>NC_090245.1:49883585-49908585 GCF_037325665.1 Littorina saxatilis | reverse complement strand
CTATTACCGAGATAGAAGACTATATACATGTACAACAAGCAATGCCTCTTATGCGTCCTTCTCAAGCGAGTAAGATACAATTAAAAGCAAATAACATGACAACAAATAGCGGACGAATCTATATATTCAACTGTGTAAATCCTGAGAGAAAACATCTTTCCCACATAAACGCTTAACATCTGTTTACACTCATATATTTTCCATGCGCACCTGTGCTTCAGAACGAAGAGAAATGAGCGGAAAAGTTCATTTAGAAGGAAAAGAAATGCATCAAAAACGTGGAACGGGTTAGGCGTGGCAGGAAAATGACACTCAGCGGAAAAAGATGATATGTCCCAGGACATTAACGGATGAGAAAAGCAATTTCAAAATACTAAAATCATTTGTCTCTTTTTAAAGGGTTGTCTGACCAAATGGGTGATAAATTCTAACAAGAGTTGGGAAGAGTGTCTGTCAAGGGAGATAACTCCTCACTTAGTTATGTTGTTTGTCACAAGGATATGTTTCTTATTCAAGGGGCTGTCCTAGCAAATGAATTGTAGGTAATAATGGCTGTGGTCAGTGTCTGTCTAGACATGCAAACAACTCTTTATTGTGCGATGTTGTTAGTCGCAGTTATTAATTCTACAAAGAACGAAGTGTGTGACAGACAGAGAAGCAAACAACAAATAATAAAGACACCGTACAAACTTGCGAGAGTTGTTTGGTTTAAACAATGTTTATTCATATTTTACATGTTCAGGAAATGTACATCGACATAAGGTGAAAACAACAGCGAAAGTTGTTTGAGCTTTGCTTCTACAGTAAAGAGTTCTAGAGTGGGTATGTCTCACGTCATTACACCTATCCTCAACACCAACCCTCCCTCCCCCAACCCTCCCTCCCCCAACCCTCCCCCCCCCCCCCCCCCCCACCTCACTGCACCTTTCATGAAGCTGTACAAGGTGTTGAACAAAATTGAACAATAAGTGTTTATACCCTCCCTCATATCTATATATACACTCCTCACCCTTCACGTACAATATTAAAAGCACACAAAAAGAAATGTAGAATATTCAACATTTAACAGAAACTCGCACACATTTTCTCATACTACAGCGTTGTAACACACAGCTACAATAAGTTTGTTATAATGAAAACTCGTTCCCTATACCCTCGTGACTTCTACCCCAATTCTCCTTCTGTGTGGAAGCTTCTTCGTCACAGTGCGGCCTTGCAGGCGGCGAGATGATAGACATTTTTACCTGCAAGTGCACCCCGTACACTCCCCGCACCTGGTCGCACTTCAAAGGCGCCGCCCCCTACTCGCCCTTGATCACCGTCACAGGTGAGTGATTCGGAACAATGCAACAAGTGTGAAAAATATCGATTTTGACATGACAAAAAAGGTGAAGACAGAATGAAAACAAACACAAATAGAGAAGGCTGGTGGGAGGTGTGTGTTTTTTGCCCATGAGCTTGGTCTTGGTGCTGGAGAGGACCAATAAGATGACGTTGAAGAAATTTGGACGACAGTATTTCTAGTAGTTTGTGTGTGTGTGTGTGTGTGTGTGTGTGTGTGTGTGGGTGTGGGTGTGGGTGTGGGTGTGCTGTTTTGGCGTGGGAAACTTATAGACGTCAATGCATGGTTTTGGGATTGTGAAACAAACTTCTATTAGACTGCTGTTGTAATTAATTTTCAATGCTATAGACATGCCGATTCCTTCATAGAAAGGGGCGTCAAACACTGGCATTTTCTCGTGAGAACTATAATGTGTAAGTCTCGGTTGTCAAAACAATGCAGGGCATGTTTGTTCCTAAAGAGGTTTTCCACACAAACAACTTTCATTTTAGAAGCATGTGATTTTTTTCTCAACTATAAACTATTATTCTGTAACTTCGGGATTGTCTGTTTATTTGATTGCTGCTGGTTTAGTTGGTTGGTGGCCTGCTTTCGTGGTTTGGTTACTTAGTTTATTTGAATGGTTTGCTTGGTTGCTTGGTCGGTTGTTTGGTTGCTTGGTTGTCGTTGTGGATTTGTCTTTTATCATAATGTACAAAAGTTTCTGGGAATTTATACACTCGGGAGTGAGATGTGATAAAAACGTCAAAGTACAAAAAAAAATAAGAACGTCACAACTAGGCAAATGGAAAGAAATGCAAAAGATACTGAATCATCATGATTTATCATCATATACCAAAAAAATGTTATGTATAGATTTGTTTTCTCCCAATTAAAGACCGTAGTTTAGCACCTCCTAAACTTGCAGCAAAAAATTAAACCACTGCCGACACAGGTAAAATAAATCACACAATTGTCGTCAGTGCGTTCCTACTTCTTGACTCCCAAAAAGGTAAGTCCGTCCGTCCGTCCGTCCGTCCGTGCGTCCGTCCGTCCGTCCGTCCGTCCGTCCGTCCGTCCGTCCGTCCGTCCGTCCGTCCGTCCGTCCGTCCGTCCGTCCGTCCGTCTGTCAGTGTGTCTGTCTGACTATCTGTGTTATCTGCTGCAGGGGTCATAAAACATATTTCACAACGCCATAATTATTAAGACTTCCAAAATGCAAATTTTTCTGAAGAAAATCTACATAAAAACGAGTTTTCTCGAAGAATCGTTGAAAACAGTATTCATCATGTCACAAAGAAACAGATCCGCCGATCACATAATTATCATGTTTTCGCTCCTTCAATTCACTAACGAAGAGACATCAAAGAAAATGTTCAAATGAGTCGAGGATGCGATTGAGATTGCAATGAAAACCCTCTAAAGGTTCTCGTTCATCAACAGTTTTAATGGAAATCCGTTGAATCATAAAATGAAGGGACGGACTGCGGGAGAAAGACTCCCCTCAACCTTCGTTCCTGCGACAGAAAAGGGGCGGGAGAGAGGCGGGGTGGGCGCGACAGTGAACAAGACAAGATTGACAGCAGCTGGTCAATTTCTAGATTGCCTCCCTTTGTACGCTCTTTTGGCACGAGGAGAGAGGAAAGGTGTCTGGGAATAGCAGAAACTCTCTCCAGCTTCCGGATTTAATTGACTGATTGACTGCCTGTTGTTGTCCGTCAAGGTCTTTCGCGATGTCTGTCCAGACCGATGTCTGTCTGCCTGTCTGACCGTCCGACTGTCCTCCGCTGTTGACACGTAGTTGATTTGGATGGTTTTTCTTTTCATGTGATTGGTTTCATTGACCCTAATTTCATTCCTATCTAACTAGTGGCAGACTTCGTACTTCAGCTGAATCATCTCCTATGAATACCAAAGACAAAACTTAAAACTGCATGCTCGTTTGTTTTAGTTCAATATTATTTTCAGACCATGCTGGGATCGTTAAGCCTTTGCACATAAAGTGAAAGTGAACATAAGGCTATACAGAAATGTTGTGAAAAAACCATTTCCAACAGGTAAAGTAGAAAACGGTAAGTCAGTAAACACTAATTTTGACAGATAATAAACTGAAGCCTTGTTCCGGTGCTAATTCTCAAACAAAAACTATTTGTAGTTTTTTTCACAGGCACTTTTTCTGATTTTAATTCTATACATGATGTTGGACCTTAGCATGAACACATGTTTGATAAAACTAGGCGCGTCTATAAGCAACGTGAGTCACTTATTGTGTTTTGATATTGACTGGCTTTCACACGTAATAATTAATCTATATAGGCCCTATTGTGACCCGACAACACCACCCAAAAGTCATTGAACAAAACTTAAATGGTGACCTCACAGTCAATGAATACAACTCAGTCTACATCTCTCCGCTGACAACGTTTGATCTTCAACAATTTCAGTGAGGGGAGGTGTTCCAAGAAACGCCGACGGAGGAGCGACAAACAGAAAGGCACTGAGGGGAATGAGAGACCAACCAACCAATAACTTCACACAGATGTTCCTTTTACAGCGCGGAATTGAACCCCAGAGTGTCCCAAAACTGACAAGGCAAAGTCTGGACTCGACAACACTACGACCCTCCAGACCACAAATAACAGCTCAGAAACAGTGAGAACTCGAGGGGTGCAAAAAAAATGAACAGTCAGACCAGACCCTTTTTGCTCTTCGTGTAGGAAGAACTCATAAAGGGAGAGAATCTTTCATGTTGTACCGCCGCTCAACAGACTGAAAGCCGCGCCTCGGAAGTGAAAAAGAGTCGGAATCAGACGGTGAAAGGCAGCTATGTGTTCTTCGTACTCAAGCCACTGATACACTATTGGGACTAAGAGGATTATTTCAATGCGTTACAAACCAATATTGGATCGAGCCCGCGACCTCTTAACCCTTTTCGGCAAAATCGGCCAGCCGGGGGGAATCTCTCTCTCTCTCTCTCTCTCTCTCTCTCTCTCTCTCTCTCTCTCTCTCTCTCTCTCTCTCTCTCTCTCTCTCTCTCTCTCTCTCTCTCTCTCTCTCTCTCTCTCTCTCTCTCTCTCTCTCTCTCTCTCTCTCTCTCTCTCTCTCTCTCTCTCTCTCTCTCTCTCTCTCTCTCTCTCTCTTTCTCCCTCTCTCTCTCTCCCTTTCTTCGGGATGTTTGGAATCATGTTTGTTGCTGAAGGGGGCGATATCGTAATGTTTAAATCTGTTACGGTAACCAGAACATGATATTGTATCGCTAAATCGATGGACAGCTGAAAGTGGTTGTAAACCGCCATAAACATATAAGCGAAATTTCAGTTTTTGTGGGGAATAACTTAACTGCTACGGTCCTCAGATGAGAGCATTGGCTGAGTCAACAGCCGATCGATCACAAAGCTGTATTTTTCCGAAGATGTTTTTTTCACTTTATATTCAAGTAACAAGGGCTTAAAGACGTACAGAATCATTTATATCAAGTTTATGGTAAGAAGAGATCATTCTGGCTAAGAAATTTGATTCATTCCGTTCACCTTATGACTTGAAATAATCATGTTCAAGGGACATATCGAAAAGATTGCTCCTGACATTAACCCTAAAAATCACTAAAATTGTGGTGTCATACTTGAATTTCTTTCTTCTTCTCTGCTCGGGAGGTGACCATTACTTCCAATAGAATGACAGGGCTATTCTGCGGAAGAAATGGAGATTTCGGATGAGGGTACAAGTTAGACTCTTTAAGCATCATAACAGAGAGAGAATTTGGGGTCTATGGAGTGTCTCTCGGTGCTACATGAATCAGCAGGAAAGAAAAGTTGTTTGATGTTGGACATAATATGCGGTTTAGTTCCTAGTGGAAGTCTCCGCTCATTCCATACAAAAGTCTTTCTCTGGTCTGCGGATTTATTAACTCTGCAATTCTCTCTATGTCTCAGTCTCTTTCTTTCTGTCTCTGTCTCTGTCTCTGTCTCTCTGTCTCTGTGTCTCTGTCTCTCTCTCTTTCTCTCTTTCTCTCTCTCTCTCTCTCTCTCTCTCTCTCTCTCTCTCTCTCTCTCTCTCTCTCTCTCTCAAACACTTTGAAACACTTGTGCTCTTTACATAGACGAGCTGTTAAATTAATTCTTTTAAAAAATGCATCTCTCTCTACGTCTGATTATAAAAAATTACAGATTCTTCCTATCAAATCAAGATTTACCTATAACAAAGGTGCAATGATGCATAGAATTATGTCAGGGAATGCACCAACATTCATTGCCTCAAATTTCAAACTGAATAATTCAATAAAACTAAACAAATTAATTACCCCAACCCCTAGAATTGACCTTTACAAATCAAGTCTTTCTTATTCTGGCGCCTTATTGTGGAACTCCATTCCTGATTTAATGAAAATCCTTCAAAGAAATGTACATGTTGTTTCTCTTGGAAACAAGTAAATAATTATGTGATAATATTACATCATTGCTTGATATTCATAATGCGTTTTGAAATGTCTTTTAAATTTTTTGACATGTTAATTATAAAAATTGTATTGTAATTAACTTAACTTCTATTTCTTCTTGTTATTAATCGAGTTACCCTCAATGGGCGAGGGCCGGACGAAAAAAAAGCATGTATACTTTGCTTATTCTGTTACCCTCGATAAATAAATAAAGTTCAAAAGTTCAAAGAGTTCTCTCTCTCTCTCTCCCTTCTCTCTCTCTCTCTCTTCCTCTTCCTCTCTCTCTCTCTCTCTCTCTCTCTCTCTCTCTCTCTCTCTCTCTCTCTCTCTCTCTCTCTCTCTCTCTCTCTCTCTCTCTCTCTCTCTCTCTCTCTCTCTCTCTCTCTCTCTCTCTCTCTCTCTCTCTCTCCTGAAAAGAGCGTGAGGATGGATAGAAGGAGCTTTGTCATGAAGTCCAGGTTTTGTTTTGATATTTTGTCTTGGAAGGGTTGAGTGGAAGGGCAGAGGGGAGAGGGGGAGCGGCGGATCGAGGGAAAACCATAGTGATTACGAGCACAATCTGACTATTTTGATGATGACAATAACGGAAGGCAAAATCAACCTCCCTATTTTTTTCTTATTATTTTATTGGAAAATGTAGAATAGATTCTGGAAATCAGCATGTTTCAGAAAATCGATTAAAGTAAAAATTCACCACACTTGCAAAAATCTAATGATTAAAAATTCTGAATTATGTACACATTTTTATCACACACACACACACACACACACACACACACACACACACACACACACACACACACACACACACACACACACACACACACTCACACACTCAAACGCACACACTCACACACTCAAACACACTCACACACTCAAACACACACACACACACACACACACACACACACACACACACACACACACTATCTCTGTTGATGCTGTCATCCTTTCTCATCAAACTTCAATTGCAATGTGACTCGTGGACGGAATTTGATGATGAACTCCTTATTGAAGAAAAAAAACGGGAACCTCCTCAGTTGAACTTCAGGTCAGTTTAATTAAAACGAATGCGGTCTCTTTGAACGTGAACATTTCAGGCCGGACAGTCACAGTTAGAAGAATAGTTCATTGTTACCCACCTGTTCATAGACTTCACGAAATGGTAGGTGTGGTTTTCATTGCACAGTTCATTTGGCCCCATGTGTATGTGTGTGTAGGACTTGCGTTCGCGATTTTTAATCAGTCACCCGTATAGGTAGCAGGTGTCACCTTTTCAATAAACTCCCCCATGTTTCGCCGTTTTTCAACACTGTTATTTTTTTTCGTCCCACTCATTTTAGAAATAAGCCGACATGTTCTCTGGAAATGTTTCCGGGAGATTAAGAATTATAATAAGAGGTTAAATAATGTGCAAACAGCATCAAAAGCTCAATCAAGCCTTAAACAGATGTTAAAAGACATGCTGCCGTGACAATGGAAAGGGGTGATTTTTATTGACGAACTGTCAAGGTATGCTGGTATCTTGGCACGTCGTGTAACCCTGCCTATAGTGGCGGCATTATTGGCAATTGTATTTTTCAGGTGAAACTTCAGGTCCGTTCCAGTTTTAAACTTGAGACGACTGTCCAGTTTCATCATAACTTTCTTTGAATCATTCATACTGGTCTGAACCAGATGGTGCGTGAATTGTCTCTAATTACCAGATTCTCCATATACATCTTTCTTTGAAAATGCAATATTAGCTGGAGCTTTCTTCAATGTTCTTGAAAAATCTTCACAGTTAGTTGGGTTTTTTCCTCAATCGGCGGCTGGTGTTGCGCTCTTTAATGACTTTTGAAAAGAATGGTGTGTGTGTGTGTGTGTGTGTGTGTGTGTGTGTGTGTGTGTGTGTGTGTGTGTGTGTGTGTGTGTGTGTGTGTGTGTGTGTGTGCGTGTGTGCATTCGTGCGTGCGTCCATGTGCGTGCGTGCGTAAATACGTATGTCCGTGTGTCCATGCGTGTGTGCTTGCCGTTCGTGCGTGCGGGCGTATGTGCGAGCGTGCGAGCGTGCGTACGTGCATGCGTCCGAGCGTGCGTGCCTGCGTACGTGCATGCGTGCGCGCGTGCGTGCGTGCGTGCGTGCGTGCGTGCGCGCGTGCGTGCGTGCGTGCTTGCTTGCGTGCTGGTGTGCGTGTCTGTATGTACGGCCGGCTGTCTGTCTGTCTGTCTCTGTTTTTGTTTATGGTATACACGCCAAAAAACAATTGCCTGCCCTTTCAAGGAAATACATTTTAGCGTTCAAATTTTAGTTGTAAACACTGCCTGGTTTACAGAAATGAATGGTCTTGCAGCAATGGAAATCTAACAAGTAATTTCGCCGCAATCAACCAGACTTCAATGGCCACTTAAACACTCTTAACGGTGTCACAACCCACGCTACATTAATCCATCCGCATTCTACTCACACAATCCCCACCGACACTCTTCACGACTTGTAAATCTATCACCAAACTCAAAGCATCACCTCTTCACAAGCATCATGAGATCATCCCAACCAAGGGAAGCAACTCTAAGACAAGTGGCAGGTCAGCTTATCTCCCTTACCCCCAAATGGCGTCTCAACTCTCACCGGAAATGTCCGACGCCGTATTCAGTAGTACAGCAGCCTCACAGCAAGGTGTGGATTGCGAGGCAGGTAAACCCATCATCTCGAAGAACAATGGGTCAGTGTTAGAGAATGACCGTGCGTTCGTCATAAACTAACTGACCACGAGGAGGAGGCTGTCAGAAACTGGCCGGGAGCTGACCAGGCACAAGCGACGAGGTGTCCGACCGGACACCCGAGATGGATGAGTTCGGACCGTGGACAAGACTGGACCCTAGACTTTGGGTCGGTGAGGGCTTGAGCAAAATTGTTGTGAAATGCAACGCGCGTGAGAGAATATATGAATAGACCCCTCGGTGCGTAGGACTGCTCTGGGTTGTGTGTCTGTGGCCATGCCTGCATTTGAATGTCTGACTTCCTATTTGTCCATATATCAGTCTGTGTTCGTGCCGCGTGTGTCTGTGAGTTTGAATATGTCTTACCGCCTATATTTCTGTGTAAGCACTGTAGTTAAATCATTCAAAAGATGATTATAAAGTAAGCAATGCCAGTCGTTTTTCTTCACTATGCTTCACTTCTTACCGTGCACACACACACATTAACACATACACACACACATTACTCGCAATGTCACATAAACTCTCACGAAGCAATTATTTGTTCACGAGCTTTCAGGCAGTAATTTTTCATAGACCACAAGGGGGTCGCTGAGAAAGATGTGGTTTCCATTTCAACTCTTTGTCAGCAAACAACATTCTCACGACCACTGGCTTAAAACTACAATGGAACCCTGTTTTAAGACACCGGCTCCGCCCTAAATTTAAGACTCCTAGTTGAAGACATTACTTTCTCAAATTTTCTGCTCATACATAACCTGTGTAAATTTACCTCAAAATTTTTTTTTTTAAATGCCCTAATTTTTTTTTAATTTTAAGACCTGATTGTCTGAGATTTTGGGAGGTCTTAGAAGCGGGGTTCCACTGTGCAACAGACTGCAGGTCCAGCGGTCTCCGATAGACACTGAGAGTCGAGTGGAATCTGGCAGTGTCCAAGAGAGAGGGGCCGTTTTGAGCGAAGACATTCAGCGTGTCAGACACGGTGTCCTGCTGGGCCGAGTGGCTGGGAAAACTTTCTGGCATCAGATAGGGGTAGTGGGGATCATGACGAAGTA
The DNA here is from genome assembly GCF_037325665.1 of Littorina saxatilis. Classification (NCBI taxonomy): domain Eukaryota; kingdom Metazoa; phylum Mollusca; class Gastropoda; order Littorinimorpha; family Littorinidae; genus Littorina; species Littorina saxatilis. The sequence continues at coordinate 49,899,071 of NC_090245.1, read as the reverse complement.
TGAGCTGCGGTTCGCCAAGGTCAGAGACGATGGATGAAATTGTGGGGTGCATGGGAATGCCGTTTTTGTGTGCCGTGTGCGTGTCTGGCTAGCTCGGTGGCTGGGTGGGGTAGGGTGAGTCTGGAACTTGGGAGAGGGTGGAGGAGAAAGAAAGGGTAGGGGAAAGACAGAGAAACTGAGGGACGGTTTGTTTGTTTGTCTGTTTGTTTGTTTGTTTGTTTGTGAGAATAAAATGGGAAAACCATGAGCTACAATTGATCATAGTTTTACAAAGCAATGTCTGGCTCAGCGGTATAATTAATATACAAACAACTGCATGTGCATGCACATTCTTCACACAGAGAATACCAGGAGACAGTCCATCACATGTGCGTTGCCAAATGCAAAATTTATTCTCATTATTTTAATTATTTTGACACGTTGAAAAATCACTGAAAGAGAACTTGGACAATTTAATATCAGTTCACATTTGCTAGGTCCTCACTGTGTGCTCCGGATTTGCGTGACCTCAGATAATAAGTCGTAATAAAATGCAATGATAAACACAGACAAAGCAACACGAAAGAATACTTACAAAAATAACATTAAATACAGTTTTTTGAGATCATTACAGACTTCTTTGCACATTAACATTATGAAACAGCATTAAACATTTCACACCACCAGAATTCTCCCTGACGTGCAGAATTGTGGAGCACATATTTCAAACATTAAGACAGTGTTTCGCATTTCTTGAAAAGAATGCAGTTAAACATAAATATGTACACACAGAAAGAATTCATAGACGTAATTGGGTTGTGAGATTGTTTCACAAGAGGTTTTCTTCACGGTTTCAGATTGACCAAAGTCATTGTCACGTTTTGCGCACATTCAATCTAACATGATTAAGGTGTCCGTGTCTCTTAGCACATATGATTACGAATGAATTCTCTTTCTGTCTAACACACACACACACACACACACACACACACACACACACACACACACACACACACACACACACACACACACACTCGCAGCTGTAAGCATGTACATCACGAACATATACACACTCTCTACGTGCGTCGTCACAATTTTATAAACCACAGGTTATTTATCCACGATAAAAACATTTCGAGCCTGTGAACCTTGCCTTATTATCTTAATTATTTCCTTGCACCGACTTGTTGGCTGGGCGATAAGGACTCAGAAATTCTGATTTCCATAAACAATGACATAATTATGTACTGACATTTCGAAGCTGCAGTTTCAAAAACTGATTAACATCTTCGTAAATGACAAATTCATATTTAACAGAATCACGAAAAGAACAAAAATCCTCGGTATTTATAGCTGTGTGACCATGATGAGCGGGTTGCAAGTGCATGAGTGAAAAAGAACGTAAGAAGAAAAATTCAATAAAATTTAAAAAATGTAAATATCAATATACAAACAAATATTAAAGAAATACCTATCAGCGGCCAATCTATACCACCAACGAAAATCCTCAGCAAAACATTATGCAAAGACGCACCGAGATTCCGGTGTATTGTTTATTTTGCAGGCGTATTCTGCTGTGTTGAAGCACATCCTTCAGCATTCTGAATCAATGATTGATGCATGTACTCTTTGCCTTTGAAACCTCTCGTAAAGAAGAAAGGCCATCCAGATGCTCGAGCATTCTTGTACTTGCATTCAAAGAGCATTAACTTTGTCTGGTGGTGAGCCTGTCATTTTTAACGTCAGGTACGTTTGAGTCATATGTTCACATGAGCTTTGAGATTCTCTGTCGTTACTTTGCGGATAAATTACGTTCAGAACAGAAATGAAGATGTCTTATTGTGGTGTGCTTCGGCATTTTTTCTTCTCCTCTCTCTCTTTGACAAAAATGTTTGAGAACACATTGAGTTGTCAGCTTGCGTTTCAGAGCACCAAAATCACTCCCCCTCCCTCAGTACACTGAAGTCTCTGGCAGGAGGGAACGGTGATTCTAGAGAAGATTGCTTGGGGCTCACACCATAGGGGTTGAACCTCGTAGCCGTAGGCTTCATCACCAGTTTGTTCATTTCCGCCGAGGCCAGGGCGTAGGGCGAATAGGGCGAGGAATGCGCCGCGTAACTAGCCAACGCATTCTGGTAAGAGCTGAGCTGCTGGGCAGGGGACAGCGTCGTCATAGGCGGAAGGAAGCCAGCCCCGCGAGCAGACAACGCAGCCGCGTGCGCTTGCGCATGCGCATGTGCAGCAGCGGCGGAAGCGGAAACACTCCCGACAGTCCGGCTTCCGGTGAGGTCGACGGCAGAAGTTGCAGCAGCTTCCGCCGAGGTGGGAACGCAGCGCATAACGTCCATTTTCATGCCGGTTTCTTTGCAGCTGCTGAGCTCCGAGTTGGATTTGGGGTGGAGAAAGTCCGTAACGGACCAGATCTTGGGCTTCTGCTTGTCGACTTCCAGGTCTGTGGAAGGCGTGTGGCCGCCGAGGTGAAAGCTGGGGTCAGAGTCTCGGGACTGAGGTGGTGACAGGCGGCTTCTCGAGTCTTCCCCGATGCTGGGGGCTGGTGACACGCTGTCGGACTCTGCCGTGTTGTTGTTGTTGTTGTTGTTGCTGCTGCTGCTACTGTGGTTGTGTGTTTTGGGTCGTTGGCTTTTGCCGGAGCCGTCAACGTCTAACTCGTCGCTGTCATCTGAAAACGAGATAGGATCATGTTAGTTTACTCGTGTTAAATGTGTATTGACACAAACGATTCGCTGTCCAGATTAAGACTGTTACTATGCTAGGGTAGTATAGCAATGCATTCCAAACAGCAACTTAGTTTTTCAAGGAATGGTACATCCATCAGCTGGATACAGTGGAACATTAGTCGCGGTCAGCAACATTTCACTGACACCGGTTGCGAAAGGGAGGGGTGAAAAGAGGGATGGGGGTGGGTGCAGAGTTCATTTCCCTGATATGCACTTTAATACAGTCGTGTGGTCGGTACACTATAATATACTGAACGGCAAAAGTTAGGGACCGCCCTTGAAAAAAACAGCTGACTTCATCTGTGCCAAACTCCTTGTTCCTAAGTTTATAAAACCAAATGGCTGTCAGGCCGTACACACCAGTGGGTGAGCAATGCTGTGTTAGCAGGAAACTTGCTCGGGATCCACGGAGGCCTGGCTAGGGCACGAGACAGAAACTGCCAAACTGCAAAAAGTGGACCATTTTTACGCTGGCGCGTGGGCAAGCCTGGGCGGGAAAGATGAAAACTTCGTTATGCACGTGCAGGGAGGATGTGCTGTTCAGCGATGAGTCCCGCTTTAATCTGCACCATCATGACTGTCGGGCTCGTGTGTGGAGGCGTCAGGGTGAGCGGTACAACAACGGCCTGGTGCAGGAGAGGGTGGCCTTCGGCGGGGGCTCCTTCAGTTTTCGACACAGAACCCCCCTCTACCACATTGTTGGCAACCTGACGGACCAGCGCTACAGAGATGAGATTGTCGCCCCTTTGGTTCTACCCGCTCTACACCAGATTGGTGTGCAGGCTGTGTTCCAGGACGATAACGCGACACCTCACAGAGCGAGGCTGGTCAACAACGTCAGCAGGCTGGTGTCACCAGGATGAACTGGCCGGCCTGCAGCCCTGATTTCAACCCCATCGAGCACCTGTGGGATGAGCTGGACAGGCAACTGCTTCAGTTCCTGCAAATCGAATGGCAGGCCATTCCTCAGGCCTTCTGCAGGAAGCTGGTAAACTCGATGCGGAACAGGACTGCAGAAGGCATCGCAAAACGCGGCGGACACACCCATTACTGAACTGTTCAGTACTTGCAAATTTTGTTTTCGACCCCCATGTTGTTTCAGAGCTTGTTGACACGTAATGCGTCAATGAAATGTCACCATATTTTGGAAAAGGATCGCAGAGATAATGAATTAAACATGTTACAAATTTGATTCAATTTTGTTTGGTGGTTTGGAAGCTGTGTTTGTTTGCGTAAGTGGTCCCTAACTTTTTCCTATGAGTATAGTTATCGCACTATTTTAAGTTTTTTTCAATATGTTCTCTTAATGTTCATCTAAGATGTTCGATCATATTATGTGTTTACACGCGGGAGCCATTGTGAATGACAACACAAAGAGATGTAAGGAAATTTCGTTTACTTGTTTTGCATCAAAGACAATACCCACCCTCCGTGCCTTGAACTGCAACCTTTTCTATCTTTCTTAGATCCTAGCAGATGAAAGTAAACGAAAATGACTCTTGATCAGAACGACCTTTCTCTGATACTTGTGATGAAAGACAGTGAGCAGGTCTTGATCACACAACTCGGCCCGTGTACGTGTTTGACAGAGCCACGATAAGAATAGGGCGATGCCGGTGATTGCGTCTTTCTATGCTCTGATTCCCAAAGACCTCTGTTTCTGCTCAAAGCGCCACGCGCTCCTGCTGCACGAGCACTCGTGCGTGACGTCAGCATAATGAGCACGTGATAAAGGAGCCGAGGAAGAAGCTGAGCGATTAAACCGCGAACGCTTGTACACATTTATCAAACAAGATCGCAGATAGTGTCACCGCGAGTCAAAAGGTTAAGGCGGTGTGTTTGCAGGGAGAGTGGCTGTTTGAAATAAAAACCGAAGCCACTAGAAATGCTGCACTCTTATTGATTGAGTGTTCTTCGATTGATTGATTTTTTTTTTAGTTTAAAAGTTTACTGAGTGTACACGTGTTGTACGGAATTTTGGCAGCACAAATATGGCAGCAAGAATCAGAAAGAACAGCAGAGGGATGTAAAGCCGGAATAAAATTGTGTTTGGTGAAAGCGGGGATGGGGGAGGGGGTAGTATCAAATGGTTTTCTTCGATGATAGTTTAAGAGCGGCGATATACAGAAAAGAACACTTGTCTTCATGGCCTAATAAGTTTACCTGACATTCTCTTTCTATGTTTCCTAACCGTTACTGTTCCTAAGTGATAATCATAGTTTTTAGCTCCCTCTTTTGTTTTTACTTTTTTTATTTTTAATTCCTTGCGTCTGTAAGGCTACTTGCTTACCCTAACGCTTATGTTTGGTGAAAATCATCGACGAAAGCGCGAAGCGTTCCACTCGTATCGCTTTAACAGGCATCCTGTAGCGGGATCTAACGGAACTTAAATCTCACACCTCCGTTGGATATCTTTGTAGTTAAAGACCGAAAAATCATCAAAATCAGCTGTGACCAATTTACACCTATCTCACGTATCCTCCCACCGTATCGCTCGAGTCGATAAGGCGTTTAACCTACACCAAAGGGTCTCTAGTTTAACTTACACGGAGGAGTCTGCTAAGCACTTAATGCTGATCTTTCTGGAAGCTGATAGTGATAGGCAGTGTCTTTGAGAAGTTCTCTTGCGGTAGGCAGGGACTGATAAGAAGACAACGAGCTGGAGCCCTTTCTTTCAGTGGAACGCTAAAGTTGACCAGAGGTTCAAAGAAGAGGGAGGGGTAAGGGAGGGGACAGACAAGGGATGTCCCCAGAGCAATAAAGCCGATATCAACATCATCACATTATGACGCTCGCACTCTCAGCCCTGGGAAATCGTTTTATCTCTTTTTCCTTTCTTTCACCAAGAGGCGGAATACAATCTGGTGTCCCAAAGGGGAGGGCGTGAAGGGGCGGAAAGAGGGGAGGGAGGGAGGGTCAGGACACCGGAGGAGGATGAAGAGGAGGGGGAGGAGAAGTTCCGGCGGGGGCAACGATACGGTCTTTGAGGGTTCCTTAGCCCGTAATGAAGCGAGGCCTCTTTAGAAGCGATCCTGGTTCCTGGGCGATTGTCTGTACCGGCAGGGGCGAGCTGTGGGCTGACAGAAAGCATGCGGGGGACCTCTCTCACGCCTTGTTAGCAGAGCTGATAAACCGCCACCAGGGCATCAAAGGCTAATCTCACCCCTTGTCGCTTCTCGTGCTCACACCGCATCTCTTGTGTCCATGTGTGGGGGAAAGTAAAGCCTTGGGGAGTTTTTCTTATACACTGTCATTAAAAAGCTTTAAACAATCGTTGTTTTGGGGTTGGTTTTTTTTTTTTGGGGGGGGGGTATTTTTTTTTGGGGGGGGGGTAATTTTTGGGGGAGGGGTGTTTCTTCCCGCGACTATGCTTCATTCCTGGCATATCTGTATAATCTCTTTCTCTTTTTAGCCTGCTTGTATGTTTACTTTGGTTTGCACAAATATTCTGTTCGACGGATCTTTTTTTTCATCTACTACATGCTTTTCACACACAGCAAAAATTATACTGTGAAAAAAAGCACAAGCTAAATTATGTATATTTTTGCACAAAATTTCACCATGTCACCCAAAACTAAGTTCCACCTAAAACGGATTCTCTTTGGACACTGAGATCTGTCAAAACTTGTATAAGATGCTGTCGTGGACGCAGTCCTCAACGCAGATCCGCGCGTCTTACACAAAAACTTCTTGAAATGTTATGCACGCAAGGAAAAACTCTTAGTTCGCCCGCGGTATCAAACACACAAAAAACACATGCTCAGGATATATATACTTACTGCTCAGCCTTTTCTCTTTATCCGCCTCATCGCCGGCCTTCTCATCGCCACCGTCGTCATCATCGTCATCCTCATCCCCGTCCTCGCTACGGTTTCTGGGCGACCAGGTCATCTTGTTCTCCTTCTTGAGACGACGGCGGGCGTTGGCGAACCACGTGGACACCTGGGTCAAGGTCATCTTGGTGATGATGGCCAGCATGATCTTCTCGCCTTTGGTCGGGTAGGGGTTCTTGATGTGTTCGTGAAGCCAGGCCTTGAGCGTGTTGGTGCTTTCCCGCGTGGCGTTCTTCCGGCGAGCGTTGAGGTCCAAGCCACCGTACCTGTACGCACGAGAAAGAGTTGGTTTTTAATGATAAGCTGCAATCACGCTTAAAAATCTAGAGGAAAAAACTGTAAACTCAAATGTAAAAAATTAGAGAAAAAGAAAACCTTACATTTACCACACATAAAAAGCAAATATTCTGAATTACAATTATGTCGTCGTGTACACCTAGCAAAAGAAACGTACTCAAAAGAAGTTTTATTTCCAAGAAATCATTTGATTCTCTCACTCTGAAACTTCAAATGCAACAGATCGAAGAAGCAAAATTAATGTTTATTTGAATATGAACCCCCCTCTCTCTCTCTCTCTCTCTCTCTCTCTCTCTCTCTCTCTCTCTCTCTCTCTCTCTCTCTCTCTCTCTCTCTCTCTCTCTCTCTCTCTCTTTCTCTCTCTCTCTCTCTCTCTCTCTCTCTCTCTCTCCCCCTCTCTCTCTCTCTCTCTCTCTCTCTCTCTGTTTGAAGAGCATAAAGCCTCACCCTCCATAAGGATAGAAGCCCATGGGTGAAGTTTCGTAGAGAGAAGTCTGTGTCAGTGATCGCCATGCGTCAGTGGTGTCACGTAGGTTGTTCCCTCCTGCAGTCTGGATGACACATAAACAATGTATTGTTAATATTTTCATCTCTTTTCGGACCAAAAAAAATGATGCAGAGATCTAATGCGTTACGTGACATAATTAAAAATCTGCGGAAGTGAAATCATAACAAAACCTGGACCATAATAGCCATGGAAATCCTGGTTAAGTAATATTATGACTTTTAAAGAGATTATTTTCGTACAGAATTTTTAAAAGAATACGGTTGACAACAATAAAGATGCATGCAAATGCTCGTACTGCAAGCCTATGCAGAAAATCATTATCTTATGCAACCAGGGTTGTGTTTTTCTGCTATTGAAATAAAAAATGGATACGACGAAAATGATTCTGAAAAAATTAAACATAAACAGCAAACAAGTTAGTAAACTTGTGCGAGAAGAAAGACCCAATACACCGTCAAAAAGACAACTCTCAAACAGAATACTTAGGATCGATCTCGCTAAAGGAAAAATCGAAGCACAACACATGACTCCGGTACACAGACAGAATCGATATGTCATTGGTTAGCTGTTGTAACCCAGACATTACAGTGGCAACATGAGTACATGTGTGAGAACATGATGAGAAATCAATACTTCGATGACAGTAGTCACGAGTACCAAAGAGAAGAAAAAAAAGAAAAAACGATAAACTGCGAAACAAATCTGCACCAGAAAAACACCAGACAAACTAGTGCGTAAAATGTGTAACACTAACAGGTCGCAAAAGATATTTAAATCGTAGTAGAAGTATACGTTCCGCAGTGACCGTAGCAAGATGAAGAAACAGTCAATACTAGATTATTGATGTAGTGACAACAACAACAACAACAACAACAACAACAACAACAATAGCAATAACAATAACAACCAGGAAACAGAGCTTAATTAAGCGAAGAATATACCGGAATATTGCTATTTCATATGTTACGTGGATTTCCCGGCATTGGTCAATTGGGCAAAACTGAGCTCAGTGCAAAAGTGATATCGACGACATTTCGGTCGATATCAGTTTTGATATCGACGACCTCTTTATTGCTTCCCCACTTCAAAAACAAAAACACCTAAATTTAAAAACAAACAAATATATATGAAAATGTAATTATCCCAGAATTTAGTTGAACAAGTGACTAAAGACTTTTTGAAAGGAAAGACATTTTAAAATACTGAAAAGTACAAGAAAAGAGTGAACAAAAAGAAATAATAATCAGAGGGAGGGATATGGAACAGCCAAAACTGAGACAAATACTTTTGTAATTTCTTTACAGTAAATACAAAATGTCCAGAGAATTAGCAATATATCTAACATTGACTGACTGTGTGATGATATCTTCTGCTATTGGTCTGTTTCGACAGTGATATCAAAATCTCGACCTCCGGTCTCGATTTTGATATCACTGTCTCAACAGACCATAGCAGAAGATATCACACAGTCCGTCAATATTGGGTAATAGTGTGTCAATAGTTCTCCGGCTGCTATCTAATTCTTTTTTCTTTTTTTTTCACATCTCCTTATGCTTTTTTCTCTCGTTAAAAATCAATGACGGTTTCTGTGAGATTATTAAAGAAAACAATTTTTTTAAATACCAGTTGGATAACAAGAAACCAAAACTTATCAGACCCAACAACCAACGATCCAAAAATCTTCTCAGACTCAGAAAGAAAAAGAAAATGTCTTCCATAGAAACGACTAAGAATATTAAAGATGTAAAGAAAAGCCTTGGATGAACCAAAAAGCAGAACAAAATGACTAGCATAGGGTCGGGGCAAAGGAGAGGGAGGGGGAGGGGGGCCGAAAGGAGAGATGAGGGAAGAAAGCATGCTCGCCATTGCCGCAAAATGCCAGAAATGCCATAATGTCACCCTCAGACCTTTTCCAGAGAAAAAAAAGAACTCCTCTACCACACAACTACCAGCTACTCTACCGCACTCAATGATTCACAGAACAGTGAAAATAGATTCTTTTTAAATAAAGGAAAAATGGAGAGAGAGAAAGAAAAAAAGTGAAGAAAACCTAAACGAATAAAAAATTTGAATATAAAAATACGTTAAAAAAAAGAAAAGAGAACTTTTTTTTTTTTTACTCCCGAGATCGAGACACAAACAAAAACTTTTTTTTTTTTTTAACACAAACAAAAAATGAAGTGTTGAGTCAGTGTGGAGGGGCGTGCATGCGGTCATGGTTTCATTCGCTTAGCTTGTAAGAGAAGAAAAGATGCCCCTCGAAGCATCATGTCAGGTTGACGGGGACAAATACCTCCACTCTGACACTGACAAAAGCCAATTCATGTAAAACTATAGAGAACAGCGGAGCTATTGCAAAACACACTCTGAACCTTCTACCCTAAAGGACTGCCGTTACATGTCACCGTGAGACTGACTTCATACGGGAAAGCGGACGGCTGTTGAACTGATGAGAATAAGCTCATCGACCATGACAAAAACACTTGAGAGTCGAGGAAGATACAAGTGGAGGCTGAAGGCCAAATGAGAAAGTCGTTGAGAAAAATATGAAAACCACAAGCAAAGCGACATTGAACTGGGGAGAGAAAAAAAAATTAAATTAAAAAAAAAGGAAAAAGAAGAACTGGATATTAAACTCGTGGGTACAAAGTTATTGACCAAGACAGCATCATTCTTTTTTTTAAACTGACAAGTGTGAAAAAACTTTTAAAAAGGAAAGTTTTACAAATAACAATAGAACAAGTTTGGGATTTTTTGCATAAAAAAGGAGAGATAAAAAAACACTGTTTGAATAAATTGTCAGTGGCAATCGTCGACAATCAGGTTTCAAGAATCAACTGTCTTCAAATTCCAAGACAAACACGCGACAGACGCAAATCGGCCTGTCATTGTCAACAAGAGAATTCTGCCCTTCTGTGACGCCTTTGTTCAAATGCTTCTGTTGAATATGTGTAAATATATCGTATTTTGATATTTACAGACGATACCAAAAATGATCACTAAGTTATTTAAACAATTGTTAGACTTATTACAGAGGTGTCGTTGCCAACAACATGTCTGTGTGATTATATACGACATTTCTTAACATAAAGAGAGAGAAACAAAACCTGATAAATAAACATTGTCGCAAAAGTTTATCACCACATGTACTATTTGTCCATTCTTCTAAACTAGGCCTACGTGCCTAACATCCTGTACATATCCTGTTATCCACCTTACAAGACGAAGGGCAGACCTTTTATCAGAGTGAGGGATATAAGGGATTAGTGCTATCACAATTAGTGCTGGTTAACTCTTTGTTACCCTGTCACTTCAGCTCGTGATAAGCGACACCTCAACAGATGTTTCCTGTCGCGGTTGTTATCAGTTTGCTATCTGATCCATTTGTATAATTCATACGCTCAGTGTCTGAAGTTTTAGCTGAACGATTTCTACTTATACAAGATGGTTTTACAATACAGTTCCCCACTGAATTTGATTTATATTGATAGCAAATATTCCAAGTTGTTCCATGCTCGCGGCGATGCTGTGGTTTATAATTCAAGCATGGTGTACTGTGATTTTATCTGCATGCTCGAAACTGCATTTTAACTCCATTCACGTGATTTGATTACTGAACGCCATCATTGTAGTTTCCTACCGCAGACATTCCGCATTCATATCAGAGTGTACATTTCTCCAACATAAATCACAGGGGCTTAAAATTCCAACAATAGTTGCAAGCCATCAACGCCTGTTTCATATACTGTCGCGCCGAATCAAAGGAACGCCTTTATCCAGTGACAGCGGTTTTTATGCTGCCGGGATGGCTTTACAGTCTTGTCACCATCTTGTGATGTGCAAGTCTTATCACCTCCGTTTGATGTCAGGCTCGGCCCGGAACAAATCGAAAGCCCTGTTGCGCTATAAAAGTCTACCTGCCCCAGTCCTGTGGCCCCCTCTCTATCCCACAAACTACAAATGTCCTATGGAAAATAAACTTTTCCAAAAGTCATCAGGCCGCACATAATCACCAAATGAAAAGGCAGTGAACTGAGCGAAGGTGGCTTGTAGGCTGCTGTAAACTCCGTGTCCCCTGTCGCGCAGTTTTCTTTCAACTCCGCTTCTCCCGTCCCCGTTTATGCTGCGCTATGTTCCGCCGAGGCGCCGTTCCCTACATTGTAATAGCCGTAATAATCTATGAAAACTCGGATCGGGTTTTTAGCGGCGACTCTATTTCACGCAGCGCCATGACCATTGTCTGGTGGGCCGCAGAGGCTGTCGGGTCAATTTTCTACCTGGCTTGGCAAGCGGCGGCGACTTCAAAGGGTCCCCCCTGCGATGGGGGATGGTTGGAAGGATTGAGGAAAACGCTTGCGACGAGCCGGCGAAGGTGGGGGAAAGAGACAGCTAACGGCGTTGATCTGTCACGTTGATCTTGGGACGCGGATTGAGTCGTGAATGGAACAGACTTGCGTAGAGCCTCTATCGTCCCATTGACGTCTTTATCCGTCCCGGCTCGCGGGAGGTAGTCGCCCCTGTGTGTGTGTGCCGAATCAATTCTTTTGCAACGTTTCCTCCCATGAAACGCCTCTCATTCACTCCTTGTGTTTTCCCTTTTCTAACTCCTGACCTTAAAATCACGTTATGGAAATACCTCTTTTTTTCACTCCTTGTGTTTTTCTGTCCAACTCCTGACCCTGAAATCACCTTAAGTTCCCCTTAATCCCCCGTATGCTGCTTTTTCTTCGACATGAAAACGTCTTTTTATCCTGCTTGCTTTGATGTGATTCTTCTCGTTCTATTGACAGCTGAGTGTGCTGATGATCTGAAAGAAGTGTTTTGACACTCGGTGAGAAAACAGATTTCCTTTGAACACCTGTCGTTTAAGGCTGTCAACCATGTTTTTACATTTTTCAGAGAAATATATATAAGAAGATGTGAAGGACCAAGTTTTTCAGCATACACACTGGCGTTCAATATGTTCATCGACATTAGCTCCTGAGACAATGGAACATTTACCATATGTATGTACAAATAAATTCTTAACACGAGGTCCTGCATGTAAGCACATATGAACATTCATTTTCTTCTTCTTCTTCTTCTCTCTATTTTTTAATGTTCTTTTGATTCGATTGCTCGGGGCAGGGATGTAGCTCAGTCGGTAGCGCGCTGGATTTGTATCCAGTTGGCCGCTGTCAGCGTGAGTACGTCCCCACGTTCGGCGAGAGATTTATTTCTCAGAGTCAACTTTGTGTGCAGACTCTCCTCGGTGTCCGAACACCCCCCGTGTGTACCACGCAAGCACAAGACCAAGTGCGCACAAAAAAGATCCTGTAATCCATGTCAGAGTTCGGTGGGTTATAGAAACACGAAAATACCCAGCATGCTTCCTCCGAAAACGGCGTATGGCTGCCTAAATGGCGGGGTAAAAAACGGTCATACACGTAAAATTCCACTCGTGCAAAAAACACGAGTGTACGTGTGAGTTTCAGCCCACGAACGCAGAAGAAGAAGAAGAAGATTGGATTGCTCACATTTATTAGCTATTAACCTCCACCTTTTTCAGACCGCCTTGACAAATTTGTCGAGCTCTCGCGAACATGTCTCCACCGCTCTCCCATGAACCGTCCCAAACTTTCCCCCGAAGCCCATTTACCTCACACTAGCCTCGCCGCTACCCAGCATGCCTCGGCGAGGATGTCGCCATCCGACTTCCGTTTGAATGTTGGGCAGTTTTAACGGCCGATAGTTTGTCGCGGCGTTCGTCTTCCACCCGTCGAGCGATCGCATGTTAAAGAAGCAGCCCTGAGCTGCGTGGCTCGCCATTTGCCAGTCGGGAGGTCGTTTGTCACACCGGATCAAAAGCTTCGTCTGTTTCCGTAATGGCCGATCGTGGGTGGCAAAGCACATACTGTCCTGTCTTGGGGGTAGTCGTGTGTGTGCATGGGAGAATAATGGGGGCAAACAAAACGCCTCGGCCACAAAAAAAGAAGGAGGAGGAGGAGGAGGAGGAGGTGAGGAACAGGAGGATGAAATAAATCAAGCATTTGAAGTAAGGCGTACGTATGCAATACATATGTTGGGGTCTGACAGAATGAGGTGCGAACTAACACCCGGTACGTTGAGAACGACTGTAAATCAAGCCTCGCAGATTGACGCGGTTGTGACAAGAACATACAACCACAGTGAACTTTAAGCCGCTGTAAATCATTTGAAACCCGTAAGCCACTGTATATATATAGAAAAAAATAAAAAAAAATAGAGCGGGATCCTTGTACGCAGGAAACCTAAAAGGCGTTATAAAGGACAAGTCTCAAAACAAGAAAAATCAACATCAATCAATCAATCAATATGAGGCTTATATCGCGCGTATTCCGTGGGTACAGTTCTAAGCGCAGGGATTTTTTTAATATTATTTTTTTATGCACTTTATATCGCGCACATATTCAAGGCGCAGGGATTTATTTATGCCGTGTGAGATGGAATTTTTTTTACACAATACATCACGCATTCACATCGGCCAGCAGATCGCAGCCATTTCGGCGCATATCCTACTTTTCACGGCCTATTATTCCAAGTCACACGGGTATCTACCGAACAAACAGACGAGTTACTGACAACCGAAGTTTCATAGTACCTCAGTGTTGAATGTCAAATCCCACTTGATCAGATATTTGTATAATCCTCAATCATATTCGACCACACAGACAACACAATACAGAACACGCAGATATGGCATACAGGTACCACTCACCAGAGGAGCATAGAAGGCGGAACCCTCAGAACCCAAGGCAACCCCGTAGCCGGAAGGTGGCGGGGCTCCCGCAGAATACGAAGAAGGAGAGAAGAGGGAGCCCGAGAGCCCGGGCAGTCTGGAGTAGCCCAGGAGGGCCGAGCTGTACTGGCACGAGCACACGGACTGTCCGGTAGCCGGATCGGTCAAGACCGGACGTCCGTTCTCACAGCAACCCCTGTTGGTGGTCGGGGTGGGGGGGCTGGAGGACACCTGTCAGCAACAGAGAAAAAATATATTGAAGTGTTGTTTTGTTTGGTGCCAGAAATCAATTTTGATTCTTTCTTTTTTTAGGAGGGGTGTGGATGGGGGGTGTTAGTGATGGTGGGGAGGATGTGGAGGCGGGGGGAAAGGATGAGGAGGAGGTTCTGGCGGTGGCACTGTGAAAGGGGATGATCTGAGTTGGTTGTTCTGGGGGAAAATGCAGCCGAAAAAAATAAATAGCGGTGAAATATTAATATTCAGCTGAAACAACATCGCGTCATTAATGTCTTCTTGGACAGCGGAAACTCGTGTCACACGAAAGGGACGGGCATATTAAATTTCTTAGCTCGTTTCTGTTCTAGAAAATCATTTATTTATGTTGATTGTTCCGTTAGGTTCTGTCTTTACTTTTGTTATGTAAATGAACCTAAACGATTAACATGCAAGAGGAGTCTAAAAACAATACCTAATCCCTCTATAACTTGACCAACGTAAATCGTTGGCATGTAGCATGGGGCAATCTGCCGAATCTGACGTCGTAATGACAAAGTGATTCTTTTCTTCCTTTTTTTCAGTAAAGAAAGAATTATTTATCAGTAATCGGAATAAAATGGTGATGAATTCAACTTTAATTTGGGAAAAGATATGCAGTTTCTGCTTATAAATAGTTCTGAACGCCATAAAAGGGTACGCTGAAAGTAAAGTACATATTGTTTGAATAACAAATTACTCCGGCTGTCTTCTTTTTACTTTTATCCACCTCGTTGGACGTTGTACGAGTGCTTCTTAATCTCTCTATTACTTCAGATTGTTGGTTTAAACTTCATATTATTACACACACAATTAAAATGACTTTTCAATTAAGCAGATATATTAATCTTTTTTTAATGTATATAAATTCGCAATGAGACGCTCGACCACTGTACTTGATACTGTTTTGTAATTTTCAAGTCAGCATTATTACTCTCTCTCTCTCTCTCTCTCTCTCTCTCTCTCTCTCTCTCTCTCTCTCTCTCTCTCTCTCTCACACACACACACTCTCTCCCCCCCCCCTCTCCCTCCCTCTCTCTCTCTCTCTCTCTCTCTCTCTCTCTCTCTCTCTCTCTCTCTCTCTCTCTCTCTCTCTCTCTCTGTATACCAGTGTTACTTGTC
>NC_090245.1:49508845-49550885 GCF_037325665.1 Littorina saxatilis | reverse complement strand
CACACACACACCTTCTCACCGGCTCCCTGCATCTCTACGGCCCTCTTTTCCGTCTTGACCTTTTGTTCCATCCATCTCAGGTATGTTTAATGGAAAAGAGTTTGAATCCGATTGTCATCTGAGGCCGTGAGCAATGTCATGAATAGAGTTAATTGAGTGTTACCCAATGCAAGCTCTCGTGGCACCCAACAAGGTGCTCGATACTTTAAACACTATTTTTTCCCGCTTTTTGTGGAAGGAAAAACACTCCAACAAAAAGGGGGTATGAAAAAGTAAAGAGGAATGTATTGTGTTCAGATTATACGAAAGGAGGTATTAATATGATAAATATGTATGATTTTCTAGCATCATTGTTGCTGACATGGGCGAAGAATGTACAAAGTGATTTGTTTGAAAAGTGGAAAATGATACCGACTTTTTCGTTATATAAATTGGAAAAGGATAAAAAAAAAAATTTTGTTTTAAATAGAGAGTTATGTCTAATGATAACTGTTGGTTTACGCCCTCACAGTGATATTATCCGGGGCATGTTCCCGAGTGTTATACCGGCCTGATTTTAGATGAGATATACAGGTCACGGTATGCGTGTTGAGGTGTAATCAGCCACCGGCATTTATGGCAGAATGACCGAGGTCTTTTTTGGGGGGGGAGGGGAGGGGGACGGGGAAGGGAGGGAGGGGGGTGGAGGGATGGCAAGTGGGAGACGGGACGGGGGTGGGAAGGATGGTCGAAGGTATTTTAGTATTTTAGATGCCGTATTTTTATCAAAGCGCGCGGTCGCTATACTTACAAGGCAAACACCATTAAATCTCTCCGCTTAAAAAAGTGTACCTCACACGTACAACTTCATTTTCGTATGTGTAAATATGCACTCTGCTAATGCCTTTGTCCGCAGTGTTTGCGGCGACCATGCTGTGTTACTCAAACAGTCCTCACTTTCCAGCTGTTCACAAAAGGAAGTAGAATTTATAACGGTTTTGAAAAATGTGTTTCTGCTCAACAAGAGTGGGGCACAGTTAGAGTTAGACTCATACAATGCCCCTGTAACAATGCCCCTGTAAACCGCCCCCAACCCCCCCACCTCCAATTCAGACAGAAGATTCCGTCCAAGAAACACGTTTTCTTTAACGACCACCAATGTGGCATGCATGTCCTTCGGTTTCAGACGATACCAAACGTGTATTTTATGGTAAGAGAGTTTGATTACAGTCCTGTTTAGCTCTCATCATGGACATTCACAATGAAATAACAAAGTTCTGACATGCACTTCATGAACAAAGCTACGGTTGTGACAACAACAAAGAATCATCTTGAGTCCTCCCGGTTGCACAAAGGAGGAGAATCAAACATGGTTAAATCATTTTCACGAGCTTTTTACTGGGTGGTCCGCATGTCACATTCCGCCCTTGGCACAGCAAACATCGTTCGCTAATTGCATCCTCCTTATCATTTCTTTCTTATTCTCTTTTGGTGTGTGTGGGGGGACAAGCTAGCTCTCCCTAAAATAGAGTGTGGTTGTCTAAATCTCGAGGGAAAACGTTCATACACTTGTGACAGGGGAGGCTACCGCTCCTTTCACAGCAGACTCTGCATCCGAGTTGTTGACCTTTAAGTCAACACCTCTGGATTGTGGAATTCTGTTTGTGATGGGGTCTGGTGGTTTCCGATTGTCTGTACGTTCATGGAAACCTTCGGGTTTGCATAACAGTTTTTATAGGGCTAAGAAATTAGCCCTAACATTTTCAATCCTGTTTGATTGCACTTCGCCTCCCGAGGTGATCGTAGTGTTACGGCACTCGGTTACATCTGGCGCTGCGAGCAGGGATGGGACTCGGCATGATATGTTCAGGTAATGACATAATATGACCACTGAACATTTTCATGCTGTTCCCATTCTGCGAACTTGGGATGGACAGTGGTCCCCCGGTTCGGAACTTCGGGACGGAGTTTATTCAAACGGGGGCGATTGTGACAGGGGAGGCTACCGCTCCTTTCACAGCAGACTCTGCACCCGAGTTGTTGGTCTTTAAGTCAACACCTCTGGATTGTGGAATTCTGTTGGTGATGGGGTCTGGTGGTTTCCAATTGTCTGTATGTTCATGGAAACCTTCTGGTTTGCATAACAGTTTTTATAGGGCTAAGAAATTAGCCCTAACATTTTCAATCCTGTTTGATTGCACTTCGCCTCCCTCGTAGTGTTACGGCACTCGGTTACACACTTAAAGACTCACTCTTGCGAAAATAACAAGTGCACGCGGGAGTCACAGCCCACGAACACAGAAGAAGAAGAAGAAAAAGACGAAGATACAGCGATTGTTGTCTTTGTTTTACTATTTGTTTGCCTGTTCGTCAATCAATTCTACCACCTGCATTTGGTCAGCCCTGTTTTTTCCCCTTTGACCTAACAAGCTTACTTACAAACATCTAATTGACAGTTGTATGCATGTCTTAGGTGGTCCATAAAAATGTACCTATTTTCATGTTGCTCTCAGTTCTTTTGTTTTACCAGGTTTACATTTAAGTTTAAGACGAAGCACAGAAGAGACATGGAAAAATGGGAGGTTATTGTTTTACATATCATTGATCAATATCGTGCGAGTCAAGAACTCGACCGACGCTTTTTTTTTTGCAAACGTATTAGCCCACGGCGTTCTTACAGAGGAACTTAATTTGGCAGGGGCCACGTGCCATTCTGAAAACGGCGAATCGCTTGTAGTCACATTCTAAGATGCTCGGGGCTTCTAACACCAGAGAACATGTCATTTGGGCTGCCCATGTTCAGTTTAAACCAATGACAGGATTGATAATTTTTGAAAATCACCGTGTAACGAGTTCTCATACCAATGCTTTGGTGGTTTTACAAGGGGCATTGTGATTTCTTGTGTTTCATTTTTTAAAATCTTACACAGGAACGAAACTATATTCCAACAAAATATAAATCTTTTGTAACAAATTGCTACAAGGAAACAAACACTACTTATAGTGAAGTCAGTATTCAAGACACTGAAAATAATATCATGACAATATCATAATAATATCATGACAAATTTTAATTAAAGTTGGGCGTCATGAACATTTAACAGGGCATTGGCTGTTGTTGTTACCACTAGTGTGGTCTCAGACATACTAAGTAATTTTGAATCTAGCAACAAGACGCCACTTCTCTTACGTTCACACACACACACAAACACACACACACACACACACACACACACACACTCGCACACACACACCACACAACACACAGACACACAAACACACACATACACACACACACACACACACACACACACACACACACACACACAAACAAACAAACAAACAAAAACAAAAAAACAAAACCACACAAACAAACAAGCAAACTAACAAGCTAACAATCACAAAACTTACCCTTCATATGACAACTCCCTCTCAGAAAGCGAAGGAAGACAGAGGCTGAAGGTGACGACGGAAAAGAAAACCACGCAGCGTGGCAGGACTAGGCCTTGGTACGCCATGTTTGGTCTGAGGCCTGCAACGGATGGCTATAATGAAAGGCAAAGAACGGTACAATGCGAACACTATCTCTTTGGTTGGTCTTAGGCCTGCAACGGATGGCTATAATAAGAGGCAAAGAACGGTACACTACGAACACTATCTCTTTAGTTGGTCTTAGGCCTGCAACGGATGGCTATAATAAGAGGCAAAGAACGGTACACTACGAACACTATCTCTTTAGTTGGTCTTAGGCCTGCAACGGATGGCTATAATGAGAGGCAAAGAACGGTACAATGCGAACACTATCTCTTTAGTTGGTCTTAGGCCTGCAACGGATGGCTATAATGAAAGGCAAAGAACGGTACAATACGAACACTATCTCTTTAGTTGGTCTTAGGCCTGCAACGGATGGCTATAATAAGAGGCAAAGAACGGTACAATACGAACACTATCTCTTTAGTTGGTCTTAGGCCTGCAACGGATGGCTATAATAAGAGGCAAAGAACGGTACACTACGAACACTATCTCTTTAGTTGGTCTTAGGCCTGCAACGGATGGCTATAATAAGAGTCAAAGAACGGTACAATGCGAACACTATCTCTTTGGTTGGTCTTAGGCCTGCAACGGATGGCTATAATAAGAGGCAAAGAACGGTACAATGCGAACACTATCTCTTTAGTTGGTCTTAGGCCTGCAACGGATGGCTATAATAAGAGGCAAAGAACGGTACAATACGAACACTATCTCTTTAGTTGGTCTTAGGCCTGCAACGGATGGCTATAATGAGAGGCAAAGAACGGTACAATGCGAACACTATCTCTTTAGTTGGTCTTAGGCCTGCAACGGATGGCTATAATAAGAGGCAAAGAACGGTACACTACGAACACTATCTCTTTAGTTGGTCTTAGGCCTGCAACGGATGGCTATAATAAGAGGCAAAGAACGGTACACTACGAACACTATCTCTTTAGTTGGTCTTAGGCCTGCAACGGATGGCTATAATAAGAGGCAAAGAACGGTACAATACGAACACTATCTCTTTAGTTGGTCTTATAGGTCTGCAAAGGATTGGTATAATAAGAGGCAAAGAACGGTACAGTACGAACACTATCTCTTTAGTTGGTCGTAGGTCTGCAAAGGGTTGGTACAACGAAAGGCAAAGAACGGTACAGTACGAACACTATCTCTTTAGTTGATCTTATAGGCCTGCAAAGGATTGGTACAACGACAGTCAAAGCACGGTACAGTAAAACCACTATCTCCCTTTCCCCCTGTAAACATCACCCAATACTCCAATGCAATGAATATGTGTTCAGTGTTCGTATTTGGCGCTGTGTATAATATCAAACAAACCGGATTCGTGTAATGAGAGGCAAAGCACGGTACAATAAGAGCACAATCTCCTTTTCAGTTTTTCTCTCTCACAAACATCATATGTGTTCGGTACTCGTTTTTGGCGCTGCGTATAATATCAAACAAAGCGGATCAGCGTGAAAAGACTGTATCAGTGTATTAATAAGCTTTGGCTGTTTTCAGTCGTACCTTTTTTTTCATTGTGATTCCCAAAAAATAAAAAAAGGACCATTTAAATGATTTTAATATAAAGGTAATAAATTATCTTCTATACTTGTTTTGTAGTTAATACATAGATAATTTCATTTGATATTCCCTCTTTTTATATATTGATTTATCTTTTAGTCACTCATTCATTCGTAGTTAAATTTTGTCGATTTTTTTGTTTTTGGCTTTGCCTCGTTTTTGGTAACATATTTATGCAGCACTTTTTTTTCGTCGCACACAAATCTTGAGAAAAAGATCATTCTCACATTATGTATGCAATCGCTTACATCGTACGTACAAGGTAAACAGAAGTGTTCCACTTTTGAACACACTTTTTGCAACCAGTTGTGAACACTGTGCGACATAGTATATAACTCCACTAGTGGAGTTATATACTATGTCGCACATTATGAACACAATTTCGTGTTTACCATGTGTGCTAAACACGAAATTGTGTTCATAATGTGTGCTAATTTTGCATAGAACTATAGAGTATTGCACAAAATGTTCATTAGGGAAACTTGCTTCCAAACCGCTTCATACGCTCACTTTCAAACATTTGTTTACTTTCTGTTTCATGTGAATTTGTATAATCCTGAATTTTGTTCGTTCTGGTTTGGTAGAGAGAATTTTCTTATCATGACCTCTCTAATTGTGGGTTTATAATACAGTATGCCTGTTAAATTGTTTGTTGTTTAATTTGTTGCCCCACAGTCTGTGTTACATCTTCGTTCTGTTTTAGATCTGTACGCTTTTATGTAAGCTTTTTTTATATGTCAGACTTTTTATGTGTAACTATGTGTCTATTACTTATCTTACGTATTTTTCATCTTTTTTTTCTTCTCATCTTTAAAAAAAAATGTTTTTAATTTTCTAGATTATCTTATGTATGTGGTCGTTGTTTATGAAATGTAAGCTAATAATGCTTGTATTTTATTTCTTACGAGGAAACTTTTTATATGTAAAATGTTGAATTTTAATGGGCAATGTAAAGCGCCGTGAGACTGTTATCTGGCGGTGAACAGCGCTATAGAAAAATGTTTTATTATTATTATTAATTTTGTTAATCAATAGTAAAAGAATTGTCATAACAATTTCACACTGAACAGGTTCCGGGACGTACCCCCGGACAAGGTTTTTACCTGAAGAGATTCAGATTTGGAAGAAGATTTAATAAACCGATTACAGTGGAACCCGTACCCCCCTTTTAAGACCTCCAAAAATCTGACAAAATCAGGTCTTAAAAAGGAAGGAGTCTTAAAATGGGGGGTCTTAAAAGGGGGGTTCCACTGTAATAACAAAAACTGAGTTTTAAGGAACCTTCTACCTTCTAGTGAAGCCTTAAATGTAAATATTTTTTCAAAGAGTAGGTAGAAAACAAATCAGCGACTCAAATCTATGTCAGCCTGGCATGGGTCTTGGGTCCTTAAGACAATAAACACCACAAAAGAGAGAAACAAACAAACACCATTGAACACAAAAGTAACCATATACCGCCACCCTTATCGTGCAGGTTACACAGAGAGGGGTATAAAGTCACACTTACCTGTGTAGCTAGGTGGGGTGTGCAGACAGTATTGTTGACTATGAAAGATGTGACCTAACGAGTGGTCCGGCGGGAGGAAGTGCGACGAAGATGCTGGTCTCTCATCCTTTTATATCAACCCTCGTATCGTGGGAAATCCTCTGAGGCTTTGAAAGATGCACCTTCTTGATTGTGTACTTAAACACTTACCTCAGTATATACACTTACGCACAGACATCAGGTGCACAGACACACATATAGACACACACGCAAACAGAAGCCCCATAAAGGCTCATGGAGGTGCAAATAAATACAAAGTTTCAAAAGTTGTTTGGTCGGACAGATACAGACACCCACACACGCACGCATGCACGTACGCAGTCACGCACACGCACGTAAACACATACCGACACACGTACACGAACGCACGCATGCACACACAGTCACACACATACGCACACACGCACGCACGTACGCACACACATACATACGCACGCATACACGCACGCTAGCACGCACGCACGCACGAACGCACACACACGCACACACACATACACACACGCACACACGCACGCACGCACACAAAAACACACACACTCACACACACACACACACACACACACGCGCGCGCGCGCGCACACACACACTCACTCACATACACACAAATAAACACACACACACACACACACACACACACACACACACACACACACACACACACACACTAGAGACGTTTAGTAGGTTTGACATACTGGGAGGTTTCACGGTTGTTGTTTTGATGCATGCAATCTGCATTTGTCTGTGATTATTTGGGGGTTGGTTTGACATTGGAGGAATGAAATGAGATGAATTGTGCTGGATTGAAAAGGAGTTTTACTAGATTGGAGTCGATTTAATTTGATCTGTTTGTCCATTAATGTACGTATTTGTTAGTGTGTGTGTGTGTGTGTGTGTGTGTGTGTGTGTGTGTGTGTGTGTGTGTATGTGTGCCACGGTGAACGTGCGTGCGTGCGTGCGTGTTTTTTTCTGTTGTAAATACTCCACAACCCACCTTTTTAACGTGGGTTTATAAATAAACATACACGACAGTAGAACATACTGTCAGTTCGGAATTTCCAACATCTTAATGAAGCCTATAACTGTACTGAGTTGAATTGAGTTGGCGGAAAGGGAGCGATAAATGAGCATCCGGGTCCTTCTGCGATAGCTGTCAAATTTGTATGAATCACTCAAAAAAGTTGCAATATTTTCCTCATATCACACAAATTCCATCGACAAAAAAAAGGACATACTGCTCATAATTTAAAATGTTGCCAGGTTTCTTTGTTTGCTTCGCAATCCGGTGTTTATCCCGTGCTTTGCCTCCCGCCTGTGCTCAAACATTGGTCTTCTTGTCAGTCCTTTCAGGGGAGGGAATAAAAGAAAGGGAGGGAATAAAAAAGAAGGTAAGAGAATAAAAGAAACGGTTAGTGCGCAGTGCTGCGTTTCTTTTAGTCAAGTGCAGCAAGACAACTCGCAGCAAGGAAGGCGAACAGCGGGAATGGTTTGCAACCAAAATTTGACAATAAAGAATTTAAAAAAAAATTGCTACAGTAAGCAGACAGTAAAACGCAGAAGGTTCTTTAAAACCCAGAGTCTGTTACAGTCTACTTTTAATCTTGATAAAATCCTAATATTTGTATTATATAGTATATTACATTGCATTGTATTGTCGTGCTGTGTAGTGTAGTGCAGTGTACACTACTGTAGTGTAGTATAGTGTAGTGTAGTGTAGTGTAGTGTAGTGCAATGTAGTGTAGTACAGTGTAGTGTAGTGTAATGAAGTGTTGTACAGTGTACAATACTGTAGTGTAGTGTAGTGTAGTGAAGTGAAGTGTAGTGTAGTGTAGTGAAGTAGTGTACACTACTGTAGTGTAGTGTAGTGCAGTGCAGGGTAGTGTAGTCTAGTACAATGTACAATACTGTAGCATAGTATAGTATAGTGTAGTGTAGCGAAGCCTAGTGTAGAGAAGTGTAGTGTTGTGTTGTATTTCGGCCCCCGCGAATACTCGCCATTCTCTCCACTAAGAAACGAGCGTCAGTCGAGCCCCATCATCATCGCACTGTTTGTTTCTCAGTCTCGGCGCACACTGTTCATTCATTCGTCTTACAAACGCTTCGCTTTGTGACCAGCCTCTGTCCAAACAGCTCGTACTGTTGCAGCGCGCGAAGTGTGAATACAAATCGTGATGAGTCGGTTGAGTACGCGTGGGGCAAACTTTATACAGTGAAACCCCTCTTCAGTGTTTAGACCTCCTAATTTTAAGACGTCCTCCCTTTTAAGACCTTGTCTTTTTGCATTTTTCGTTCCTTTGCCTTGTAAATTTACCCCCATTTTAAGACACCTTCCTTTTGGAACGCATGGTGTAAATCTGTGACGTCGGAGAGTGTTGACTCCGCCCTTTTCTTTGAACAAGATCCCCATTGAAATGTTTGTTTACAAATATCTTCTTTATTATGGAGAATTAACCTTATCTAAGCGCATAGGGCGGTAAATGTGTGAAAACCAGCTGTGTGAACAAAGAATCTGACACCGTAACTCATGCTTAACCGAGATATTTAAGAAAATGTAGGAGCAGTATTTGTCGGTTGCCTGCAAGAGGTTTGAAATGATTTGCCAACGCAGAAGGTCAGGCTCCTTATATACTCCTGCCGGGCCTTTAAGACCTGCTTTTGTCAGATTTGTGGAGGTCTTAAAAGGGGGGTTCCACTGTTGCTCAGTGTGTGAAGCTATGAAAGATGGCATCTTCCTACTCGGGGTGTGTTTTCCCCACGACCGTATTAAAGCCATCAGTAAAGGAAGGAGTGAGTATTCGTGATGCTGACACATCGTCACACCTCTCTCTACAATGATGTTTGTGGACTTCTTTGAAAAGGCATAGTCTTCTTCCCCATGCAAATAGTTCGGACTAGTTTATCAGATATTCAGTCGCAGGTGACATGGGGTTAGAACGGGATCCCTCCGCGCTTGGATATATGCCAAAACATGCTTAAAATGCAGAGTAGGAATGTGTTAATTAAGTAATTTCACATATTGACACTAGTGTCGGTTAAAAGAATACATTCATTAAAAAACATATCCCACTCTGCACAGAAATGACAAAGTCTGTTGAGTTTTGATTTGTGTCGTTATTCCATGGGAATGTTTGGATGAATTAATTATCGAGACAAACACTCGTGTCATTTAAGAAATGAATGCAGCTAAATGGGTGAACTGAAGCTAATAAACATGTTATTTTTCTACCCGGGGTGGTTTCCCCATTACTCTATATATACCCGTCATTGAAAGAGTATTCGTAGTGCTGACAAGATGTGCGCACTTTTTTCATTTCATTTTTAGAATGTATTTTCTTTCCTTTCTTTTATTTTTATTTTCATATATTATCCCTATGCTGGGAAATGTGGGTCACTTCCTCCCAGTGGAAAACGTGCAGGAACAAGAGTAACGTACCAACCCATTGCAGGTGTGTTTGTGTTCAGGTGTACATGTAGTCAGCCACCTGCACTTCTGGCAGAGTGACCGAGGTCTTTTACGTGTGACAGGGGAGGCTACCGCTCCTTTCACGGCAGACTCTGCACCCGAGTTGTTGGCCTTTAAAAGTCAACACCAGTGGATTGTAGAGTTCTGTTTGTGATGGGGTCTCATGGTGGTTTCCGATTGTCTGTATGTTCATGGAAACCTTCGGGTTTGCATAACAGTTTTTATAGGGCTAAGAAATTAGCCCCAACATTTTCAATCCTGTTTGATTGCACTTCGCTTCCCAAGGTGATCGTAGTGTGTCGGCACACGGTTACATACGTGCCACATGGGACATGGATACTGTCTCTGCATGCGAACCCGTGACCCCAGGATCACAAGTCTAAGGCTCTACCAACTGACCTACCCGGCCCCGTTTGAAGATTTAAGTCAAACCTGCACCTCTCGGAAACGAACAACTGCCCAAACGATCACTCTGAATGGTCCCACACGAGTTTTTCTTCTGTATAAATCATCTTTCCGTAGCGACCAGCTGTCTGTATCGACCACTTTTTGTTGATCCCTTGGGTCATCTAAATATAGGTCCCTGCTTGGGTGCACTGTAAATTGAAGTGTTCCACTTTTGAACACACTAGTGAACACTGTGCGACATACTATACAGGGCTCCCCCACTTTTTGTAACCAGTAGTGAACACTGTGCGAATACTATACAGGGCTCCCCCACTTTTTGTAACCAGTAGTGAACACTGTGCGACATACTATACAGGGCTCCCCCACTTTTTGTAACCAGTAGTGAACACTGTGCGACATACTATACAGGGCTCCCCCACTTTTTGTAACCAGTAGTGAACACTGTGCGACATACTATACAGGGCTCCCCCACTTTTACATTTTAGAGGGTCCCAAGGGTCCAAAAGCCGAAAAGTCCCAGTGTTGTTGTTTGTTTGCTTAACGCCCAGCCGACAACGAAGGGCCATATCAGGCTAGGGCGGTGCTGCTTTGACATATAACGTGCGCCACACACAAGACAGAAGTCGCAGCACAGGCTTCATGTCTCACCCAGTCACATTATTCTGACACCGGACCAACCAGTCCTAGCACTAACCCCATAATGCCAGACGCCAGGCGGAGCAGCTACTAGATTGCCAATTTTAAAGTCCTAGGTATCACCCGGCCGGGGTTCGAACCCACGACCTCCCGATCACGGGGCGGACGCCTTACCACTAGGCCAACCGTAGTCCCAGTGTAATTATAAAACATTGTGGTCACGTATAGTGTACTGCGAACTGTCGATTGCAGTCTGAAAATGGTATCTACGGTAAGCACGATAAAGGAAATTTAGTGCGTCCTAGGACCCGCTCTTTTAAAATCTAGTGCGTCCAGGGACCCCCGCCATATATTTCTAGTTCGTGTTTTCGGCTTCTAGTGCGTATAGGACGCAGGGACGCGCGCTATGGGGAGCCCTGCCTATATAACTATACTAGCAAAAGTAGCACACATGGTAAACAAGAAATAGTGTTTACAATGTGTGCTACTTTTTCAAGTAGAATAACTCTATAGTATTCCACACAGTGTTCACCACTGGTTTCAAAAAGTGTGCACAAAAGCGGAACACTTCAATTTACAGTGCGGTCGTTATAGACAGGCTCCAATGTACATCTCGTCACATGTGGACAATGTTTTACATGACGATAGATTTACCTACTGGGGTGTTTTCCCCACAACCCTGTATACCAGTTAATGAAAGCGAATGGGTTGATGCTGACACAATTGTCACACCTATCTGTACAAGGGGTGCAGACTGTGTTTAATTACGTAAAACTACCTTTCTTTCCATGTAAACAATAAGGTAAAGCACCAAACATATGTCCTGCCTTTGTATGCCCTGATGTCATCCTTTAGGTTTCAATTTTAATGCACTCGATCTGCATGCACTAGAAAAACTTTCATCGTGAATTCAACGTTGAAGTGATTTGACCTTTCTAGGTTTTTTTAATTTTATTTTTTTTAAATTCAGTCTATTCACCAATCCCGTCAACACGCTCTGGGTGCCCGGTAGCTCAGTTGGCTGGACTTGTGATACGCGGGTCACGGGTTCGAATCCGGACAGGGACGCACAATTAAGGATGAACTTTGTGCTCAGAGACAGTATCCACGCGCCTCTCCATGTCGCGTCTGTGGCATGTAAAAAAAAAACCCACACGGGCATTCTTACAGATGTGCAAATGTCTGATTACACCTAAACGAGCGCACACCTGGGTAGCGCGACTTCGTTGTTGCACGCTTTCAACTGCGAGGAAGCGACCCGAATTTTCCAGGAAATGGACAATAAAAGAATGTAATTGAAAATGGAATGAAAAAATATATATGAATGTGGCTTTAAATTACAAAATATGTCATCTTCTTATTCGGGGTGTTTTCCCCACAACCCTATAATTATACCCGTCAACCAAATATACACTAATAAACCCTACCCGTCAAGGAAGGGGTGTTTGCGACGCTGACACAGTTGTAACATGCAGCTTACATGCAGAGTGAGTGCAGACTTTGCCCAAATACCCATAATGACAAATAAAATTCGTCACGCTCATAAGAAAAATACCTAACTCAATGTTAAGCATTTCTGCAGTGTGACTACAGGGGAAGCTACTGGGAGGGTACCTTTCATGTGTTAGAGAGTACAAACTCTCAGACCATCGGAAATCATTGTCACGTTTACGTAAGCAAAACTGCAGTTCTCGTTTCTGAGTTAGGCACTTTTCAGCAGAATCTACTGTTTTCATACAGGAAGACTTGTTTGGTGTGCACAAGCTTATTAAGCCGCCATTAGAATAATGTGGGGCTTACTGGATTTGCTCTGTCTGTTTGTTTGTTTGTTTGTTTGTTTGAGGCGGGCGGGCGGTCAGTCGGTCGGTGTTTGTCGGGTAAGACTTGTATCTCTGGGTCAATTAAGCTCAAATTTTGTGAAATTGTTAGGAATAGGCTTTGTTTTTTGTATGCAAAAAATTACATTCCTAACGGTAGTCAAACGGAAGATATTAGCTTTTAACGCTTTTACAAACCGAGCCAGGGGACGAAACCCACTGACATGTGCGGGAATTCCCGCAGGTTACTTCCCTTTCCCATATGAAATGTAGAATGCTTTGCTTTTGGTATAAACTGATTAGTCCTATACATTTTCAAGTATTGTGTATTGCTTTACTTATAAATTGTATATCAACAAGATGATTGAATCTAATTATTTATGTTTTATTGAAAAAAACTTAAATGAAATTGGTCTCTCTGGCCTTTGGACTTTTCAAGAAAATGTTCAATACTCAAGCGCATGGTTTAAAAAGAAAGTAAAAAGAAGCTTGTATGACCAGTATATCCATAAATGGTTTACAGAAATTGGAACAAAAAATATGTTTTGGAATTATCGAATGTTTAAAGATATTTTTGCATGTGAACACTATGTCACACACCTGCCATATCAGCAATGTGTTTCAATGATGAAGTTTAGAACATTAAACAACAATTTGCCTGTACAGAAAGAACGTTATCTTAATATCCCGAGGTCAGAAAGAATTTGCACCAAATGTGTATCACAAGACATAGGTGATGAATTTCATTATTTATTTGTCTGTGATTTTTTCAAAGAAGAAAGAGCTGAGTTGTTAGCACCTTACTATTGGAAAAATGCACCTAATGCACTTAAATTTAAAAAGTTGTTTGCTACTAAGAAAAAGAAATTGCTAAAGAATATTTTGAACTTTATTAATAGAATTAGTAACAGTTTTTCATAATTTTTTTTAATAAATTTTTTCCCCTCCATTTATTTACTATATTAGCATATATCATGATTGTATTGATTGTATTTATTGTTCAAAATGCCCCCATGGGTTATGGACTACTAAAACTTGAACTTGAACTTGAACTCCCATTTGTGGTTCACTGATCTATATTTTTAGATCAGTGTTTTGGTTTGGTATTTGGATGATTGCTCCGATATTTGGATGATTCGTTGGGCGGTAACAGTGGAGTTTGTTTTATTGGTGTGTGTGGTTGCGTGGTACAGACTCGTTTGCCAAATATCGTTTTGGTCTTATGTTATTACTGGCATTTTGTTTCTCACTTTGACTCTATATATTCTATAAGAATCAGACAGTATAAAAGTATTACCATCCACATAGTCAGTTTGCTGAAAAATAACTTTAATTTGAGTTATCTCCCTTACTTAGGAACGTTTTAGAAGATAGTAGAGATTCAGGGCCCAGCTTCGCCCGGGGTGGCCTCAAAAGCATTTGAAGGTATGTGCTGCCCACTGAGAGTGTCACAATATATATTCAATTCCTAATTACATGGTTTTTATGGAATGAGTTACCTCCCTTTCTTGTTTCTATTTGGATGGCGTGGGTTGTGTAGAAGGATACTTCTTATGTTGAATATTTCTTCAGAAAGTATGGGCCGTTCCTGAGTAATATCATTGGTACTGTGAAGGTGAAGTGACGCAAAACTGTGTACGTCATTTACTTTGGAAAGAGGCGGTAATGAGTTACTTCCCTTCGGGTCTCGTTCGATCTCTGAAAGCATGCGAACATGCGTTGGATTATTAAGCTGCCTTGTAAAGGGTGCTATACTGGATTTGCTCTGCCTGTTTGTCCGGGTTTCAGGTGTTTGTTTGTCTACCATGTCACCACGTGTAAAGAGCTCGGTCAATTTGTTTAAAAATTATTTCTTAATTTATTCAATTAATTTTTTGTAATTAATTTTTTCTAACAATTATTTATTTACTTTCATTTTTTTTATTTTTTTTACATTTAGTAAAGTTTTGACTAAATGTTTTAACGTAGAAGGAGAATCGAGACGAGGATCGTGGTGTGTGTGTGTGTGTGTGTGTGTGTGTGTGTGTGTGTGTGTGTGTGTGTGTGTGTGTGTGTGTGTGTGTGTGTGTAGAGCGATTCAGAGTAAACTACTGGACCGATCTTTATGAAATTTGACATGAGAGTTCCTGGGTATGATATTCCGAAAAGTTTTTTCATTTTTTGGATAAATGTCTCTGATGACGTCATATCCGGCTTTTTGTAAAAGTTGAGGCGGCACTGTCACACCCTCATTTTTCATTAAAATTGATTGAAATTTTGGCCAAGCAATCTTCGACAAAGGCCGGACTTTGGTATTGCATTTCAGCTTGGCCATTTTGGAGGCTTAAAAAATAATTAATGACTTTGGTCATTAAAAATCCGAAAATTGTAATTAAACTTATTTTTGTATAAAACGATCCAAAATTACGTTCATCTTATTCTTCATCATTTTCTGATTCCAAAAACATAAATATATTATATTCGGATTAAAAACAAGCTCTTAAAATTAAAGAATATAAAATCGATATAAAAACAATTTCATCTTATTCCTTGTTGGTTCCAGATTAAAAAAAATAGATATAATATAATTTGGATTAAAAACACGCTCAGAAAGTTAAAACGAAGAGAGGTACAGAAAAGCGTCCTATGCATGCAGCACAGCGCAACCACTACTGCGTTAAACAGGCTCGTTAATTTCATTGCCTTTTGCACGAGCGACGGACTACGGTCACTGTGAAAAAAACCAATGCGTTCAGTTTCATTCTGTGAGTTCCACAGCTTGACTAAATGTAGTAATTTTGCCTTACGCGACTTGTTTTATTATAATTTATTCATTTAAAAATTTTTTCCCTCCCTTTGTCTGTCTGTCTCTCTGTCTCCGTGTCCCACCCCCATATTACCAAGGATACCGGCACGGTTGGCCTAGTGGTAAGGCGTCCGCCCCGTGATCGGGAGGTCGTGGGTTCGAACCCCGGCCGGGTCATACCTAAGACTTTAAAATTGGCAATCTAGTGGCTGCTCCGCCTGGCGTCTGGCATTACGGGGTTAGTGCTAGGACTGGTTGGTCCGGTGTCAGAATAATGTGACTGGGTGAGACATGAAGCCTGTGCTGCGACTTCTGTCTTGTGTGTGGCGCACGTTATATGTCAAAGGAGCACCGCCCTGATATGGCCCTTCATGGTCGGCTGGGCGTTAAGCAAACAAACAAACAAAAAATATTACCAAGGGCGGCTTCTTGACCCCGTTAAGGTCAACACTTGTTTATGCAGTTGTTATGCAGTTGTGCTGATTAAAAACGTTGCTGCCAGCTCTTTGACTCTCGCTTATTCCGTTGTCAACCGCTCGAGATAGGCAGTTTGCAACTTATTACTAAAATAAGATAGACAGATTGTTCAGAAACCAAAAACGTTTTTCTCAAAACACCAAAAAATGACATAGGCAATTATCTTATGAGCGTGACGCATTGTCGTTTCTATTACTGTTGCAGTTGACGTCAACACATCTACATTCATGTACTGGAGTCGTGCCTGCATTTAAACAAACAAAAAACAACCAACCAACAAAACAAAATGAAACAAAACAGAACCACATACACAAAAAAAGAGAAGATTTTTGTGTGGACTAGTTCACGTTTTCGATTTATCTTTTGGGTGCAATTGATCGTTTAAATTACAATCAGAAGGCTGACACTAAACAATCCACACACTATTTCGCGTGTAGACATGCTGATATATCCTGTGTTTCACGCTCAGTACAAATATGTGTCAGCAATAAGCATCCGTATTTTCTTCTCGTATTCGTACATATACCGGTATATCTCCTTCGATTCAAAATATGCCCGCTGTCGGAAGTCCGTTGACGGTTTTGTTTTCTGACTCACATCAATTGACTGTAGCCGTTGTCTGACAGCAGTGTACTGAATGCGAAATATTAAAATTCGTGGCGAATGAAGGTAGTATGAGAAGTGTTGAATTCGGGTTTAAGTGGATGTGTGCAGAGTAGGCTGTGATGTAATCTGAAAGCCATAGATACTTTGTTTTTCTTTTCTTTGTTTTTTTAGGGAAGACATATAATTATGCACGGTCCATAATGCCCTTAGTAAACAGACATTCAAACACAGGAAAGGAGAATAGACGACAGACAGGAAAATGAGCACTCATCCATGTGCACGCACCACACAGACACTGACAGACAGACAGGCAGACAGACAGAATAACACACACACACACACACACACACACACACACACACACACACACACACACACACACACACACACACACACACAAAACCATGTGCGCACGTAAACATACATACACACACACAGCACAGCACACACACACACACACACAGAAATTCTCTCTCTTTTCCCCTTCCCACCCCCTCACAGAAACCCTCTCTTTTACCCCCTCCCACCCTCCTCTCTCTCTCTCTCTCTCTCTCTCTCTCTCTCTCTCTTTCTCTCTCCTATCGTCTTTCCAACATCTTCACAACACACACAAAGAAACTCAAATAGTTGTTGATACTTTTGTATCTTCTTTGAACCTTTGTCCTGCACGGAAACAATTACACAAGTTCATTACCCAGGGGAAACTTCGTCAAATATGACTGAACACACAGCGGAAAAAAGCGACATTAAAGCCGGTTCTGTTAGCAAATTCTAAACCGAGAAGACAAACAAACAAAACTGACAGCTAAAATAGCACTTTCCTGTGCTTTTTTCGTTGTAATATGTGAAAATGCACAAACGATATCAATATATACAACGTTTGTTAATTACAAGTTAAGAACACTCTTCAATGTTTGGCGTTGGTTTCTATGGCATCTTCATTTTTTTGAAGATTTGTCATACACTGAAAGAGTTAGGGGGGGGGGGGTGGCTGGGAGGGGGGGGGGGAGCTAGAAAGATTGGCAGAGGGACAGAGAGATGTGTAAGATGAAAAGCTGTATGTAAAAAAGAAGGAAGGGATGACCAGAGAGGGGGGTGAGAAAGGGAGTGAGAGAAAAGAGAGTGGGGAGATAAAGAGAGAAAGAGAGAGAGGAAAATAGAGAGAGGAAGAGAGAGAGAGAGAGGAAGAGAAAGAGAGGGAGAGAAAGAGGAAGAGAAAGGGAGAGAGAGATGGAAGGATGGATGATTTAATTGTTAACAATATAAATGTTAAAAAATAAAATTTTAAAAAGAGAGAGAGAGAGAGATGGGGAGAGGTGTTAGAGAGAGAGAGAGAGAAAGAGAGAGAGGGTGGAGAGAAAATTTTTTTAAGAGAGAGAGATATGAGGGAGAGGTGTTAGAGAGAGAGAGAGAGAGCGAAAGAGAGAGAGAGAGAGAGAGAGAGAGAGAGAGAGAGAGAGAGAGAGAGAGAGAGAGAGAGAGGGGGGAAAGAGAGAGAGGCAGCAAACAAAACAGACAAAGAAAGAGACAGACTGTTGGCAGTGTTCAAGAATGTCCATCCGAGTATTGTGGGCAAGGTGACACTGTCCACAATTTATCGAAATCTTCATCCCCGGTCAAAAGATGTCACCAACAGTGGGTGTGGATCAGACAGTGTCACCACAACACCTGTCGCTCAGGTGTCCGATGTCAATGCAAACTTCGCAACACCAACATCGACATGCTGCGTTCTCACCTGGTGAACGACTCGGAGGAAAATCCATGCAAACACAAGGTGAAAGTGCTACTAACCCAATGGTTGAACGCAATGAGTAAGGCGACGGAGGGTGGTGGTTGCTCGGGGGGGGGGGGGGGGGGTTTGGAGGTTGGGGAGGGGTTTGTAGCTGATGTAAATCCACTCAAGATAGGCCGGCCTCTGACGTTTAACTTTCTAAGTCCCAAGAACGTGTGGAGAACTCAGTTGTTTTTGAAAAAAAAAACCACTCAACAGAACTTAGTTCAACTAACCACATTAAAACAATACCAAACAGAAGTAAACTTAAAACAGTCACCAAACTGAACAATAGAAAATTGACTGAACTGAACTGAACCGAACAGAACTGAATTGAATGGGATGGAATCGAACTGAACTGAACAAAACCGAACTAAACTGATCCGGACCGAACTAAACTAAACCGAACTGGACCTGACTAAACTGAAATGAACCAAATTAAAACTACCCAAGAATCCCGCGTGTACTGGCACCCGTTCATGCAGATACCAAGTTCCAAGCAGTCGTCAGATCATACATCCTGTAATAATTGGGACTTTCCAGCGCCGATACATTTATGTATTTCTGGAGTGACTGAGAATATGCATGCAAAGCACAGCCAACCAACTTAACCCCTTGATTAGCACAATACAATACTAATAGAAAACCAATACTCTACCAAGTGAAGCAGTCGCTGCATATTGCCCTTTGAATTGCGGCCAGATGATTACCACCCCTGGAGGCCATTTCTCAGTTTTGGTCTAATTGTTATGCATCGTATGCTATTGATTTTTTATTTGATTTTTGTCAACTAAATTCTTCCAGCAGTACCATCTCAGTTGATAACATCGGACAATACGTCTTGGACTGTGTGCTGGATTTGTTTTTAAGGAGTAGCAAATAGTATTTCGATGAAGGTAAACTGTGTGTCCATGTGATTTAGTGTCTGTCTTTTACCGACAAAAGACGGGTTTATAAACACCATTTTGGTTTCATCCAGTTTCTTAACCAGTTAGGAGGTCATTTTTCTATGGTAATGGGACTTTTGTTCTGTTGTGAATAACCATGATGATAAAGTGCCACTGGGCATTTTGTTTCTCTGAACGTCGCCACATTTTTCAAGTCAGGATACAATTTAACCAATCACATTTCTTTCTTCTAATCGTGAAGAATTTAACCAATCGCCTTTGTCTCCTCAAGTCATGATACATATTTAACCAGTCACCAGTTGTGTCACTTCGGGCGTGGACATAATCAAGCCAATCACCAACCGCGTAGTTTTTAGTGGCGTACCGCTGCACCAATCACCATCAGCGTACTTGTCAGTAGCGTGTCGCTGCTCCAATCATCATCTCCTTGCTCTCCTCTTGCCTCCGTAGCGTTCGTACTGTCGCCTGTAGTTGAGGAAGTCCCTGTAATACTGAATCCATTGCGACATCCTTGGATCGTGCGGGTCCATGCTGTAATTGAACCCGTTTATGGACACTTCCACCTGATTGTCTGCGGAGTTGCTTCCCCTGCGATTTATGTTGTTTGAACTGCTGGCTGCCGAGGCGGGGCTGGAATCATCAGTGTAGTGGTTGTTGTTGTTGTTGCTGTTGTTGTTGTTGTTGTTGTTGTTGTTCCTGGTCTGGTTGAGCTTGTTCCAAACTGTGAGAGCTATCTGCTTGAATGCTGGCCAGTGGTCGTTCACCACGCTGCAACAGGAGAAGGTTGTCAGCACATTGCAAGGGACTGTAAGTCACGCGAGAGGCAGGACGACAAGAGACAGAAGAAAAGAAGCAGAGAAAGAAAAGATAAAGAAAAAAAAGAGAGAGATAGATATATATATATAGAGAGAGAGAGAGTTAGAGAGAGAGAGAGAGAGAGTTAGAGTTAGAGAGAGAGAGAGAGAAAGTGAGAGAGAGAGAGCGAGAGAGAGAGAGAGAGAGAGACAGAGAGACAGAGAGACAGAGACAGAGACAGAGACAGAGAGATCAAATCAAATTTTATTTTACGAGGGTTGTGGCATAAGCAATACAGAGAGAGAGAGAGAAAGAGAGAGAGAGAGAGAGAGAGAGAGAGAGAGAGAGAGAGAGAGAGAGAGAGAGAGAGAGAGAGAGAGAGAGAGAGAGATATTAATCGTGTGACTCAGGCATTGGAATTCCAAAATAGAAAAAAACTCTGAAAATAGGCCAAGGTCCAGGCGGGTTACAGGGACTGAGCCCCGTTGGGCGGACCAGGGGTGCGAAGCCCCCCGGAAGGAAAACGAATTTTAGCATTTTAGACCAATATTTTGATAGTTCTTGTGGAAGCAAATAATGGATAGAGAGACAACAGTATACATATAATTTAATTTACCTTCTTTTTGCAACGGACAATTTTTTATTTTTGCTGAAACGTAATTTCCTTTTCGGGGAAATCCGCGATTTCGCGGACAATTCCCATGCCTGGTGACTATGTGGCTTACGTATTTCTTCACATCTTTCTATTGTCCTAGAAAAGTCCTCCTTGGCAGATATGCACACACAGTCAGACTGCCTGAAGTCACTCACACACAGTCAGACTGCCTGAAGTCACTCACACACAGTCAGACTGCCTGAAGTCACTCACACACAGTCAGACTGCCTGAAGTCACTCACACACAGTCAGACTGCCTGAAGTCACTCACACACAGTCAGACTGACTGAAGTCACTCACACACTGTCAGACTGCCTGAAGTCACTCACACACAGTCAGACTGCCTGAAGTCACTCACACACTGTCAGACTGACTGAAGTCACTCACACACAGTCAGACTGTCTGAAGTCACTCACACACAGTCAGACTGCCTGAAGTCACTCACACACAGTCAGACTGACTGAAGTCACTCACACACTGTCAGACTGACTGAAGTCACTCACACACAGTCAGACTGACTGAAGTCACTCACACACAGTCAGACTGTCTGAAGTCACTCACACACAGTCAGACTGACTGAAGTCACTCACACACAGTCAGACTGACTGAAGTCACTCACACACAGTCAGACTGCATGAAGTCACTCACACACAGTCAGACTGACTGAAGTCACTCACACACAGTCAGACTGACTGAAGTCACTCACACACAGTCAGACTGCCTGAAGTCACTCACACACAGTCAGACTGACTGAAGTCACTCACACACAGTCAGACTGACTGAAGTCACTCACACACAGTCAGACTGACTGAAGTCACTCACACACAGTCAGACTGACTGAAGTCACTCACACACAGTCAGACTGACTTAATTCACTCACGTAGAGATGTGGTGTGCGGGCAACAGAAAGCCGTGAGGACTGGAGTCAGTGGGGGACAACTCCACAGTGAAGGCGTACTTAATGCCCGCCCCTCCTCTAGCGTAGTCGTCTGCTGCCCCCGCTGCCTCGTCTGGACACACGTGCAACACGGTCATACATTCAATCTCACTTAAAGGCAGAGTAAGCCTCCCGTAAACCATCACAGATACGGTCAGGCTTTTACACACAGTACAAACACCCTTTCATTTAAACACTCACCAATTGAGAACATCCTAGGTGCCCTCCGTAAAGAGCGAACAATTTTCAAAGAATTTATTTTTGCGTGGTTTATCTTACCCCTGAGCCATCGTGAACCCGTGTGATCCAGTTTTCCCTTTTCACAATGCAGTCGTCATAGTTAGTCATTTGAATGCGACTCGACGTGAGCTTATCTACAATAGCACGTTTTTTTATGCACGAAACAACGGCTGTGGTTCACAAGAACTCTAGCGATGGCTTTTGACTGTTGAGAGGAACGGCGATTTGCACTGATAAACCGGCCGTCGTCTGCTACGACCCTTGCGTGACCCTGCTTCCGGGCTTTTCTTTTTTTAAACTTTCACAACTTCGAATTGTTCTGATCTTGTCTTGATGAAAAACGAATTCTTTTATGATTAAAGAATGTTTGTGTAACAAGCTGTCAATTTATTATTTAGATTTTAAAAGTTATGTCTAGCGCAAAAACGAGGCGCCGTTGTTGTTAACGGAACAAGTCTACGAAAATAAATTCTTGGAAAATGTCTCACGCTCGACAGAAAGCAGCCAGGATGTTCCCGTTCGGTGAGCGTTCAAATGGAAGTATGCTTGTACTGTATTTAGACGCTCGGGGAGCTCTGTGATGGTTTACGGGAGGCTTACTGTGCCTTTAATACTACTAATAATAAATCACTTTTCTATAGCGCAAGTCCCGATTCACAGGTCCAAGCGCTTTACAATTCCAATAAACACCTCACTCACACACACACACACACACACACACACACACACACACACACACACACACACACGATATACAAATCATGACATTAGAAAATACAAGCAAATTTACCCATCACAGCGATAATAACAAGCACACAGTCAATAACAACATCAACAAAATTCAGCAAGCAAGCGTACTAACAATTAACAATAAGAACGCATGCTCTCTCTCTCTCTCTCTCTCTCTATTTTATGTCTCTCTCTCTCTCTCTCTATTTATGTCTCTCTCTCTCTCTCTATTTTATCTCTCTCTCTCTCTCTCTCTCTCTCTCTCTCTCTCTCTCTCTCTCTCTCTCTCTCTCTCTCTCTCTCTCTCTCTCTCTCCCCACTTGGATGTTTTTAGATAGTGTGTTCATATTGGCTTGTATCAAGAGAAATGGATAATTTTCCATTACGGAGACTTCAATGTCGAAGACAAATATTCGTGGCTTTATGTATTGGATTGGATAATATGTATTTAATAAAATGGATCGGATTCTGTATTGGATAACATTAGATGTTCCTTCTTTGAGCCAAGTGACGTCAGAGACCGACTAAAAGTCATAATTATGGCCGAAATTACTACAAAAGAGTGCATGTGTGTATGCGTTCAGTCGTTAAAAGTAAAATACATTCTAAATAAAAAGGATAGATACATTTTTGTATTTTCGACCAAAGTATGAAATTTGACACAGATATTGACAGTCATTGTTCACGTCGAATTTAACACGTGAAGATCGTGAAGATATACTCACGGGAATCCAGACAGACACGCTTTGGATACATAACATTATTGATAAAGCTATAATTTAGTAATGAAAATTAATAAATATATTGTTCAATAAACGGTTGCTTAACTATGAAGCATGAGTTTACTAACAAAGGGCTCCCATGGGGTCGCCTTCACGCGGCGGGAGCGTTTAAACAGAGCTACCCCACCCCTTTACTTCTCTTCTTTTGTCTTATTTCTGCCTTACCAGTCCTTTCACCTATATTTCCTTCCAAGAAAACTCTCCCTACTATTCCCTGCAGTTTTCCAATTCTTTTCTTGTTGTCTTATTTCTACCTGACTGGATCCATCACCTTTATTTCACTTACCAAAAGTCTTCTTTTCCACATCCTTATTTCTCTGCACCCCGCATGTCGTAAGAGGCGACTAACGGATTCTGTTTCTCCTTTTACCCTTGTTAAGTGGTTCTTGTATAGAATATAGTCAATGTTTGTAAAGATTTTAGTCAAGCAGTATGTAAGAAATGCTTAGTCCTTTGTACTGGAAACTTGCATTCTCCCAGTAAGGTCATATATTGTACTACGTTGCAAGCCCCTGGAGCAATTTTTTTATTAGTGCTTTTGTGAACAAGAAACACTTAACAAGTGGCTCTATCCCATCTCCCCCCTTTCCCCTATCCCATTTCCCCCCTTTCCCTCGTCGCGATATAACCTTCGTGGTTGAAAACGACGTTAAACACCAAATAAAGAAAGAAAGACTAACAAAGGTATTACGAAAGTAGGCCTGCAAAAACTGGCATTCTGCGTATTCATTAATTTTTTGTCAGCTCGTTTTTATATGTAAGTGTTTTGGGTTTAACTTATCTTTATACGGATGTTTGTGATTGTATTTGTGTGGTTGTAGATCTATGTGTTCATGATTTAAAACATTAATTTTTTTAAAGCGTATTTGTTTTTTAACTTTTTTTTAATTCAACCTCAGTTGTATGCAGGTTGCTACCCGTATGTTAAAAAAAAGAGTATATCACTTTCAAAATACTTACACAGAACTTGCGAGGCCGATCCGACCTCGTACCATCTGTTGCGTTCCCACATGGCGTCTGCAAACTTGCGTCCTACCTCCATCTGTCGCGTGACAAAACCAACGTCAACACACATGTTCATGAAGCTGTGGATTTACTTATACAAATAAAGAGGGCCCCACGGGAAGGGAAATTTTAGCTCTCACGATCACAGTTACCTTGATTTTTGTTTTCACGATCACGAACACCAGTGGCAAATCACGGTCACGGTAAAAGTTGCATGTACAGAAAGCACGTGTCAAAGTTAAACACAACCACACAGTAATTCGCTCCTCTGGATCTATTGTTTATTCAACACAAAGGGAGAACTGTTGCACTTTTTTTATTATTATTTTTTTAATTCTCTTTCATACACACATAGAAATAAATATCATGATTTGTAATCAGTAACAAGAATGTTGTTTTCATTGTTTTCTTTTCCTCTCTCTCTCTCTCTCTCTCTCTCTCTCTCTCTCTCTCTCTCTCTCTCTCTCTCCTCTCTCTCTCTCTCTCTCTCTGCTCTCTCTCTCTCTCTCTCCCCCCTCTCTCTCTCTCTCTCTCTCTCTCTCTCTCTCTCTCTCTCTCTCTACACTCATACACATTCAACTCCCACACCCTCACTCACACACATGAATATATACTTGCACAATTTCACATTTCCAGAGCTAAAGCTTGTAAACCCATTTTCTCAAAAACTATTGGGTAGATTGAAATTAAAGTACATGTATGTGTGATGGGTTCTTAATTTTCAACTTTGCCATACAATTTGAGGTACACCATCGCCTGGTTTCATGGCCTTGAAAAACAAACAGGAATGCTACAGGCCAAAAATGGTTTTACCTGAAAGAAGCGCGCAATGCCAGTGGCGAAGCTGCAAGCCTGAGCCTGCGAAGCAGGCGAGTCAACTAGGGGTGTCCGGGGGCATGCCCCCCCGGAAATTTTTTCAAAAAACGGTTAAAATCTGTCCAATCTGGTGCATTCTGGGCATCATTTTCAGGGCTGTAATAGTGTTGTGATCTTGTTAAAAATCCCATTTTAACATCCCCCCACCACCATTCAACACACCTCCAAACTGGTGAAAACAACACTACTGTGCGCTGGCTTCATTGAGACCGGCGCCCGGTCGCGTTGCGCGATATTCACATGGATCGTTTTTGCGGAAATTTTTCAACTTCACTGGAATAAATTTGACTTTACCGGATTTTGAAAACGGCTTTATCGGATTTCCGGCAATTACCGGAAAAGTAGCATGCCTGACAAAATCCCCAACGAACATGACTTTGATCGTCTTTGACATGAGGATCAAATGACCCAAACTGGCACGTCTCCCCGCCATTGTTTCTGAATTTAACCCATTGTTGATATTAAAGTTTACAGGCGCTAAAATAAATCCAAGCTTAATGCAAAGAAGCGACAATTAGAATCTATGCCAAGCGTGTCCACGTTGCTGGGATGAAAAACACATTTCTAGTTTCGGTTTTGGCTACACGCAGACTCGATCTCGAGGCAGTCGAGGTCACGCCGTTGAGCGAGTGACGTGGCAATGTCGACAATGTCAATGATCTCACTCAAACTCAAAGATCTTGAACAAATTTCA
The DNA here is from genome assembly GCF_037325665.1 of Littorina saxatilis. NCBI lineage: Eukaryota > Metazoa > Mollusca > Gastropoda > Littorinimorpha > Littorinidae > Littorina > Littorina saxatilis. Next base: position 49,524,682 of record NC_090245.1, on the reverse strand, counting down.
AGATCTTTGCCTACATTCAGAACAGTCATAGAGCAACATAGATCAACATACCTAGATATTTCGTCTTCGGAAAGACCGACCCGTAGCCTGACCTTTCCACCAAGGAAGGCATTCTCGCCGCCTGCTTTGGTCTGGCTTGAATCCACAAAATATAACAGAAGTTCGATGACAGTACCGCTGCAGGCCATTTTTGATCTTCGAATTCGAATTTGACTGAATGCACTCAAAACTTTTGCAAGAAGCCCTTCCATTGGATGAAGTTTGGCAGACTTTTGCAATTTGCCTTCTGATTGGATCTCTTTTTTGTGTGATTGGTTCTCTTAAAGGGAAGCAATCGCTGTCAAAATCATATTTCTGAATGTGTTGTTGCTTCCCCTTCAATCGGGATTGGCTCCTTGACGAATAGAGGATCATAGAGTGATACAGCTGTGAAAAATGTACGTTGAAAATAAAATGCTTTGCAATAATGCCCATCACGATCAGGAAAACAAATGACGATCACGATCACGAGACTTGATTTTTTTGTCATCACGGATCACGGGCAAAGTCCCATCACGATCACAGAAATGGAAATTTCGGCAATCACGGTCACAGAAAGGTCAAAAAACGCCAATCACGATCACGATTTTAAACCCTTTGGGGCCCTCAATAAACGTAAGATGTTTTGGACTGTACCCCACCATGCTAAACTTTGGGGAACTGTGGGAGACCTGTGCCGAACTAGCCAGTTCATAAAATCAACAGACCTAAGATTATGAGTGACACAACCGTCGAACCCTGAAGAAGAAGAAGAAAAAGAAGGAATGTCCGAATGGTTCGAGGAAAAAAATACCATAGATCGCATGAAAGGAAGACCCCTATTGCAACATCATGTCATTCTTGTCATCGTCTCTGACTGAGTTGGAGACGTAACCAAACTCTATCTCTGTAGAAAAGAAAAACTAATGCAAGAAGACAACAGAATGCAGCATAAAATACTGTATATTGATATGTTTATCACTGTTATCTTCTACGTGGTGTCCGACAGTCAGCATGAAATCTGGACGATCGGCGAGAGAACTGCCTAAAACTAACAAGAATTACAAATCACAGTGGTTACAACAAGAACAAGAACAAGAACAAGAACAACAACAACAACAATAAAAACAACAAAAACAACAGCACCACCACCGACAACAACAACAACACCACCACCAACAAGAACAACAACAATCAACAGCGCTGCACACTGACCATATCGGACTCGTCGTTCAGGGTGGCCGTGGCGTCGTAGCCCCAGGGGTAGAGGAAGAACTGACCATAGGAGTGGAGGGACAGGTAGAGCGCCACGCGGCCCCCTAGTCTGGTCAGCAAGGTCTTCAGGTTGCGTGTCTCAGGCTCTGAGAAACCCTGGGGGCCAGAGTAGTTGTCTGTGCACGGGTTGCTGTTCCCTCCGTGAGCTGACCACAGATTGGTTGGAAAAAAAAAGTAAATTCAAAATACATGACAAGAAGCAATAGCTAGACCCTATCGGTATTCCAAGCTCTCGCTAACTTCAAAGCATAGTAAAGCTTGTGGTAAAGTTATCTCGCGCGAGCTGCGAAAGCAAAGTTTCGAAGTTCTCGCGATGTTCAAAGCATATCAAAGAGCATGAATCGCGGATATCTCGCGAGAGCTGCTCAGATACCGAAAAGGTCTATTGAAAATACGCAACTGTAGGACACGAACTCAAGCAAAAACTTGATTTACCTGACCAAAACAATACAACATTGCCCACAGGTTATCGGATTGATTAGCTGACATTCAGACTTTGAAATTGCTTTCACTATTTACACGTGGAGGAGGCAAGTAAACATCTTGATAACCGTCAGAAAAGTGTTCTATTTATAACTCAAATATATAACCCGGAAGGCGACACAACCGGATGGCAACAGTGAATGTCGACTTCCGGGTCAAAGCAATAGGAGACACCGTGCTTAAACACTGTCTTCAAAGAACAATTTAACGTTGAGTGCGTACGAATATAATCTAGTGACTTGGAAGACTCCTCAGAGCAACGATTTGTCTTTTTGTCGTACATGAGGATATATACAGACAAAACAATCACACAGCTATTCCACGGATGGCTACACATAACTGCAGTGTTGTCAGGAAAACGGAACGTAATGCGTTTTTGTCAGTTCGCATCTCCCGCCAACATGAGGGACTCCTCTAGATACATTAAAGTGTGGGGTCCCAGGACGCTTTAGGTAGAGCGTCTGTGAGGAGCCCAGGGCTGAGGTCCCGAAAAAGTTACCATTCAAACGGGAGCCACCTGCAGTGTCGGATTGGTTGAAACTGAGATTTGTTGTGATTTCAACGAATCATAACACGCGGTTTGTTCTCTCCCGTTTGGGTGGCACCCACTTTTGATTCGTGCACCTCGGCCCTGGAAGCACCACTAAAATCCCTTTGAGGGCGACAGCAATCACAAAGACCATACAATAGGATTGACTTAACTAAGGACTTTGTTTTGTTCTCAATTTTATTTTCCTCCCTTTCCATCTTCCTATACATCCAGAGAAAATGTTATTTTATTTTATCTTAAAATGTATATTTTACGGTCAAATGTAAAGTCAAATAGTGCAAACAAACTAGTGCTATAGGAAATGCAGACAGACAAGTGCTTACACGGACTGTCGCTCCACTCGTATCCGAAGTTCCTGTTGCCGTCCACCCCCATACAGTGCGGGTCTGAGGAGTACAGGGTGGTGCGTGTCTTCCGCCACAGTCGGGTGGACGACTGCACAGTATACACACTCACACATCACGCCCACATTCCCTGCAACCCCCTCGTTCAAGACCCACAGCACTCTGAGAAAATCACGGAAGCAAATTCAGAGAGATTTTAAGATCTGATTTTAAGATCTGATTTTAAGAGACTTTATTGACAGAACATCAGAGTTTAAAATGAAGGCAAACGTAGAGACTTTATTGAGAGAAGATCAGTTCTTAAAATGGAGGCATATTTGGAAACGTTATTGTGTGTGTGTGTGTGTGTGTGTGTGTGTGTGTGTGTGTGTGTGTGTGTGTGTGTGTGCGTGCGTGCGTGTGTGCGTGCGTGCGTGCGTGTGTGTGTGCGTGTGTGTGTGTGTGTGTGTTTTGTGAGCGTGCGTGCGCGCGAGCGCATGTGTGTATATGTGTATATGTGTCTTTCTTTCTGTCTGTGTCTATATCTGTGTATTTGTCTGTGTGTCTGTCTGTGTGTTCTCCACGCATCTGAAATATACATAAGTGAAGGATCGCACATGCGAACATTATTGACAGTTAAGTGTAGATGGAAAGATGGGAACATCACTGACGTTTCTGTGGCTGTAGACATAGCCATCAGGGTTGACTGTCGGGATAATGATCCAGTCAAATTTAGTCAGCAGCTCGTCAAGGTCAGGGTCGTTGTTGGGGTTAAAGGCCAACTGAAATGAGAGAGAAAAGTACAGCTAGAGCTCAGTTCATGCTTTCATATATTGTATATCACTGTCCAATCAACACGCTTGGCAAGCAAAGCAAAACAAATCCCCAGAGGATGTTTAGGGCCATTGAGGGTGCTATCCACTCTCGGGCGTGTTTTGATATATCCATGCCATTATCACTCGCCCTGTAAATAATTATAAGGACCATGCATTGAGGGCACTACCCACTCTCAGGCGTGTATTGATATCTCCATGACCACTCGCCCTGTAAATAATGTTAAGGGCCATTGAGGGCGCCATCCACTCTCAGGTGTGTATTGATATCGCCATGATCACTCACCCTGTAAATAATGTTAAGGGCCATTGAGGGTGCTATCCACTCTCGGGCGTATATTGATATCTCTGTAATCACTCACCCTGTAAATAATTATAAGGGCCATTGAGGGCGCTATCCACTCTCGGGCGTTTATTGATATCTCCATGATCACTCACCCTGTAAATAATGTTTAGGGCCATTGAGGGCGCTATCCACTCCCGGGCGTGTATTCCTGCCTCTATGACCACCACCTGCTTGTTCTCCTGTTGGGAATTCTTCTTTCGTATCTGCAACAACAAAACAAGAAAAAATCTTTGTGATAAGCTGCTTTTGTGCGTGAAAATATTTCTGCTTACTGTCACATATCTGGACAGGATTTTTATATGGGATATAAGACAATACCTCCCCTTGGACACATACCAACAATCACCCTGACTGCTTCCAGCGCAGATCTGACTCAGTGAGTTGAATCGTTTACACGGGAAGTACTGTTCCTTTAATTGAATAAAGAGCGCTGCGTCACAATTTGTTTTAGTTTTAGTGTTCCATTCTTTTACAGCAACTATTTGATTGTTTGAATGTTCCTTTGCTTTTACCTTTTTGTTTAATTTCTTTTTCAGTTTGATTTGTATTGTCTATGCAACGCACTTTTGTCCTGGCGATGTTACTTGCTGCGTAATTTTGTCTACCAGATTCTGAGAATGAAGTCCTATTTTCCCATGAAGCTTGCAAGCTCAATATGTTTAAGATATGGTGTCAATTAATCGCGCTCGCAAACTGGACAGGTTGTGATAGGTCAGTCACACAATCACCATCATTACAGGAAGATACCATGAAAATGTCTCGATGACGTCATATCGTACCGTGACGTAAGGTGTCATTCTTCCCTCAAAGGATCGTCCCAGATTGGACAACGTGACGTCAGCATTTGTCGCGTTCTCTCGCACGTTTTGCAAAAACTGTCGGATCTGAGAAAAAAAGAAACAAACATTGTGAACATTCTAAGAACGTCTAGGGGCAGATATCCGAAGCAAATACACAAATACTGAAAATGCCCAGAATTGTTTTGACATGGTCATATCATCAGCGAAGTCAAACGGTGATATAAAACAAATCTCTAAAAGCATTTCTAATAAATTGCTATTGGCATTTGAATTTAAAGGAATAGCTAAAAGCTAGCTGTAGAAAAATAGACATACGCGACAGTCAACCAAATGACAAAAACACAAGACATTGGACACACAAACACACGTGTAAGTAGGCAAGCATAAACGCACGCACGCACATGCATACACCTATCCACACACACACACACACACACACACACACACACACACACACACACACACACACACACACATATATATATATATAAGAAAACATGGAAACTCACCAAGGTATACGTACCTGCTGCACGGGATTTTTTGTGTATGGGGGGGGGGGAGGGGTCAACGGGGACAAAAAACAGTTTCACCTGACTCACCTGTCTGAATTTCAGGTACCGCCTGGTGACGGAGGACACAGGGAGGGAACGCCGTTCTCTGTGGTGCTCCAGGTGGTCCATGTGCTCGTCCAGTAACCTAGCAACCACGGAATCATTCAAACGTCATCATGACGTCATGTTGCTTTCATTGTCCATTTTATACCCTGTTCATTTTTATGATGTCATATCGCTCTATAAATACGCTTATAATGGTAACTTAATTATCAAAGCGTGAGAATGTAAGAATGACCTCATGCTCGTTTAAATGAATCGACTGTCCCGCGGTCGAAATCAAACCCTCCATTATTCAAAAAGAATCATTTTAAATCTATGTTTGATTCGTTTTGCTTTATTGTTACTTTATCTCGTGTTATTTTCCGAGCAATGTAAGATTGAGAGAGAAATGCAAAGAGAGAGAGAGACAGAGACAGAGACAGAGACAGAGACAGAGAGAGAGAGAGAGAGACAGAGACAGAGACAGAGACAGAGACAGAGAGAGACAGAGAGAGACAGAGACAGAGACAGAGACAGAGACAGAGACAGAGAGAGAGAGTACCTTTGCACGTCTTGGACTTTGACGTTATATGACGCGTCTTTGTTTTTGATGAACTTAATGACGTCACTCAGTTGCTCTGGACTGACCATGACGTCAAATGACTGTTTGGAAGGGCGCCCCCATATATCTATCTGAAAGAAGCAATTTGGTTAAAGACTCAGACGTTTCAGACTACCGGCTTTCTGCGGAACAAATAGACTAGACCAACAAGAAAAGCATACAATTGCTCCAACTCCAGGAATAGGTGCCTTTTTAACCAACCCTGAAGGTGTGTGTCTGTCTGGCTATCAGTCAGTCGGTTTGTCGGTCTATCTGTCTGTCTGTCGGTCGGTCGGTAGGTCTATCTGCCTGCCTGCCTTCAAGTCTGTCTGCCTGCCTGTTCATTGGTTTGCTACTGCTGTTACCATCTCTATCCTGTCTTATTTGCACCCTGTCGCAGTCTCTCCCTCACCTGAGATAGTTATCCAGGAAAGAATTCGAAAGCACTTTCTGGTGAACTCAATCTTCTAAACGACTACAGTTCACCACCAAGTTCCAATGCATGCGCATCATTTCAACTCGTTAGTAATGATTCTGCAGGATATATATTTACCGGATAAGCGGTTTCCAGGCTGCGTAGAAGGGGTCCCAAGGCGCTTGTTTCATTGACGTGAACCTCAAAAACTTGATACCTGCACAAGTCCACACACATAGCGTAAGTGAGTGTGCACCCTTCGGCAAAATCTTACACGCAATGAACATAGTTTCCTTTCACTCTGATTCATTTAAAGAATTGGTGTCGGATACTGTCTTTGACTAGCAAGAATAAGCTACACAATCGGCCAGTCTTGTCAAAAAGACATCGCACAATATACTTCTTGTGACACAAGTTATAATACAAATGCTGCCATGTCAAACACAGAAACGCACGCACGAAAGCGCACATGCACGCACGCACACACACACACACACACACACACACACACACACACACGCCCATACATACACGCACACACACGCACACACACACACGCACACACACACACACACGCACACACACACACGCACACACACACACACACATTTATATATACACATACAACAAAATAAAATAATCTACAGCATAATACTTGATATTCTTTAAAACAGAATCTGCTATCTAAAGAAATTATTCGAATTGGTTTACCCTGAAAACGGTCCTGGTATTGAGGTATTCATGAAGGGAAGAGCCCAAGAGCTTGCGAAGAACAAAGCGGAAATGCAGAACTGCCATGCGCGGACAGCGGACATTTTCAGTGGGTCCTGCACAAAGGAACTGGTGTGTAAGATTGTCTTGTAAATCGCCTACAAAGTTTTCGCATAGCATGCTTTACTTTCACGTTTATTTTTAATTGACCAGGTCGTTTCCTTTTTGCAATGTTTAATTTGATGGTCGCTTTGTTTTGTGTTAATTAGTTTGGTTACTTGGTTAAATTTGGTTCTGTCTGTTCTTTAAATTCGGCTTTGTGTCTGTATATTGTTGAAAGACTTTCAAAACTCCATGGCCGAACATCGAGTGTCAGATATCATACAAAGATGGTTATGAGTTCACCGACTACTCCATATGAAAATACTAAAAATAACATGACGCTGGCAGTTGGGTTTGCACGACACGCATTTATTAACGACTCTATTTAAACATTGGCTTTGACATTATTCCCAAAGAGGATGGTTATCGTTGAGTGACCTGCTTTAGTTGCTTTCGGCTTGGGGCTTGAATGCTACAGAAATGTTTATTTAGAGATGGTTACATAATCGGTTGCAAGAGCAATGTAACAATCCGTGAGAATGAACCGGGCTTAACCAGTCTGAAGTTATAGAAACCCAGTAACTGTAAAGGCACAATCCTTCTCGTGTAGGCTAAGTCTGGCGTGTACGTTTGATAGGTCCATTACTCAAATCGGTCATATACCCCCCAAAAACCAACACACTGGTTCTTTTTCTTCAGAGTGGGAATTCTCGTGATGAATTGCTTTTTGATCTGGGAAATCAAACAAATCTCAGTCTGTACAGCAAGCGGTCAAGAAGCTGGTTGTTGGTATGTGTCCAAATGGAGAGATGGCCTAACGCCTTGAAAAAGCCTGACCAAACCTTAGATGGTGAGATGGGGAGGCGAACAGTTTACCCGACAAGGACTGTGCCTTGTCATTTTGTTTGCATTTTTCTTCTTCTCGTTTATCCTTCAGCCTTTAGAAAGTCAGGTATTCTCCACATCTTCAAGACATATCTAGCCTCTTTGTATCTCTGTGTGACCCCGGCCCCCCTCCCTGATCGTTAAAACACAGCAAACACTTGACACACAAAACGGAGCGCTGTCCATAGACACTGTTCAAACAGGAAAGTAGCTGTTATGTATATATTTTTTCATACAAAGTATACAAAACCAGAAAAGTAAGATCCGTTAAAAAGAAGTCAGCAACGTAGTCTATTGAGAGTAAGTAAATATGTTACAAAGCTGCACCACCTAGGCCCTTGGAGTAGCGTGGTCTATTTATTGAATTTGAAAACAGCAAAAAACACTTTCCTGCAGTAACACATGTTGATACATAAAGTCAAATAGAAATTATTACAGTACGGCGTTTCTCTTGCAGCATACCCCACAATGACAAAGTAAAGTTGACAAAAATCATGACTGAACGACGTATCTGTCTGTAGTAGCCTATTCCAAAAGGAGTAATTAATCTAGAATTCAATACAGTACGTCTTATCTCTTTGCAGAAAAATAATGTGCTAAATGAGATATACTTTCGCTCAATACAATACGACTTATCTCTTTGCAGAAACATAATCTGCTAAATAAGATGAACTTTACGTCTATACAATACTTTATTATTATCATACGAAAATTTATATCGCGCACATATCTCACCACAAGGCGACTCAAGGCGCACAGTACGAAATATTAGAGAGCCCTGAAATGCAGCCGCTCGGCGCAGAAGGGACTCATCTCTTTGCAGTAGCATATCGTCCCGATCCTAACATAATTGCATAACTCATATTTAGGCAGTTTTGCAGAAAAGAATCCCTTCAATTGTTTTCAATCACTATCATGAAAAAAATGCTTTGACCATTTCGTTCTATTTCATTCTGTGAGTTCCACAGATTGACTAAATGTAATAATTTTGCTTAAACGCGAGTTGTTTCTCTTACGAACATTCTGAAGGCTTATTCCTCTTTCTACAAATACCATTCAAGTGTTCAGTGTTCCCCTTTGTTAAAGTTTTCATTCCCAGTCACGCTTTCTATCGTTGTCAAAGATCAGACATTCAAACTTACCTGCATGTCGAATTTTCGTCAAAGGTTGTTCGAGCTTCACTTGGTTCTGGTACAGGCTGAAATCCGCCGACGTCCACTGTTCTAGTCTTTAAAACGACAAACTCCGGGCGAAGAACAAAAGTGTGTGCAAACTGAGAAGCGTGGTCACAGCAGTCTAGGCAGGATAACGCGAGGAAAAGGCTGTCCTGAGTTTGTTCACAATGCACATATTACACAAGCAAATCCCTCTGCAAACTCGACAAGGGGGGCAACTGTGCACCGTGTCAATGGCGTAAGGGGCACAACTTTGTTCGATGGCTTTGCGTCGGTTGGAAGTGAAGGCCGCTGTTATCCAAGTGATGTTGGCTGTTTCCTTCTCTGTCTCCGGGCTGAAGGAAATATCACGAGGGCATTACGCAAAGAAAAAATCAGAAAGGTCTCAAACGCTAAAACAAATATACACAAAACACTCACTCACACGAACAAACACACACACACACACACACACACTAACGCACGCACGCACACACACGCACACACACACACACACACACACACACTAACGCACGCACGCACGCACGTACGCACACACGCACGCTCGATCGCACGCGCGCACGCACGCACGCACGCACGCACGCACGCACGCGCGCACTCACGCACACACGCACGCACGCAAGCTCGTTTGCATGCACGCACCTATACGCACGCACGCACGCGTGCACGCACACAAATACACACACACACACACAAACACACACACGCGCACGCACGCACGCGTGCACGCACACAAATACACACACACACACAAACACACACACACACACACACACACACACACACACACACACAAACACACAATATGCTGTGACTTTGAACTCTGTCGTTCCTCTGCAAGATCCTAAAAATAAGGGATGCCCCCCAAAAGATGTCTGCATATCTTATTTATGGACTTGTTTCTTCTTCTTGTCGATCACTCAGATGGAAACGCCGGTTCTCCGCGCAAATGTTGCCGTGCGCTGTAGGTCGTCCAGACTGCCATAGAGCTTCCCTTGCACCGTGGTCGCCTCCGCCCAGATCTGGCTCCTGAGGCCATCGTGTAGTGGGCAAGTCTGCTGCAGGTGTTCCGTTGTCATGCTGCCTGTTTGACAAGGGCACTGGTCTGACTGGCCAATTCTGAACTTGGTGAAAAGGTGGTGGTTCATTCGGTTGTGGCCTGTCCGCAGCCTGAATATGAGGACCTGCTCAGACCTTGTGAGCTGGTGAAAGGCGTCGTTTTTGTTGTAGTGTGGGTGCTGCTGCAACCACTTTTTGTGTTGCTTGGCCTTGATGATGGTCTTGGCTTCTTTGAAGGTGGTTGATCTGTCATTCTGGTCCTTCGTAGTGCCCTCCTTTGCCAGAGTATCTGCGGCTTCGTTGCCTAGTATGTTGCAGTGAGAGGGGACCCATTGCAGCACGACTGTGTGGGCTCTGCACAGGGAGGTCAAGGCGGATGACAGGTCATTCAGTTCTTTGTCTCTGGCAGTGTCTAAGGCCTGCAGGACTGACTTTGCGTCACTGAAGAACACAACGTTGTTGGAGGAGAGTGGACTGTGCTCAATGTGGGCTGCACCTGTCTGGAGCGCTACTGCTTCAGCCTTGAAGTTGGTGGAGTAGAGGCCGGTAGCGAGGGAGATGTGTTCTTCTTCTCGACCTCCTGGGTACTTTATGTAGATTCCGGCACCACCACTTCTGACAGCCTGGTCGGCAGATCCGTCAGTGTATACATGAGTCCATTGGCGTTGGGGGTAGGAGTTGTGGATGTGTTCAATGGTGAGAGACTTCAGCACAGCTCTGGGAGTCTTTCTTGCCAACGCCAGGAATACTGCAGCGTATCTGGGGTCTTCCTTTATCACTCCAGCTTGGGTTTTCAAGGTATTGGGGGATATCTTTGGGTTGCTGGTCCAGGATATCTTGGTGTCTCCTTTCCAACACCCTCGTCTGGTGGATGAAGCTTTCTCTCTTCAGTCTTCCTTTTGTTGGTTGGGACAGTCTGTCTTTCATGGGGTGAGTTGGCAGTATGGACTTGTTTTATTTGCCCTTAATTTTGTGGCGCATATTTTGTGCCCCACATTTCAATTTGGCATTCTTTTTGTGCTCCAAAAACTGCCAATGAGTCCGATTTTGTTTTTGGCGTATTTTTGTGGGGACATTAATTTTGGCAGTTTATGTAGCAAAAACGTTTGCCCCAAAATGTGGAATTACTGACATTGAATGCCAGTGTGATACCTTGTCTTCCTCATATCTTTCCTTCTATTTTTCTTTTTAAAACCTGCTCATCAAAAATATGCCCAGAAGTATCTTCAGGGTGCACTGTTCTTTTTCTCGTCTCATACCCTGTTAGTCTATTGAAACCCTATCTTACGGTTACACTGAAATGCTACAAGTATTCCTGAACTGGTGCAAGTCCATTCTGGTTATTTCTACAAACTTCCAGACGGACAAGAGCAAAAATAAAATACGCTTAGTTTTACAGAGTTGCAAAATGCATGACGGTGAACAAATTCACTGCACTCTTGCCGTCGTTGTGGCCTTCGAATTATGAGCTGAGACATCTGGGTGAAAGAGAGTGCAGAATTAACTGCTAACTTTAGATGCATTCGTTGCATCTTTGTTCGGGCAACGTGAGAACCAGCCAAGTCAGCTCAACGCCCTGACCATAGAGGATCCCGTCTGATCAGGAGGGAATTACGGAAAGACGATTATAACAAAAAGGTTCAATCCTCCTCGAGTAAAGTGTTGTTCACATGTCGGACTTTCTACCAACGTTTGCACAACTTTCAAGCGATTTTAGTCGGGACCAAATCAAATGAAAATCGTTGCCAATGTGAACAGCGCAAAAGCTCAAACTTGTTTTAAGCGGCGATTATCGGCAGACTGGAAGCCTGGTTGAGTTATCGGAGCTATACCTCCTAATGCGGGAAGAGCAGTTGGCTAGAGCTGCGATAGGGAAAGTCTGCGCTAAATCAGCGCTAAGTCACGACCGAGTCGAGCAGGGGCTGAGCTGAGTTTTCGAGTTGCGGCTGAATCTGTCCTTAATCGAACCTAAGTCGTCGGGGCTGTTCACATGGCAGAAGTTTAGCCGATTTGGCCTCAACAAATCGGGAGTGAATTCAAACCGGGCAAATATTTGTTGAAAGTCTGCCATATATGAACGGTACCACGTTCTCAACCAGAGATCTGTCAAGGCTTTTACACGGGATGAGACCATCTTTTCACTAGACACGAGACAGTAATCAACAGCTAAGCTGCTCTTTGTGCAGAGTGGGAATTGTTGTTGTTGAATCAATTTCGTCAGTAAGTGGCACGTAAATATGTCAATCTGCTTAATTATTTCCGCAAGAAATTGCCCACAGTGCACAGAAAGGAGCCACGCTATCAAAGTTCGGTGTGTGTGTGTGTGTGTGTGTGTGTGTGTGTGTGTGTGTGTGTGTGTGTGTGTGTGTGTGTGTGTGTGTGTGTGTGTGTGTGTGTGTGTGTGAGTGTCTGTATGTGATTGTGTCTGTCTGCGTGCGTGCTTGTGTACGTGCGTGTGTGTGTGTGTGTGCGTGTGTGCGTGTATGCGTGTTTGAATCAGCTTTCTTCTAGGCGGACACTTGAAGTTTGGTATGTGTCCAAGTGACAGGTTGTTGTTCCACGTGAAGGCCTGGACACATCCGTGGCGGTCAATGTGATGGTAGTCTCGAGAAGGACGCTGCCTTTAACGTGGCGCTGCACTTGACCAACAGTCACCAGGAGGCCTCTAAGAGGATTTTGTAAGCGGGTCATTTACAAAACGTGATGCCTGCATGTTCTCTGGATGAGCACATTTTGAGAAAAGCACGATACCGTAAAATCCCTAGCAAACGCCCAGTATCTCGTAACGCCCACCCCCCACTTTTGACCAAAAGTTGTGCAGAGGGGTCACTACCTAGCAAACGCCCACCCCGGGTGTGTTTTTTTTATATAGAAAAAGGTACCTGATTCTATTGTTATAGTGGTGTTGTTTTTTTAGTTTTTTTTACAGAATACAGTCCCAAAAGAAACTAACATTGAATTGAAATGTGTCTATATCACAAACCCAAAATCATCACCATTGCTGGGAAGATCAGGCTTATTTACGAAAATAATTGATATCTGTAGGGAAGAAACATTTAGGTTTTGTTTTTATTATTGTGACATTGGATTTTTGTTTTCAGTGAAAATAAAGTGATCCCAGCCTCAACATCTGTCAAAGTGTGTGTGTGTGTGTGTGTATGTGTGTGTGTCTGTGTCTGTGTGTGTTTGTGTCTGTGTGTGTCTGTGGTTTTTTTTTGTCCCACTGTATTTCTCTGACATTGTTGTATCAATTTTTTCTCGTGAAAATGTGATGACACTTTATCTTGCAAAGGGGTGTATACCTAGCAAACGCCCACCCCCTACTTTTAGCCGAAGTCTGTGCGGAGGGGGAAGGGGGGTGGGGGGTGGGGGGGGGGTGGGGGGGGGGGTGGGTGGGGGGTGGGGGTGGGGGCGTTAGCTAGGGATTTTACGGTATATGCATCAAAGAGAAACTTACTTGTAGATACAGTGGACCCTGTCGATAACGATCACCCAAGGAACCGACCAAAAGTGGGCGGGCAAAGCGAATTACAGAGGGAAAAAACCCCGTCTGGAATCGTTTGGGGTGGTCGCTGTGGTCCTTGTCGAGAGGTTGTCGCCATGGTCGGTTTTTACTTCTGTTGAACGTAGCAAATCGTACGCTTCATAATCTTGCCTCAGCAAAGGAAAAACAATGTGCACCTTTGAAATACAATTTTAACAAAAATCTGCTGTACTGCATCATTGCTGTATCGGTATCGTATATCATTAATGAATATTGTCATCAGCTCTTACTACATTTTAAAACACGAGAAGAGAACGTTGCATGTCGAGTGTTTCTCGGTGTGTTTGCTCATGTTGCATGTCACGTGATTTTCTATAATATGCCTGTGTTTCCGTTCGTTTTGGAAGATACTTCGAAACAATTTTCTCCCCCCGGAATCGGCCTGAATTACGGGGTAAAAACGGTCATACACGTAACGGCCCACTCGTGCAAAAACACGAGTGAACGTGGGAGTTTCAGCCCATGAACAAAGAAGAAGAAGAAGAAACAATGTTCAGTTGTAATGCATGTTTTAACGGAATATCAAGCATTTGTTCATATAAATGTCATTGATTCTCAAATTTAACCAAATAAAATACAAAGAAAACCATAATTCAACGTTTTTTCAGTTCCAACCCGAAAGGTATCCGTGTTGTAATTTTTGTGGACAAAACAATATTCAGCTTGACTATCGTAACATGTATACATTATTTATCATTCTGGATCCGCTCTCCAACATATATAGTTTATATTAGCGAATCCAAGGAAAAAAACCATAAACGAAGTAAACACGATGGCGGACAAAATAATCTTCTTTTTTTTCGCAGCGGTCATATGTTGCTTTTGCGAGATGTCAGAAGATAATTGACGGTTGATGTTGAGGAAAAAAACAAAAAAACTCACATCTGGACAACGTCACATCTCAACTCGTGGCTTATACTCATTTCTACGTGTAAAAGAAATAACCCAAACTCAAAAAAGAAAAAGACAACCAAAAAAAAGACACCACTTTGAATGGTTAATGCCGTAAACATACAACAACTAAAGCGCATACAATAATGTGCGCGAAGATGAATTTTTTGTTTGTTTTTATATTTTGTTTTTTTGTTTGACGAAGAAAAACACAAAGCTAGACAAAATTCAAATCAAACCAAACAATTTTTAACTAAACAAAGATACTTCCATGCGTTAAAAATATCATCATCATCATCATCATCATCATCATCATCATCATCATCATCATCATCATCATTATCTCACTGCTTAACTCACCTGTTACCCACTGCAACAAGGAACTCCACAAAGTCCACACTAAAACGGTTTCCTCCGCACACAAGTTCCACTCGTGATGACGCAACCAGAGCACAGCACAGAAATGGGTTCACCTCAACAGAAACCTCCTCTCTTCAGTGCTCTCTCTCGCTCAATGAGATTCCCAAGCACCGGTATGCGCACTCCAGCGGGTCCCAGACACAACTGAGGAGGATGGTTCTTGGATGCCAGACAAGATCATGTCCTGTCCTCTAATTGGTGGTGTGAGCAGGGGGCGGGGGATGGTTCGAGCGCACGTGCGACGTTCTTCGCATTCCTGTGCCTTGCTTGGAACGGTCGGTATGTGTCACTCAATTGGCGATAAGCCGTTCGGCTGTACGTTTCAATCTGGTGTTAGTTCAACGACTCACATTTTACTGTAATTTTATTTCTTCTTTGTTTTTGTTGTTGATGAAGTCGATCTTTTTTCTCTCTCTTATTTCGTAGTACATGTAAACTGGTATCGTTTTTTGATTGTGGTTTCTTTGCATTTGTCATGACTTTTCCGTCATGTTTGATGTTTTTTTTATGTATTTATTCGTATGTATATTTTTCGTTTCACACCCCTTCATACAGGGCTATGGCCTTAATGCCGAATAAACCATCCATCCATCCATCATGACTTTCATAGTTCCTTACGCTCGAGTTTCAGGACTCGTGTAGCCAGATTTCGTCCTGATGAAATCCTACTGTTTTTGTTTCCTTTTCTATCCTGCTTTCTGTTACATCACTTTTGACATTTTTGTCTCTGTACATTTTTTCTTGCCTCATTTTTTCACTGTCCAGTTACCATCGTCAGTGCATATTCTGCATCAGTGTTCACTGAGTCAGTGT
>NC_090245.1:49478845-49503845 GCF_037325665.1 Littorina saxatilis | reverse complement strand
AAAAACAAAAAAATGTGGAAATTAAAAACTAATCAACAACCAAACAATCTGAAGCAAAATAGAACTATCAAAAATAATCATCAAAAGCAAACAAATCCTCCAAATCATAAAGTAAGAAAAACTATGGATGAATACAATAGCACAACACCTCAGAAATAGGTAATCAATACAAATTCAAGAATGTCAGTGGAACACATGTACTGAAACGTAGATATAAAGCGGTGTTTGGTAATGGACGTATACAATAAACTCTCTCGTATTCCTCACGTGCTCAAAAACTACAATGACTTAATCGTAAGAGAGGTGCTTTCGGGGTTGCCTTTTTAAAAAAAAGAGAAAAATTGACATGACTTCATATTCGAGTTAGTGAATTCCAAAGGTATATGCATCATAATAAAAAAAACACCTAGTTTTAAACAAATCAATCTGAGGTCTTTGCAAAACAAAGTTATTTCTAGTGTTTGAATAGTGTGACGGTGATGATTTGAAGACATGCACAAGATATAAGTTGGGGCTTCCTAACTTTATACATAATTAAACATTTATTATACATAAGCTGGGTTTGTTTTTAAACTTACTTTACCCTTCAAAATATCTTGGCTAATTTGCCTTGAGAAATTATGCATTTGTCTTTCGTACGCTACCAAATTTTCCCGAGGAGTACCGCCTGTGCATTAAAATCGAGCTTATGGTTGGCGGCTCATCTTCTTCTTCTTCTTCTTCAGCGTTCCAGAATTTTTCTGGTTACGTGTGAGCTCGTTTGCCCATTTGGGTTCCCCACACTATACTCTAAGAGCATAGTCAGCTCACTCCGCTTTCGTGAGGCATGCTGGGTATTTTCGTGTTTCCATAACCAACCGAACTCCGACATGGATTACAGGATCTTTTCCGTGCGCACTTGGTCTTGTGCTTGCGTGTACACACGAAGGGGGTTAAGTCACTAGCAGGTCTGCACATAAGTTAACCTGGGAGATCGGAAAAATCTCCACTCTTAACCCACCAGGCGGCAGCGACCGGGATTCGAACTCACGACCTCCCGATTAGGAGGCCGACGTCTTACCACCACGCCACTGCGCCCGTCAGGCGCTCATCTATAACTGATGAAAACATGCAAAAGCAACGACAAAACATTTCTCCTGCGCCTGTATCGGATGTAAACTGTTTGTAAAATGACAGTCCCACATTATTACTAAACACTAATTACTGTCTGTGATAATTAGTGACAGGAGGCTTGGCCCAATTATCTGTGTGATCTCAGCCTCAAATTGCAAATGAGAGACGAACATTAGTGAGGATTACATGTGGCGTCGTGGGCTGCTTGCTGAACCGATGTTGTGAACTATATGTCATTCTCACAGTAAGCAAAGCGACGGTGACATTTCTGCAGGACACGAGGTATGTTACATTGCGTGATATACTGGGGGAGTTTAGAGGCACACTCATTCTGGAGAAAACAGTAGGCTCACCGGGCCATCTCAGATATGACCATGCTATAGCATGGGACAAGACCATCCCTTCATTTTTTCACTTACCAAAATAGCATTCTGACTGCTTGCTGTGGTGAGCCGGACAATTGTCATGAATTAACTTCTTTTAAAAGCCTCCAGTGACTTTTACGAAATCTTCTTCTTCTTCTTCTTCTGCGTTCGTGGGCTGAAACTCCCACGTACACTCGTGGTTTTTTTTTGCACGAGTGGAATTTTACGTGTATGACCGTTTTTTACCCCGCCATTTAGGCAGCCATACGCCGTTGTCGGAGGAAGCATGCTGGGTATTTTCGTGTTTCTATAACCCACCGAACTCTGACATGGATTACAGGATCTTTTTTGTGCGCACTTGGTCTTGTGCTTGCGTGTACACAAAGGGGGGGGGGGGAGGTGTTCGGACACCGAGGAGAGTCTGCACACAAAGTTGACTCTGAGAAATAAATCTCTCGCCGAACGTTGGGACGAACTCATGCTGACAGCGGCCAACTGGATACAAATCCAGCGCGCTACCGACTGAGCTACATCCCCGCCTTTTACGAAATCAGTTCATAGAGAGCACCCAGGCTGTTGATTTTTGGTATGTGACAAAACTGGCAGATAATCTTAATCTACGTAAAAGCCTGGTCAGATCTGAGACGGTTTGTGTATGGGAAGCAACCAGGGTGTTGAGTTTTGGTATGTGACAAAACTGGCAGATAATCTTAATCTACGTAAAAGCCTGGTCAGATCTGAGACGGTTTGTGTATGGGAAGCAACCAGGGTGTTGAGTTTTGGTATGTGACCTAGTGGAAGTGTGCTCTGATTGCATGTAAGGCCAAACAAAAATATATGTTGGTTTAGGGTAACCCGACCCACCTTTTTTCCCGTCGACCCTAATACTTTTTTTTTCATTTCTAAAAAAAACACCCAACTTTTGGGATATTTTGCGAACCATACCGAGACTAAGGAAAGTAACCTCCTTTAAAATCGACTAAATAATGTTGTTTTTTTTGTTTTTTAAAAGCCGACCTACCGACCCTATCTTTTTTGGTCACGTTACCCTAAACCAACATATATTTTTGTTTGGCCTAATTAATGGACTGGAGAGACCTAGCTGTCACTGTTTTCATGATCCTTTACATGGGACGGAAGATCCGTCTCTTTCAAATCAATATGCAGTGGCCCGGACAACCCCGCCCTTTCAACTCGCACATAGCGGAGAACAACAGGTATTTATAGAGAGGTAGTGTCCAAGTGAAGGCAAATGTACAGACGTTATGAACAGGAAGTCTCAGAAAGTTTGGTCTTTAGAATTGAAAAGTATTAACTGAATCCGGGACGTCTTAACAAAAAAGCGTTGATTCAATTGTAGTTATTGCCGATGAAGCACAGGGTGTGTATTCAATATGGTATAGAAGTGTCATTGATTAAAGTACACGAATGCCTAACGCGTTAATTATCTTAGGGCGCTTAAAACGCCAGAATGATCCGGTTCATACAGGACTGAACTCCTTGGTGTCATAATTATTATCACAAACCACAGCGGAGCTGATGACGAACGCCTGCTATCAGTGAGAGGCAGATAAAACTCGGTGCGGAGATTCCACTGACAACACTGATAGCGTCTCACTTCCATCTTCCACGACCCAGTTTCACAGAGTTCACCAGACCTTGGGGGGCCCAAACATTTTCTCACAGAAATTCTTACAAGTTCATTCACTCAAGAATTTTCTTGGCCGATATTTTCCTTTTCATTCAAAGCGACGCGAAACGCAGTAAAACGGAGAGCGCTGATTGGTTGTAGAATGCCCGCCACTTGCATAGCAACCAATCAGCGCCTAGAGTGGGTACTCTCCCGGGAATGTTGGGAGTGGGCCAGTATGCCATTGAGGAAATCATGGAGGTCATTAGTCAGGAAAGCCAAGATATTTCCAAACAGTTTGGCTCTCACTCGCTCCCCCTCCTCCTAGTAAGGTCCCCGACAGAAAGGTAGGTATAGATTGCCCTCATTTCCCTAACGTTGAAAACAATCCCAACAATCCCAAACAGCTTTGAGAAGTAAACAGTTTTAAAAACGACACTGTCAATAATCTGAAGGTAAGTTTCCATTCATCATCCTTTCAATAATATCTACATGCGTCGATTGCTCATTTCAATGGCCCACAGTTCAAATCACCATCAGTCTCAGATCTGACCAGACTGTTACGTGGGATGAGAACATATATATATATGATGCTTAGCCTCCTTGGACATATACCAGCAATCAACATCCTAAACTCAATAGAACTTCTGTAACATTCGATCTTAAATTTCGACGGCGAAGTGGCGCAGTGGTAAGACGTTGGCCTCCTAATCGAAAGGTCGTGAGTTCGAATCCCGGCCGCGGCCGCCTGGTGGGTTAAGGGTGGAGATTTTTCCGATCTCCCATGTCAACTTATGTGCAGACCTGCTAGTGCCTTAACCCCTTTCGTGTGTACACGCAAGCACAAGACCAAGTGCGCACGCAAAAGATCCTGTAATCCATGTCAGAGTTCGGTTGGTTATAGAAACACGAAAATACCCAGAATGCTTCCCCCGAAATCGGCGTATGCTGCCTGAATGGCGGGGTAAAAACGGTCATACACGTAAAAACCCACTCATGCAAAAACATGAGTGAACGTGGGAGTTTCAGCCCATGAACAAAGAAGAAGAAGATCTTAAATTTCAAATTAAAATATCTCGGTTTCTGTAAACAATACACCCATGGCTGACAGCTGGTTGTCAATAGATGTACCAATTAAGATACTTCTCCTCATTCACTTGTTCAACTTGCAAACCATCGACCCAATTTCGAAATGCACCTGCGCATTGTGTGCAGACCTGCTAATACCGTAGTGTCCACACAAGCACAAGACCAAATACGCATGAAAAAGATCCTGTAATTCATATGAGAATGGTGGGTTGCAGAAACAGGAAAATACACAGCATGCCCCCCCCCCCCCCCCCCAAACAAAAAAAACCACACAACTGCTTTTCTTGGAAGACTACTTTTCAAGCACATATAATAGCCCACTAATGACACTAGCAGTGACATTTACCAGGCAAATCTGCTTATGCAAGCAATAGACTAGAGATGATGCATAGCATATCCTATTCTGCATTATGACAAATAAGAATAAGAATAAGAATAAGAATACTTTATTATCTCATAGAGAAATTCAGGCGTGGTACATAACAATAATACAAACAGGACATTGTTTTTACATAAGACATATAGCACTATATAACAGGGCAGGTTATAAACACACCTCCCACATACCTTTCTGGCCATTCCTTGCATTGTGCTTACGCATTCAGTCATGAACACATCTATGTCTCACTTACACATCGCACACATGGACATTCTTATACGCTCAACTTACCCGTTCACACATGGACATTCGACCACGCTCCACTTACACATTCTTATACGCTCCACTTACACATTCACACATGGGCATTCTTATATGCTCCATTTACACATTCCCACATGGACATTCGACTACGCCCACTTACACATTCCCACATGGACATCTTTAAAGCACTGCGCTTACATATTCTCGCACACCTACGCGTATAACGGACTATGGCTAAACATCATTGCAAAATATCATAGCATACAATATATCACAGAAAAAATACGGACGTACATAAAACCAATACATACATGTACATTACTACTGATTGCACTGGCAGAAGAGGGGATGAGTCGGGTATGTGGATGTGTTTACATGTTGCCAAGGGTGATGGATTTGGGGATGAAGCTGTTTTGCAGCCTGAGTGTCCTAGCTTTGTGCGTGCGAAGTCTACGGCCAGAGGGAAGGAGTTCATAGAGGTGGGCAAGGACATGGGACCTATCTGAAGCTATCCGCCTACTCTTTCTCACCACACGCTTTTCATACAGGGACTCCACACTTGCTTGCTGCCTGCCAATCACCTTGCTACTGACATTCACCATTCGCACTAAGACATTCCTGTTCTTTACACTCAGACCTCCATACCAGGACACAAAACCAAAAGTGATGACAGACTCGATGAAAGAGCGGTAGAAAGTTTGAAGGATAGAAGGGTTCACATTCAACTTCCTAAGTTTCTGAAGGCAGTAGATGCGTGACTGACATTTTTTGTGTATGAGGGTGGTGTTTGCATTGAAGGACAGCTTATCATCGATAACTGTGCCAAGATACTTATATTCGGTCACACGCTCAACAGTCACACCATTAATCATACAGGCTCATGTAATGTGATGGAATTATAAGTCGGTGGCGGATTCACAGTTTAAAAAAATGTTCTGATACACCAACTGCATGACGCCTTTTGTCGTGTGTAGATCTATATCAGTTATTTTTCTTGCTATGGGTCAGAAGAACGGTTGCCTCAGATGTGCTTTGGGTGAATGAAGACGAAATTAGGATTAGCTCGGTGTCAACAATACTCAATCAAGAAACAGCAAAGCGTACTTTGTCCAGGACTGCGACAAGTGCTATGAGCCATCCTTTCTGGACCTGTACGGTGTACACACGACCTGATGGAAAAGAGTTGCCAGTCATCGTAAAGTTCACTTGACAGCATGAACCCAGGTAAGGTATAACAAACAGGGCATAAACTATATATTATGAAACGTGAAGTGAGGTCAATGAAATCAATCAATCTTAAGCGAGGTTGACAACTCTTGAACATGACAGAACAAGACTGCTCACCCTGATGATGCAACCATGCAGGAGGCTAGCATGCAGGCCTCGACTGAGTTGAGTTCTCCGGGCTGACGTCACCACGAGCATGTTTACACCTCAGAGCTCTGTGTGCTCTGCCCCCCAGGGCAGAAGCGTGGGCGGAATGTGATTGCGGCACGTTGCGTTTTCGGGCAGCAGACGTTCCCAAAAGGGAGGTACTACGGGTATTTTCAGGGCTCAGTCTTCAACCTGTCAAAGACTACCCACCAGTGCTTACATCTCCCGTCAGACCGCGACAGACGACGCCACTTGAAACATTCCCTTCTTTGGCGTACTCAAAACATCACAACCAGGCGAGGCCGCAGACTTCTCGTGCCACGAGCTAATCTAACGTGACTTGAAGCAAGACTCTCACACGGTGTGTCTAAAACACGCGGGGACACGCGGGGACACACGGGGACACACGGGGACGGTGAACTAGCACGCCGGGACGTTATATAATAACATTCTGACTATCCTTTATGTATTTATAAAAAATATAAAAAATAGAATTTATTAACTTATTTATTTATTAAAAAAAAAATTATTTTTTTTTCAGAACGTCATAAAATAACGTCCCCGCGTGCTATTTCACCGTCCCCGCGTCTCCCCGCGTGTCCCCGCGTGCAGTTAAACTGTCCCCGCGTGATTTAGACACCCCCTGAAGACGTCATGGCAGAGGAAGGCGTAAAAACTTTGGGAGGGGGGGGGGGGAGAAGGTGGCGGCCATATCGTCAAGACGGAGATGAATTTGGGTTTGTTGTGACGGGCTCGTTGCACGCCGATAACGGCTGTCAGACGCACGTGCCAGCCGATGGCTGCCACACTACAGCGGCGTGCCACAGACTACAGTGGCGGGCCAAAAGTAGACACGAACACTCGCCGCCTCCTTGGTGTTACGGCGGAGCGATCGGCGATGTGAATTCCCTGCATGCCTTGCCATCAGTCGCTGTCTGGCCACTTGTGACTGACAGTGACACTCTTTCCTGACCTGCGAAGATAAGACGTTTCCGTCCCAGGTAGCAACTCGATGTTAATGACAACTTTAATGAGCAAGCCAATTAACTATTTTTTACGTTGCCTAAGTGAAATTCAATCCCACAGTCCGGACTTTGTCGAAGTTTGCTTGACCAAACATTCAATCAATTTGATTGAAAAATGAGGGCGTGACAGTGCTGTCTCAACTTTAACAAAAAGCCGGATATGACGTCATCAAAGACATTTATCATGAACTCTCATGTGAAATTTCATGAAGATCGGTCCAGTAGTTTTCTCTGAATCGCTCTACACACACACACACACACACACACACACACCACCACCACCACCGTCACCACCACCACCCTCGTCTCGATTCCCCGTCTATGTTAAAACATTTAGTCAAAACTTGACTGAATGTAAAAACTAGTCGCTTAAACGATATCGATACATGCAGTCGATCGGTATGCCTGATAATCTGAACTAAAAGATCTTCGCTGTTCTGGCTGACCGAAACCCGTCGACCTAGACGACGATGTCAAGATATCATGATTGTAAAAAAAAAAGGGGGGGGGGGCTTAAAGTCCTCACAGAGAATTTCCTATTAGGGACATGTATGTGGTGATAATTATGCTAAAAGATTCTACACATGAGAACTAATTTATGTAATGTAATGGGGTGGAAGGAGGAGGAAGTAGTGATTTGAAGTAGTAGGTAGATGAATGTAATCACCTAGTAGTAGTAGACCCCGAAGTAAGGAGTACACCATGTGGGTGCCTCTTTAGTGTCTTGCACTGAACGAACAACATTTCAACCGTCATTTGCATTCGTCATGAACTTTAGAGCATAATAGACAAGAGGCAGACCGACGAATCACTAATGCAACATGAAACTCTGAAAAAACCATGACTGTTGGTTCACATTTCTCTTTAATTCCCGTTCCGTTCCTCGCCGACCCACCCAGCCATTGGCTGGCCACACAACAATATCAATGCAGTCTACATCATTCTGTCTCTATGATAACAGATTGTAAAACAAGTCCGTCTTCTCTCTAGTTCTGTTCTGGACAGTTCTCCTCTCTGGACAGTTCTCCTCTCTGGACAGTTCTCCTCTCTGTCAAAAATAAGATAAGTATTGTTTAACTCCATCACGGTAAAACCATAAGGGGCATGTTCCCGGGTTTGACCCCGACTTGAGATGGTTAAAAAAAAAAGAGACAAAAAATAAAAAAAAATAAAAAGGGCCTGCCACAAATATCACACGCTAAGATGTACATAGAAATGGGTTGGGTCAAAGCCACCAATCAGAAGTTAGCTAACAAGACTGACATCGCATCTCATTGGTCAAGCAAGTAAACAAATCACAATCGTACAAATACACATGGCTGAACACGCACACTGAGAGAGGAAAGCGACATTTTAACACCCTCTTACCGAGACTTTGATCTGAGAGCAGCAAACAAAGAACACAAGAACAAGCTACCGGAGGCTATCCCCGGTGTGACGCCGTCATCTTGGCCTTGCCGTCATATTACGATTCTCGGCCTCGCTGATCTTGTACAAACTCCACACTGAACAAAAAAACACCCTTCGATAGTACTGATGAGCGACCTTGGGTACATTGGGCCAAATTTGTCCAACCAATTTTTTTTAACTTAGAAATTTGATTCATCCTAAAATGTTTCCCTTCTCATTCAAGGGACGTACCACTCGGTACACGTTTTCGAAGAAATCGATTTTTTGGTTGAAATCTATTAAATTTCACCACCAATTTTTTTTACATGCAAGAAACTGACATGCTTTTCGCCCTTAAATAATTTTACTTCATTAATTTTACCAGGAAAAAACATTTCAGTCTCGAATATAAATCGAGGGGGTAATATGACGGCAGGGCCAAGATGACGGCGTCACACCGGCTCGGTCATACAGATTGTGTAACTGACCACCTGGCATGGTGGCCCGATGTACCCGTCTCTCGCAAGGAGAGGCGACACTTGAAAGCATCAAAGACAAGCCTGAAGGTGATGGACACAGTCGGCCAATCGGGTTTACGATCTACAGGTGGTTGGACATGTGCATCCCAAAAGTTAACCAACAGATAATGACATTAGACAAAACACAAAAAGCGATCGGCAAAACTTACACAAGACACAAAAACATGATGAATTAGTTGCAGAAGGTCACACACAAAATATCAGTTACGTAGTCATACTAATCATGACTTCATCAAAATAGTCTACATGTACCTGTCATGTCACTGCCTAAAAACCCGGACATTATGAATTGCCAAGCGGCAAAATATTTGTTGAAAAAGGACTGAAAGAGGCGACGTTGGTATAGAAGGAGCTAAGCTCCGCCTCGTTCAGTATGTCTTCAATCAATCAATCAATCAATGAGTCTTATATCGTGCATATTCCGTGGGTACAGTTCTAGGCGCTCTGCAGTGATGCCGTGTGAGATGAAATTTTATACGGCCAGTAGATTGCAGCCATTTCGGCGCATATTTACCTTTCACGGCCTATTATTCCAAGTCACACGGGTATAGGTAGACAATTATTAACTGTGCCTAAGCAATTTTGCCAGGAAAGACCCTTTTGTCAATCGTGGGATCTTTAACGTGGGAGAATGAGCTCGTCACTTCGAAAAGAAAAATTAAAAATTATGCCAGAAAGCACTGGCTTTTTGAAATGAAATTTGTCAAATAAAGTAGTGACGAACGCAACAGTACACAAACATTGACACGGCACAAGGCGCAAGTATGAAAATGGAGACAAAAATTCAAACCTGCCGGTTTTGAAATTCAAAATCCCGCCTGTCAGTCACAACAGAAGGGGAGGTATGATGCTTTCTTTACTTATGTCGAGTTTTGGAGTAGAAACTCTACTTAAGTTGGCCTCAAATGGCGCGGGGAAACTCTACTGAAGTACAGTTTAGAAACTCGACTAAAGTAGAGTTTCTGGAAACCTGCCTGAAGTGCACATAATCAGGGTTATTGTGTCAAGCACTCTGATTCGCTGATTTCACGCACTTTGTTTTGCACTCAGACATCGAGATCGCGCATGCTTAGATGGAAGTTTGATAGCGAACCACTTTTGCACAAGGGCGACGTTGCCAAAGCGTTCCACGGAACGCAATAATCTTTTGGTCGCATCAACTACTAACATGCAGGTGCCCGGGTAAATTGGCCCTTTCGATCCTGTTCATTTTGCAGCTCTCATTTTCTCTTTCACTTTCGTGTGCACCGGTGATCTCTCAAATATCCCTACACGCACATGCTTTAAACCAATAAAAAAAAAGCCTGACACATAATTTGTTGGAGAAACTCTCCTGAACTGCACTTCAGGCGAGTTTTTTTTTTAGAAACTCGACTTAAAGTATAGAGTTTCTATACTGTACTTCAGTAGAATTTCACCGCGCCGTTTGATGCTAACTCTACTGAAGTAGAGTTTCTACCATAAAGCTCGACTTAATTTGTAAAAAAAAAGTATCAATCGGCGCGTCATAGGGAGGTTCCAAAACACGCTAAATAAAGAGGGCCAAATACAAAGTATAGTCCGGAAACGTGCCAATGTTTTTTCGGGGTGAATGCCGCGGCCATTCGAACTGACTGCCTGTCCCGATCGGGTTACACACTAGACCGAGCCAGCCGCAGCAGGCAGAGGCAATTTTTTTTCTGTGTCATTTTAGACTACACAGAGTAAGTTTACTTACTACAGAGTTGCCAGTTCGATTAAGAAACTAACAGTTTTTTTATTTTTTTATTTTTTTTTTATTTTTTATTACTTTATCTTTGTTCATACTGTGCATTTCGGCAGGCTGCATTACGGCACTCACAGTTCACACCAACGGTGAAAATTCAGATGTAACGACAGCACTGCCTGGAATGTGTGCAGCTTCTTTTTGAAAAAGGCAGTTTTACTCTTTACTTGACGTTTCTGGTAGAACATCACGTTTCACCTGCCACTGTTAAAAGATACATTCTTCACTTTTTCACTACACAGAATCATCACTTCCTAAACATCCACTGGAAACTCTGCGATAAATAACAGACTCCTCTGTCTGTCACAGATATGAATATGTAGCCATTGCGATGCTCCGCCTTAAAAACAACCAACTTTTTTTAAAAGTCTTTGTCGTTAAACTTGTATTTGTCAAGTGGCTTCTCCTCTGTCCCTGACTCCGAACCAAGCCTTGAGTGACTGAGCTGCTAGTTTTCCCACCAAATTTCTCCTCTTCCCGCAAAATCTTGACCTGAGTCCAGACCCAATCTTGAACGAAACCAAACAAGTAGGGTAGGGGGAGGTCGGGAGAAATTGGAACTGCCGTTATGTGCCTGGACGTACTAAACAACCCATCGTCAACGTCGCAATCCTGTTTCCTAACTTTCAGCTATACCTTTTATACTTTATTTGTAATAAGCGACTTCTGTTCGGAAATAGATTGACATCTTCAGTTAATTGACCATATTTAGAAAGGTAATTTGACGGCAAGGGAAATTGTCAAAAGTTGTCTTTTTTGTTGTTGTTGAGACTACAGTCTGTTCTTCCAAACTGGGCTCCACTGTTCCAAAGTCTGACTGGACTGACCTATATATACTCCTCTCCATGAAATTGGTATCGAGGGGGCCCGGGTAGCTCAGGTGGTAGAGCACTGGACTTGTGATCGAGAGGTCGCTGGTTCGAATCCGGGCCGGGACGGACACGGGTCAACTTTATGTGCAGACCCAGAGACGGTATCCATCTCCCACCCCCGTGTCACCACAATGGCACGTTAAAGATCTTGGTCATTCTACCATAAGTGCAGATGGCTGATACCACCTAAACACGCAAACATCAAAAAGCCGTGAGGGCGTAAAACTCGAATCGTATAAACCAATTCATGTCCATTATAGGCAATTAATACCTGACGGACAATAAGCCCCTTAAAATTTACTTTTTTTTATTGGTATCGTCCTTGATGAGTTGTTAAAATTATCGCGTGAGATGCTTGAAAAGTAACGTGGGTTGGTTGATTCACGTGGGTTGGTTGACAAGTCACCGCGTGGTTTGGTTGAAGGGTCACATGGGTTGGTTGACAATAGGCGACTTGCCCTATCGGCCTGCGCCGCCAAATCGCGCGATAAATCTGCGTTAACTTGCGTGGCCTTGCGAGATTTGCCGCAAAATGCGGGCATGTCCGAACAGAGGCGGAAGGTATCGTTCACTGGACCACTACTTCCATAGAAAGACTACAAGGTTTGACACTCACTTCGAGTCGTCTGTGTTCTTGGAGTCGCTTCCTGCGGACAATTTTTTTTGTTCAAGACGGTTTGCCTCTTCCTACAGTCTGTGTTAGGTCAAATAGATACAGTTGAATGATTATTTTAACCGTATGTACCTTTAATTTTCAGCTGCCGTCCGCTCCAGGTTGTTTTTAACCATCATTTGGACGAATGTTCGTTTGCGAACCGCAACCCTGTAGCTGGTAAGAAATCATGCATCCCGCACCGAATAAGCATACCAGTGCTTATTGGTCTAAAACATATGTAAATATTGCAGCAAAGGGAAGCTACCCACGGGAGTTTCAGTTTAGGTTTTTGGCATAACAACGGAATAACCAGTAACCGTGAACGGAAGCGATGCAGACGATTTCAGTCGACCAATGAAAATAATCATCGACTATCCAGTTATTATATAACCAATGATCGCATCGGACTACTATCTCCTCGGACATACG
Source organism: Littorina saxatilis (assembly GCF_037325665.1). NCBI lineage: Eukaryota > Metazoa > Mollusca > Gastropoda > Littorinimorpha > Littorinidae > Littorina > Littorina saxatilis. The sequence goes on along the minus strand of NC_090245.1, from coordinate 49,490,957 downwards.
ACGATCATCATTCGCACAGGGTCTAAGTGGTATGCCGTTGACAGACACGTTTGGTCGCACAAACTACGGTTTAAAAACATGCAGCGGACAGGCAGCTAAATATAAAAGGTACAGATAGTTAGAACATTCATCTATCACGGCATTTGTAAGGTTACAAAGATTCTTAACATTGGCAATTATTTTTTGCATAATTTTTTTCTGAAGTTAGTGGAGCACGACTCGAAGCTGAGTGACAAACCTTGTAGTCTTTCTATGGAAGTAGTGGTCCAGTGAACAATACCTTCCGCCTGTGGTCCGAATCAGTAGCTCTCGGTGAGAGGTTGCGTTTCAATGACAATGCGGACACTTCGCCTTGAAAATTGTGAATTTTCAATGTGAACAGTGTGCTGCAGCAATGATAGCCGCGAGAATATAGGGGATATAGCTCAGTTGGTAGCGCGCTGGATTTGTATTCAGTTGGCCGCTTTCAGCGCGAGTTCGATCCCAGGTTCGGCGGAAATTTATTTCACAGAGTCAACTTTGTGTGCAGACTCTCTTCGGTGTCCGAACCACCCCCCGTGTATACTACATTGGGTATGCACGTTAAAGATCCCACGATTGACAAAAGGGTCTTTCCTGGCAAAATTGCTTAGGCACAGTTAATAATTGTCTACCATACCCGTGTGACTTGGAATAAGGCCGTGAAAGGTAAATATGCGCCGACATGGCTGCAATCTACTGGCCGTATAAAATTTCATCTCACACGGCATCACTGCAGAGCGCCTAGAACTGTACCCACGGAATATGCGCGATATAAGCCTCATTGATTGATTGATTGATTGAATAATCCTAAAGTTCGTTCAAAGTACCCAAGCATGGCCCGTGCACAAAGGAAAGGCGATCGAGGTTTAAATTTGTTTTTTTTTAACACAAGCCAGAGAACACCAGCGCTTGTGAGAGCAAAACGTTTGCCCGCAGGGAAGTGAACCTTCCTTATCTTTCGCACCGGAGAGCTATTCAAGCGGGGTATTGTGCAAGTTGGCTATTCAAGTGGTTTGGTTGACAAGTCACGTGGGTTCATCTGAATAGCAGACGGAATCTTGGTTTGTGAAGTGTGAGAGTGAAAGATGGTGATCTGTCTTCCTTTGTCTATGGTCAGACAGCTGGCGTTGGATGCGCGCCGTGTGACAGTGGGTAAATCGGGGTCAGCCGACACACAGCAACACTGACAGAGCCTCATGGGTTCAAATTCGCGGGGCGTGTCGCGGCGGGATGTAGCGAAGAGGAGGAAGAAAACAAGGTTGAATCCGGAGCAGCCACAGGCCATCCAGAAGCCGAATCCTAGTGCAGGGTTCGAATCCTTCCAACGGTCGTCTGTCTTCCAGTTCACGGCCAGTAGGGATATAGTGGTAGCAGCGCTGACACCTTAAGTAAATGGAGATTTTTGAAATTATGTTTCGTTTTGAAAATGGCATACCGTAAATAATTTTTTTTTCAAATCTGTTAAAACCTAAACAATAATATCCGAGAAAAACAGGCTTTAAAAATGAAGGAATCTTAAAATGGAGGTACGTACATTTACAGAGGTTATGAAAAGGATAACTCGGATGGAATTTGAATCATAGCACATCCACTCACATAGGCTCTGATGGGATTCGAGCCATAGCACATCCACTCAGTCGAGACTCTGATGGGATTCGAACCATAGCACATCCACTCAGTCGAGACTCGGACGGATGGGATTCGAACTATATCACATCCACTCAGTCTAGACGCTGATGGGATTCGAACCATAGCACATCCACTTAGCCTAGCTAGGAGTCGTAAGGAGCCCGAAAAATCAACATGTCTGATGGGATACGAACCATAGCACGTCCACTCAGTCTAGACTCTGATGGGATTCGAACCATAGCATATCCATTCAGACTAAACTCTGGTGGGATTGGAACCATAGCATATCTACTCAGTCTATAGACAGGAGCAGGCAGGAGCCCGAACAATCAACATGTCTCTAATGGGATCTCCGGACCTCCCCGCCCTCACCCCGATCAGCATGCAAACCGCTGCGGTTTCTTTTTTTCTTTCTTTCTTCTTTTCTTTCTTTCTTTCTTTCTTTCTTTCTTTCTTTCTTTCGTTCTTACAGTAAAACAAGGCTACGATGTTGGGCGGGCCCACGCTGTTGGAACGGTAACTGACAAATATGTAGACCACCACCAGCACTGGCGAGACCAATGCACACCCGCGAACTGCTTCATAGTACACTGGAACATAAACACATTGTCTGTTATAAACTCCTTCATAGTACACAGGAACATAAACACATTGTCTTTGATAAACTCCTTCATAGTACCCTGGAACATAATCAACTCTTCATAGTACCCTGGAACATAAACACATTGTTTGTGATCAACTCTGCATAGTACCCTGGAACATAAACACATTGTTTGTGATCAACTCTTCATAGTACCCTGGAACATAAACACATTGTTTGTCATCAACTCTTCATAGTACACTGGAACATAAACACATTGTTTGTGATCAACTCTTCATAGGACCCTGGAATATAAACACATTGTTTGTGATCAACTCTTCATAATACCCTGGAACATAAACACATTGTTTGTGATCAAGTCTTCATAGTACACTGGAACATAAACACATTGTTTGTGATCAACTCTTCATAATACCCTGGAACATAAACACATTGTTTGTGATCAACTCTGCATAGTACACTGGAACATAAACACATTGTTTGTCATCAACTCTGCATAGTACACTGGAACATAAACACATTGTTTGTGATCAACTCTTCATAGTACACTGGAACATAACACATTGTTTGTGATCAACTCTTCATAGTACACTGGAACATAAACACATTGTTTGTGATCAACTCTTCATAGTATACTGGAACATAAACACATAAAACAAGACTTTTTTCTCTACTTACACAATAAAATAATATAAATACTAAATCGCAATAATTATTACACAACCTGTATCAATACAACTAGAGTAGACTCGATAGGCAGTAGATGTACACAATACACAACCGACTGTCGACTCGTGCCTTGATAAAACCATTGAAGCGCGTGTATGGTTTACGGGTGCTAAATAGCAACACAAGTGACCTGTATGAGTCATAAATGTTGTTAAAAAATCCATTCCTTGCGTAATTTATCATGTCAGTTTGGCTTCTTTTATGAAAAGTTCAAATCTGTCTGTAAACCTCCTGTATAGGAAAGAGAGAATGCTTTATGTCCCTACAGGCTAAATATTTCGCCTTTTAAGGACACAATATGGGTTATATGATGCGAGTTTTACGCCCTCACGGCTTTTGACAAGATACACAAGTGTATGCGTGTTTAGGTGTGCGGGTCTGGTTTTTTTTCCCTTGTACGTGCGCGCGATAGCTGTCGCGGTGTATGAGTGCGACTACACGTGCCTTGGCGTGTGTGTGCGAGTTGTGCGAGGGCTGTATTTTGTATTTGATACATGTATAAATGTGTATCCAGGAATATGTTTTGTTTTAATCTTGTGTCGATACTATTTAGTTCTGCCTCGTTACTAGCCATTGAGTATAACTGTTTTATCATCATTGCTTTGTTGTTGTTCTTTGGCCATTTACGTTGAATGACTTGTTATACATCGACATTGATAGTTTTATTCTTCTTCTTCTTCGTCGTTCGCTAGATAGTTTTATCATAAGAACCTTTTCTAATTCCTATTATCTCGATGTTCTTTAACTATATTTATACATAAATGCATATTGTAAAGCAGTATGCATTGTTAGAGGATTTTTTTAGTAGCAGTGTTTAAATGACGAAGCTGCTTTTCCCAGTTTTACCTATAAAGAGACCGACTGTATATTGTGTTATTGTATTTGTCAGACTTGATTGAACCAAGTCCCTACACATGTTGTAATGCGCTTAGAGCCAAATATTTTTGTTTTTTGTAAGGGATAGGCGCAAAATAAATACACTTTATTATTATTATTATTATAGGTGGTATCAGCCTTCTGCACTCATGGCAGAATGACCAAGATCTTTTACGTGCCATTGTGGTGATACGGGGGTGGGACATAGCTTCCGTCTCTGGGATCTGTGTACTCTACAGTCTCTGTCTGCACATAATAAGTTGACCCGTGTCCGTCCCGGCCCGAATTCGAACCTGCGACCTTTCGACCACAAGCCCAGTGCTCTACCAACAGAGCTACCGGGCCCCCAAACCTCATGTGAGGCGGGGTGGGCCATTAATAACAGGAAATAGCTCACTCACCTGGACTCTCCCCCGGGTAGACAGAATGACACGCAACTTTGACCTTATCCTCACGATCACCCCTCTGCCTCTGGTGAGTTGACGTTGTGTTGACGGCGTCACACCATTCAAAAAGCCCCCAGGTGTGGGTGTCCGTGCTCACCCACCTCATAAACAGGCCAATCATGTAGACAAGTGAACTCACCACGAGACAGAGAATTGCTGAAAGCAGGGCACACGTCCGAGAACACATGTTGCGAACAGGTGTGCAGGTTTTACGGGAACAGTCTAAATTCAGACTCTGATCAACCGGAATTCAGTCGCATGCTGTAACTTGCATTGCTTAACCCGCGCAAACGACGCACTTTATTCAAGGATGTCTGTAGTCAATCTCTGGCAGCATGTATGTAGTCTCTTACAACAATCTCTCAGCAGTCTGACTTGAACTTCAGCCCACGCCTGTATTTATTCTCTTACATCAATCTCTGAAGAGTGTAAACTTCACTAGTCTCTGGCAGTCTGTATGTAGTCTCTAAAATCAATCTCTCAGTAGAAACGGGTCTCACAATCAAATTGTAAGTGTTCGTTTCATTCCTTTCTAAACAGTAACCTCAGTGTGAACAGACCTGGCGAAGAGCTAGTCGGGAAATGTTTTTGTCACAATCATGTAGGTATTGCGCCGGTATTGCAACTACGCTGACCCCTTTTCAGTGCATCCGCTTTCATGCACGTCTTGGGGTTCACAATGTTGATACGCTCCGACGGGCGCAGTGGCGGGGTGGTAAGACGTCGGCCTCTCAGTTAATCGGTAGGTCGTGAGTTTTGAATCCCGGCCGCAGCCGCAGCCGCCTGGTGGGTTAAGGGTGGAGATTTTTCCGATCTCCCAGGTCAACTTATGTGCAGACCTGCTAGTGCCTTATCCCCCTTCGTGTATACACGCAAGCACAAGACCAAGTGCGCACGGAAAAGATCCTGTAATCTGTGTGAGAGCTCGGTGGGTTATAGAAACATGAAAATACCCAACATGCTTCCCCCAAAATCGGCGTATGCTGCCTGAATGGCAGGCCAAAAACGATCAAACACGTAAAAACCTACTCATGCAAAACGTGACATGAGTGAACGTGGGAGTTTCAGCCCATGTACGAACAAGAAGAAGAAGAAGAAGAGGAGATACGCTCCGTCGGTTTTACGTACTACATCGCTCCGAGTGCAACTTGGGAAATAACTCGACTCCTCTCTCTCTCTCTCTCTGTCTCTGTCTCTCTCTCTCTCTCTCTCTCTCTCTCTCTCTCTCTCTCTCTCTCTCTCTCTCTCTCTCTCTCTCTCTCGCTGGTGCTTGAGATGTGCTCATCTCCATAAAAAGGGCCCAAGGCCTACTCATTAAAACATTCAGACTTCAGACTTCTCTCTCTCTCTCTCTCTCTCTCTCTCTCTCTCTCTCTCTCTCTCTCTCTCTCGCTCTCTCTCTCTCTCTCTCTCTCTCTCTCTCTCTCTCTCTCTCTCTCTCTCCACGTATTGACCTTTTCAAATCAAGCCTTCTTTATTCAGGTGCGGTCCTATGGATAAAACAAACACAGACAGCTTCAAAAAAAAATTATATGTCGCACATAGTGTAACTAAACATGTGCTGAATGGTTCATCAATTCATTTAAAATGTATGTGCATGTTAAACAAAATTATAATAATATGCAGATCTAAATTAAGTTATGTTAAAAATTGACACTTGGAAATTGTACTTAAAATGCAGCATGACAATTTATTTTTTAAATTTGTATCTGTATATACAGTTATAATGTATTAAGTTTGATGTGATAGTTCTTTGATTATATTGTTTTCTGTTCTTGTTGACCCTATATTAGGGCGAGGGGTGGATGTAAAAAAGCAATATTCTTGCTTATCTATTACCCTCGATAATAAAGATTTTGTCTTGTCTTGTCTTGTCTTGTCTTGTCTCTCTCTCTCTCTCTCTCTCTCTCTCTCTCTCTCTCTCTCTCTCTCTCTCTCTCTCTCTCTCTCTCTCTCTCTCTCTCTCTCATCACAACCCGCAGGTGAAGAACACACCTTGTCAAAAATACCGTTGTGCTAAATATAACAACCTCCGGTGTTGTTGCTAAAAAATAACCACCTTTGGCCTCGACAACTCTGCCGAGCACGTCACAGTCTAGTGAATGAATAGAGAACGCGCAGTCGGTGGCCGCGTTGCAACTCATATGCAACAGGAGTTGTGAAATGTCGAAGCACAGTGTTAATAGAACGACATACCAAAGTAAGGTATATTAAAATAAAAAGAAAACACACCAGTAACCAGGTTAGGTACGTTTATATCTATATCAATAGTTCGGCATGTTACTGCCTTCTTCGGAGTGGTATGGAAAGAATCATACACTATACTCACTAATTGAAAGAATCAATTACGCACTCACGCACACACACACACACACATACACACACACCCACGCACATACTGTGTCTCCAGGCTTTTACAGGCCAGTCTGTTGGACAAAGTTCATGTTTGATTCAGTCAAAAAATACCTACTCGTGGCTTCACTCGAACTCCATGCGTTTGAGTCACTGAGACATGTCTGCGCGGTAGCGCAGGGACACCGTGATCACAGTGACCACAAGAAAATTGGTTGATTAAAATCAACATGGCCGAAGCAATGTTTTCATAAAAGAAGCGGTATTGTACGGGCACATGTTGTATTTGGGTTACATGTGTTGTAGAGTATTTGAAAATACGTAGGCATAAAAACATGCAAAGAAGAGTGATAAGTCCCTGTTGTGAATATAGTCAAGTGGATAAATTGATTACTTATGTATCACACTAGTTTTACTGCTACAGCAGTCCCTCTCATGAACGGACACCCTAGGGCCAGTGCAAACCTGTCCGTACATTGCAGGTGGCCGGTCACGGGAGAGGCCCCCCATCACACACACTCATGACACACTGACGGACTGAGTGAGTCTTTGCTACTGGTGAACGAGCTCTACTTGTCCTAAAACAATAAGGTCAAACTACTACAACTTATAACTGAAAGGGAAAAAAACCTGTCCTGTAAAAATGACGTTAAATCAACGGTGTCAAAAAAAGAGAGATAAAAGAAATCCTCAAATTCCTGAGGATACAGGCACCCCATGAAATCAGCCACGAACATACTCACAGAGGCACACTTGTGCAGATACTTTGCAACAAAATAAATTGAAAACCTGCATGTCGTTATTTCTTTTTTTTCTGGCTTTATTGAATGCTTTAGGCAGTGATTTTTCCCTGTCCAGTTTCCTCTTTCCGACGGTCTCTCTTACCCACAGAATAGAAATAGAATCTATGTGTATTCTGTGCTCTTACCCCTCTCTTACCCACTCCCAACGACGGTAGGGACGGTTGAGTTTGGGCTGCATGTTCACATTTTTAGCCGTTCCCCCGATCAGAATGAATGGTAATGGAACCTTAACCCATCGGTAACGAAACGCTTGGATCGTTAAAGGAACTTAAAACATCGGTAACGCAACGGTAGCGCTTTCACACTCTATACCCACATTCCACACATCCGTTCAAGGTCCCGTTCACGTACCGACCAAGGCCCGGCTGCCACTATGGTCAGACGCTGCTCAAAGATGCCAAAAAGGCCGTTTGCGCAGCGTTCCATTGTTGTGGCAGCCGTCCTAGGTTGGTACGGGAACGGGACCTAGAACGGTTGTGTGGAATGGGGGTATAACCTTTGACACCGACAAACTGAAGAATGAACAGATCTATGAGGTAACCGTCTCAATGGTCCAGGCTCAGGAAACAGAGAGTATATATATGGCTTTGCTAATCTTCTCAATGAATGAGGTTATACACGGCAGCTGTCATTAGCCACCGCACTAGTTTCGGACTCAACCATCAGCTGGTATGTATAACATGACACACCGTGAAGCTGTGTACTGATCATGTCAACTCTGTGACTCGGGCCTGGGGCGATTGTAGCTTCCCTTCTTCGTGTCCGACAGACAATGACAATAAATAGTAGAGCATAGTGCAATTTCGTGTTGGCATCTTCTCCACTGAAAGCAAGAACCTAAAGACTGAAGACCAAAGTGCTTACCCCACTTCTGACCCGAATCATCCCCCTCCTGCTGGGTACACGTGCACTCACGTTAACACAAGACTGACACCTCTGCTTTGACCTACTGTGCCAGGAGTCGGATGAGAGAGAGAGTGAGGAGAGAGAGGGAGAGAGACTGAGAGAGAGAGAGAGAGAGAGAGAGACACACACACACACACATAGACAGAGACAGACATAGAAAGGCAGAGGCGGAGAGACTCAGAGGGAGACACAGACAAAGACATGCATACAGAGAGAGAGAGAGAGAGAGAGAGAGAGAGAGACAGAGACAGAGACAGAGACAGAGACAGAGAAAGAGAGACAGACAGACAGACAGATAGACAGAGAGTGACTCGAGACGGAGAAACAGATATAAATGAACACCGGGTGAGAGAAAATGACTCGAGAGAGGGAGCGCATGAGATCGGAGAGAGAGACAAAGAGAGAGAAAGAGATTGAGAGAGAGACAGATACACACACAGACACTAAGACAGAGCGAGGGAGAGACGGAGATACTTGCATGGAGTGTACGTGACAGACAGTGTGTGTTACTATATAAACAGACAGACGAGGTGCAGCTCATTTTCGAAACAGCGCAAATGGGACAACAGTGACATGATACTGTTTGTATTCCAAAAAAGCGCAGGTCATTTCCGGAACAGCACAGATGACAAAGTTGGTTTCAACAAAATGGAAGCCGCCAGTGGCGATAGGTCACGTGCTCCTCAATGTCACCTTCCTATGGCAGCGGCCATCAAAAAAGTAACTGATCTCGTGAGAACGGTAACAGACGAGTCATGTCCGGGGGCCCGGTAGCTCAGTTGGTAGAGCACTTTGTGATCGAAAGGTCGCAGGTTCGAATTCGGGCCGGGACGGACACGGGTCAACTTTATGTGCAGACCCAGAGACGGAAGCCATGTCCCACCCCCGTGTCATCACAATGGCACGTAAAAGACCTTGGTCATTCTGCCATAAGTGCAGGTGGCTGAATACACCTAAACACGCAGACACCTGGGTAGCGCGACTCCGTTGCTGCTAGCTTTCCACTGGGAGGAAGCGACCCGAATTTCCCAGCGATGGGACAATAAAGTAATGAAAAATGAAAATGAAATGAAAAAAAAAAATGAAAAAAATGAAATGTCACCCCTCCCAGCCCATTAGAGCAGATCATCAAAAAATGCAATGACACCTATTTGGGCTCTTCTTTGTCAAATATACTTATAACAAAATGCAAATCACGCCAATGTCGGCTCTTCTTTGTCAAATTTGCTTATAACAAAATGCAAATCACACATTTTTGGCCTATTCATTGTCAATTAAGCTTATAACGAATGCAACCACACCCATTTGGGCTTTTCTTTGTCAAACATATATGTTATTACCAATATGCAATCACATCCATTTAGAACAAGCACTTGAACAAAACTCTTATTTTTTACGAACTCGAACTTAAGGAGAACAGCAAATGAAACTTAAATTTCGTGCCTAAAAAACTAGTAAGTTTTGTGAAATAGTGTGAATTGTGTAATGAAATTATTACAGTTTAGTAGAGAGAGAGAGAGAGAGAGAGAGAGAGAGAGAGAGAGAGAGAGAGAGAGAGAGAGAGAGAGAGAGACAGACAGAGAGACAGACAGAGAGAAAGACAGAGAGAGAGAGAGAGAGAGAGAGAGAGAGAGAGAGAGAGAGAGAGAGATGATGATGATGATGGAACTTTATTTTTCAAGGATAGAGGTTTAAGGCGACGCCTTTTCTTACAACCGGTCCTTACTTCTAATACAAATGTCTAATAAATGATAAACAAGTAAAGCAACATGACAAATAAACAAATTAAACGAACGACCCAGCAAACAATCGACAAGTAAGCAAAAAAGCAAATAAACACAAACAACAAAATGACAAAGTAAGCGACATACAAATCAAAAGCGAAACATGCAACATGTTAATTGAGGTTACACATGTAAAGTGATCGACGGTAAAATTCACACAATACCAACGTTTACACTAATGCTTACAATGATTATATGGTGTAACTGATGAAGATGATGAAGATGATGAAGATGATGATGATGATGATGATGATGATGATGATTTGATGATGATAATGATGATGTTGATGATGATGACGGAAAATCGCAACATAAATTCCACATAATACATGCAATAAAGAACATATTTTTGTAATTTATAAAGCTTTGCCAATTGTTGACAGCTACTTGCACATGTTAAGACTAGTAGCCATCTAGGTAGACATATAATGATTATGCAGAGCTTGTTTAAAACTCTTTAGTGAGGTTAATGATCATATTACAGACGGAATGGAGTTCCACACCATAGAGCCAGAGAAGGCTTGACTAGTTTTGAACAAATCAATCCTGGGTAATTGGTGGTAGAAAATTGATAGACCCGTACCTTTCGGTGACTCTGTGAAATAGGTCTTGAATATAGTTGGGCACTTCGCCATGATATACTTTGTACATCATTACAGTCTTATTAAACTGTAACTGTTTAACTAGTGGCAGGTAGTTTAGATTCTTTAACTTCAAATCAGCTGATAATTGTGGACCATTTAACATATGATTTTAGCTGCCCGACGATGTAGAGAGTTTAATTTTTTCATGTGAATATCAGAGACGCCATCCCAAAGAGTTGATGCGTAATTAATATGGGATAAGATGTGGGCATGATAAAATAGTTTTAGTGTTGCGATATCGACATATTGCTTTAGCTTTGATAGCAGAAACAAATTCTTGGATACTTTTTGACAAATATAATGTACATGAGATTGTCATTTAAATTCTTGATCGACTATCACACCCAAAACACGATGTTCCGTTACCTGCTGAACAGGTTGTGATTCCAGAGAAAGATTTAAATAAGAGGTCGTGACTGGTGTTTTTGTCTTGTTGTAATAATCATGATTTTTGTCTTCCCTGGGTGCACTATCATAAAATTAGAGAGAGAGAGAGAGAGAGAGAGAGAGAGGGGGAAGAGAGAGAGAGAGAGGGGGGAGAGAGAGGGAGAGAGAGGGAGGTGGATGGAGGGGATTATTACTACAAATCCAAGGAAAGGAAATAAATCATTAATTTATGACAACACGACGCATACCGGCTGTGCGGAAAGAAACATCGTATACTTAGCACCAAGCTGATAGATCCCTGGACTTTCGAGATGACAAGAAAATATCGGCCGCATTTACGTGATTTGTAAAACAATTGTCACAAATCACGGGGCGTGCCCCGCAATTTGTAAAAGGTTTTACATTTTGACAAAGTGCGGGTCAACAGAACCATTGAAAGCAAAGACTGTAGAGGCTAAAGGCTGAAGGCTCTGGTTGAAGTGAGTCGTGGGTAGGGACAACGACAATGTGGTACACTCTAATTAAAGCTTCTCTACCGCTACTGGTACCGGAGAGAGAGAGAGAGAGAGAGAGAGAGAGAGAGAGAGAGAGAGAGAGAGAGAGAGAGAGAGAGAGAGAGAGAGAGAGAGAGAGAGAGAGAGAGAGAGAGAGAGAGAGAGAGAGAGAGAGCGAGAGAGCAAAGGCGCAAATTAAATGTTCTTGTTCGTACGCACGCACGCTCTTACACCCCCCCACACGCACGCACGCACGCCCCCACGCACGCACACACACACGCACGCACACAACACAGACAGACACACACACACACATACACACACATGCATCCACACACACACGCACTCACACGGTACACATACTCACCGTGCCGTGGCACACACACACACACACACACACACATACACACACACACATACACACGCATACACACACACAC
>NC_090245.1:49363845-49476345 GCF_037325665.1 Littorina saxatilis | reverse complement strand
AATGAAAGGTATAACTATGTCAATGTAGTTTTGTAATTTTTGAGTTCTCCTTATGTAATTCTTAAAATGCACATTGTGTTGCATTCCATACAATGTATTTCTGTATTTTATATGATTGAATTTATATTTTTTTTATGTGCGTCTGTCTTTATGTGTTGTATAAAGGACAGGTTTTGCAAAAAAAAAAGAGAGTAAATTTTAAGGGGCTTATTGTCCGTCAGGTCTTAATTGCCTATATTGGACATGAATTGGTTTATACGATTCGAGTTTTACGCCCTCACGGCTTTTTGATGTTTGCGTGTTTAGGTGGTATCAGCCATCTGCACTTATGGTAGAATGACCAAGATCTTTAACGTGCCATTGTGGTGACACGGGGGTGGAAGATGGATACCGTCTCTGGGTCTGCACATAAAGTTGACCCGTGTCCGTCCCGGCCCGGATTCGAACCAGCGACCTCTCGATCACAAGTCCAGTGCTCTACCACCTGAGCTACCAGGGCCCCCATAGGCTTTGCCTAAAACCTTTATCCTTTTGTAATAAAGTTCTGAGTCTGAGTCTGAGTCTCTCTCTCTCTCTCTCTCTCTCTCTCTCTCTCTCTCTCTCTCTCTCTCTCTCTCTCTCTCTCTCTCTCACTCTCTCTCTCTCTCTCTCTTTCTCTCTCAGTTTCGTTTAACAAGCTCCTCTGAAGTAAGCATTTTAGAACGTCAAAGATTCAAAATGAGGTTGGTTTGTGTGTTTAATTATTTGTTTTCGTTTCATTCTTTCTTTCTTTCGTTCTGCATGCCGTCGGTCGGAATCTTAGTTTTTGTGTTGATGGTTTTTTTTTAAATTCTAGATATTTGATCGTTAGCAGTATATCCGTGCGTAACAGTTATGAACGGCCAGCTGTCCAGCCCTGATCCTCTCCCGATCACATGACCTTAGGGGTAAAGTTCGCATTGGTCTGCAGTGATTTGACATACGCGCCTGACGAGTTCCAAACTGAAATTGAACGTTCCATCTGTCGTCAAGGAACATTTCTAGTGACCATGGTGTGGGAGACGTTCCATGCGTAAAAAGCAAAAATGCCATCCACTTCTTCTTCTTCTTCTTCTGCGTTCGTGAGCTGAAACTCCCACGTACACTCGTGTTTTTTGCACGAGTGGAATTTTACGTGTATGACCGTTTTTTACCCCGCCATTTAGGCAGCCATACGCCGTTTTCGGAGGAAGCATGCTGGGTATTTTCGTGTTTCTATAACCCACCGAACTCTGACATGGACTACAGGATCTTTTTCGTGCGCACTTGGTCTTGTGCTTGCGTGTACACACGGGGGGTGTTCGGACACCGAGGAGAGTCTGCACACAAAGTTGACTCTGAGAAATAAATCTCTCGCCGAACGTGGGGACGAACTCACGCTGACAGCGGCCAACTGGATACAAATCCAGCGCGCTACCGACTGAGCTACATCCCCGCCATCCACTGATAAGCAGTGTTAAAATATGCTATTCTATTAGCAGGAGTCAATATTTCATCTATGCAGGCCTTTATTTTGCTCGTTTTTCAAATCACCTCAAGACCTATGCTCCTCCAATTTCGATTTTGTTCTGAGCTGGAACATCGTTTGAACAAATTAATTGATTTGAGAGAAATCTAGGAGCACTCTTAGATTTGTCGTGTCGCCAAAACTTTTCTTTTGCATTGCTTCAGCTTCCTATTGTGGTGTCGGTGGTCTGTTATCAAGCGCAGAGACACCTAATTGTGAAGATATCAAAGGCATTTGAGAACGTTACAACCCACACAAAAAACGGGAACTCGATCCGAGACACCTGCGGAAAATTGGAACACTAATTAACCGCCTCAGAGCATTTTACGCATGGAACGTTTCCCAAACCGTGGTGACAAGAGCATTGCCGAGGCTCCATTGAGACGGACAATGGTGAATGTGCGTGAGAGCGAGAAATAGTTCTAGTGACGTTTGAAGTTACTTTTGACGTAATCTCCTTGCAGAAAAGTCAAGGTCACTGGTGATACCATAGGGCGGAGCAACTAAGCATAGACAGGCCCGCGTGTCTTCCGAGGATTTTTTTTTAATCCGCAAAATTGAGTGGATAAAGACCGTCATGGCAGTCACGTTTTCAGCATAACAGTAGAAGGGAAGCAACCGAACCCACGGACGCCGGCCCGCCCCGTACCTGATAATGGTTTGTGAGTCCGCGAGGATTGGGAGGTGGAGTGAAACGCAAGCAGAACTGTGGCATCACTGTCAGTAAACTACAAAGACGTTAGAAAGCACACTTCTGTTTCGGTAACAACAACACTGATTCAAAAATAGATAGACGGCTAACTTATCTCAGGTCAAAATCGTCCATAGGCCTAAATCTTGCATGCAAGATGTAGGCTATATAACTACGGCATATGCCGGCATCATGCATGCGAGATTTATCGACGATTTTGAGAATATTATTTGTACCATAGTTATCTAATTGTCTGTCTGTTTTATCAAAAGACTACTGGGTCGACGTACTGTAAATGTAACGTTTTGTTTTATCAATAATTAAACGTTCCAATAACCTACAATTCGTGTTTTTGATGTTGGTATTTACAACAACTATAGGCAACTGAGAAGCAAGAAACAAAAAGGCCAGCTTAAAGTTTGTAAAGGCCTGCAGCAGGTGCAGCCGGGTAGGTCGAACAATTTGTCAATTACAAGTAAACAAAGAGTGGTCGGAATTAGAGTATTTCAGAACATTAAAAGCACAGATAAAAACGATCTGTTATCGTTTTACTACAGATCTGGCGCTCATGAACAAAACAAAACTTGTTTTGTTACCCTAGTCTATTGGTCCAGGTTTTGCACCGATCGGGTCAATCTTTGTAGCGGCTACTGTTTTAACACTTATATTAACAGGTAGACAACTAATTTTGCTATTTCTTTATTGATAGTAATCAAGGGTTTAATCTCTCTCTCTCACTCGCTCTCTCTCTCTCTCTCTCTCTCTCCACACACACACACAAACACACACACACACACACACAAACACAAACACACACCGCTTAAACAATCACTGCAGACCACTCTTTCTTTTCCTTTTCTTTTTTGTAGCAGCGTGTCATCAAAACTATCCTTAGCGGATTATGACTTTATTCAGTTATTCTGCAGAAAAGACAAATGCTGGAGAAAAACCGTTCTTTTCTGCAGCATTTCTGCATAATGTCATCTTTCGCCGAAGCAGCGTTTTTTTCTGCAGCAAAACATTTTACTGCAGTAAAATTGAAATCAAGAATGCTGCAGTAAAACGGTGCTGTTGTTTTACTGCAGAAAACCTGTTTACATTTTTTCTGCAGCATTTTGTACTGGCTCTTGGCGGATTATGACATTATTCCGTTATTCTGGAGAAAAACCGAAATGCTGGAGAAAAACTGTCTTTTCTGCAGCATTTCTGCACAATGTCATCTTTCGCTGAAGCAACGTTTTTTTACAGCATTTTTGTTTTTCTGCAGAATAACTGAATAAAGTCGTCTAGCATCACCGATCTCCAAGCTTGCCACGCAGTTTCACTTTTCGTCTTTTGGGAGTGACCATGTCGACGATGACGTCGATGTCCGACATACACCGCACACCCTCTCAACGGCCGCCCGGGACCAAATCAGGGCGGCCATTACGCAGAGTGTTGTCCGAAAACAGCATGCTGGTGATGCCAACTCACCACGTGCAGCACGTGAGACTGTTCACCCCGGCCCCCAAGAGGTGGCAGTGGGGCGGGGAATTCAAGTGCGCTCCGTGTGACTGTGGCCTTCAACACCGTACATCGTACTACCTGGATGGTTCCCCTTCTGTGGCCAAGAAAAGGCGTGAGAAAAAGTGGGTGATAAAAAATGTGTGTCACAGGGTGTGTGTGTGTCAGTGTGTGTGTGTGTGCCACGGTGTAGTGTGTGTGTGTGTGTGCCACGCGGGCCGTATGTGTGTGTGTGTGTGTGTTTGTGTGTGTGACGGTTCAGGCGTGTGTGTGTGCCACGGTGTGTGTGTGTGTGTGTGTGCGGTGCCACGCCGTGTGTGTGTGTGTGTGTGTGTGTGTGCCGGTTTGTGTGTGTGTTGGCGCGTGTGTGTGTATGTGTGTGTGTGTGCACGGTGTGTGTGTGTGTGTGTGTGTGTGCACGGTGTGTGTGTGTGTGTGCGCCACGGTGTGTGTGTGTGGCACGCCGTGTGTGTGTGTGTGTGTGTGTGTGTTTGTGTGTGTGTTGGCGTGTGTGTGTGTCTCAGCCCGCGGTGTGTGTGTGTGTGTGTGTGTGTGTGTGTCAGTTTATTATTATTATTATTATTATGAAGTCTTATATCGCGCGCGTATCTCCAGACTCGGACTCAAGGCGCAGGGATCTATTTATTCCGTGTGAGATGGAATTTTTTACACAATACATCACGCATTCACATCGACCAGCAGATCGCAGCCATTTCAGCGCATATCCTACTTTTCACGGCCTATTATTCCAAGTCACACGGGCCGGGTATTTTGGTGGACATTTTTTTTTTTTTATCTATGCCTGTACAATTTTGCCAGGAAAGACCCTTTTGTCAATCGTGGGATCTTTAACGTGCACACCCCAATGTAGTGTACACGAAGGGACCTCGGTTTTTCGTCTCATCCGAAAGACTAGCACTTGAACCCACCACCTAGGTTAGGAAAGGGGGGAGAAAATTGCTAATGCCCTGACCCAGGGTCGAACTCGCAATCTCTCGCTTCCGAGCGCAAGTGCGTTACCACTCGGCCACCCAGTTTGTGTTAGTGTGTCACAGTATGACTCAGAGAGAGAGAGAGAGAGAGAGAGAGAGAGAGAGAGAGAGAGTGAGGACAGCATCATAATTGGCAACATACAGCTCTTGGATTAGAGTCACGAACGAATAAAGGATTTTTGACAAAATTATGATATTTTGTCCCTCTGACTGAATCTCAAACAGCCGTTCTTGAGTCAGTATGTGACGTCACCTCTCAGGTCCAAACCGCAGAGACCGACCCAGGAAAACATGCCTACTTTCGATTTCTCGGTAGGTCACAGTTAACTCCCTTTCCCGCGAGTGCGCATGTCATCGCGTGCTTGGAGACATACACAGAAGTGGCGCGGTGATCAGGGAGTTGATTTTATCGTGTTTGGGAGGTGTTGTGCTATTCAGGGGGGTGTACATTGAATCCTAGAATCATGCCCAAGAAAGGATCGAAAAAAGGGACAAAGAAGAAGTGAGTCGAATATCTCGTTTTACTTTCTTTTCACCATGTGTGTTGCAAGTAGGTGTGTCTAAGTATTTGTCTCAAGCATTATCGCCGTAACATCGTATGCTTACAAGTAGATGCATAGCTCATTTTAATTTAATCGACCGTACACCAGTGCTTACGTCTGAGCAGTGCGTGTTTATGAAGACCATACGTTTCTCAGTGTTTCGCTTTGCATAAATGGCTTGGCATTTTGAGTCCAATCTTTGCCGGTGTACGTGTGTGTTTGAGTGTGTTGTGCGAGGGGGGGGGGGGGGGGGCTTTGTAACTGAGACAAAAGGAGGGATCTTGTGTACATGTGTCTGTGTTATTTCTGTCTGTCTGCATGATTGTCTTTATAATTGGTTGTCTGTTGATCTGCATGTCTATCTTTTTTGGATAATGCACAAATTATGTAGCACAGAGTAGCAGTGCAAAACTTAACTGTGGTAAAAAAAAAAGTCAAAAATAGTCAGGTAAATATTAAATGAACAGGAAAATACAAATGACTTAGAGTTAGACTAGCTTTTTTCTTCTGAAATCATTTTCCTTATTTTGTAATAATAATCACTAATAATGTTATCTTGTTGGAAAAAGAAAGAAGAAAAGAAGTATGTTCCACTAACAAGTCCCCTGTCTGACTAAGTGGTCAAACCAAAGCTAAGCAAACATACAGAAGCAGCCAAATTAACAAGGTACCTACAGAGTCCATAGTTCATGAAGTGTTTGCATACTGACACATATATTGCACACCTGCATGGCTGCCATTCATACAGCTATAAATCCAGCAGCACGCTACAGCTACACTAAATGTTGCAATGTCAGCACGTACTGAAATCCATGTCTATGCTACATACACAGTGGAACCTCCCTTCTGAGACCTCCAGAGGGCGGGGATGTAGCTCAGTCGGTAGCGCGCTGGATTTGTCAGCGTGAGTTCGTCCCCACGTTCGGCGAGAGATTTATTTCTCAGAGTCAACTTTGTGTGCAGACTCTCCTCGGTGTCCGAACACCCTAGTGTGTACACGCACGCACAAGACCAAGTGCGCACAAAAAAGATCCTGTAATCCATGTCAGAGTTCAGTGGGTTATAGAAAACGAAAATACCCAGCAAGCTTCCTCCGAAGAGGGCGTATGGCTGCCTAAATGGCGGGGTAAAAAACGGTCATACACGTAAAATTCCACTCGTGCAAAAAAACACGAGTGTACGTGGGAGTTTCAGCCCACGAACACAGAAGAAGAAGAAGAAGAAGAAGAGACCTCCAGAAATCTGAAAAAAGGGTCTCAAAAAGGAGAAAGATTTTAAATGTGGGTACATTTACAAAAGGTATGAACAGAAAGTCTGAGAAAACAGGGCCTTAAAAGGGAGGGGGTCTTAAAAAAGGGGATTTGACTATTGCTGCATTTGTAGCAGATCTGACAAGTCAATCAATATGAAGCTTGTCAGATCTGCTACAAATGCAGCAACAAGTGTAGACAGTGCACAGGGTACTGGCAATGGCTAGGTTGTAGTACAATACTGTGATTGAATTTAAGGCTGAATGATTAAAGTACGGTAGACCCCCTCCCACACACACACACACCATTTGAAAAGTGTTTACGTATATATATATATAGATTAAGGTACAAACTTTATGAACAATCGGCCGTTTTCCTAAAAGTGGGATCCCTTATGCTGCCATTGACTAATTAATGTAGGTATATTGCTGTGTAGTAGACACTGAGTGGAGTAATCTGATACCATGCTAAATTGCTGGGCCTGATGCAGGATTTAACTTTCACAGCTGATCCTCACTGATTTCTAAAGCCTATAGCTGTTATCAGGTTGTGCCATGTTTATCAGAACCATTTCATGCCTCGCTAATTTCCGAGGTACCAGTGCCCACTGTTGCAGTAATCTTGCCAGCACAGTATGGAAAGATTACTGTAGAGTTTGCATTATTTTCATCTCGTGGAGCGTATCGATCGTTGCCTGTGATTGTTTTCTGTTTTGTAGCTGGGTATATGGCCTCATTGGGCTGTGTTAAGAGTTCTGTCCTTCACTGTGTGTGTGTGTGTGTGTGTGTGTGTGTGTGTGTGTGTGTGTGTGTGTGTGTGTGTGTGTTTTGTGCATTTAAGATTTAATATTTAAACATTTGAAAAGAGTGAAGACTAGAATCTATGGTATATCGTAGAGCCAAATTATTCAGATATTTCTCAAAATACATGCATACATGTACATGTATATGTGAGAGAAAAAAAAATCATATCCTTTGTGATAAGAAAACTAGATGTTCTGTTTCCTCGTGCACTTGACAGCACTGCAAAAGAATGGTCCATGCTCTTACCAAAGATGACGTTATGCTGTACCTTTTTTTTTCTTTTCGGAAGTAGTGTTTGTAATACAGTAAAACCACCCCTTTCAGGACCTCTAAAAATTGGAAAAAATAGGTCTTAAAGGTCCTTGTCTACATTTTTATACCGAAATTGCCATTTGACCATTAAAATGCAGAGTCTATTATCTACAAATATCAACAATAGTCACCCCTTTTCGATCAGGAAAGACGAAGCCAGTGTAGCCGTTTGAAAATTCATTGTAGTATTCCAGCGTAGTACTCATAGTAGGATATCCTTATTTGGAAAATGCCAAGCGCAAAGCTCCTCTCAAATCCCGTGCATTTCGTGCGTTTAAAAAAAAAGCGTCGACAGCGCTCAAGTGTCAAACTGTTGCTGCACTTGTTTGGGCGTGGCTATAAGCACAGTGACATGAATTTGATTGGTCAGTATTTTTAGACAAAGCACATGTTCTCAGCAAACAGAAAACAAAATATTGGAAGCGTGAGTCACGCTACCCAAAAATAAAATCTTTTTTTACATATATTTTTTTCCCCATGGTTCATTCATCATTTGACATAATTTTGTATCGAAATCTAACCATAAGATTATTGAAAAAAAGCAAAATTGTAGACGACCACCTTTAACAAGGAGGGAGTCTTAATAAAGTGGGGGTAAATGTACAGAAGTTACGAACAGAATGTCTGAGAAATCAAGGTCTTAATGAGGAGGAAGCTTTAAATTTGGGTTTCTTGATAGGGGGGTTCCACTGTACCATTTTGTTAGAAAGTTGTGCATGTAATAGCTACTACCATCCCCAGGAAGAAGACTGGGGCAGCGGGCCACAAATCAGCAGCGTCAGATGGAGAGGACAAGTTTGAAGGGCCGGCAACCGCTGACCCCTCCACTCTCATGTCCCGTGTGCAGACGCCCACAGAGAAGGGGGGGAAGGGAAAGAAGAAAGGCAAGAAGGTCAAGCTGTCCAAGTCGGAAAAAGTCCATGTGAGTTTATTTTACTGGCGTGCGGCCAGGCGAACGTTTGCCGTTGTGTGGGCAGGTGAAAGTTAATTACTGGTGTGCGGGCAGGTGAAAGTATGGTGACAGTTAAATGCCGGATGCAGGCCGGTGAAAGTTTGTTAGGGGTGTAGAGGATGCAAGCAACAATAAGTGTTGTTTGTAACACATTGGAAGAAGAATGGTTGACTGGGGGGGTGGTAGATGGGTGGCATGCCTTGTCTGTACATTTATGTGTACTAGCTGCTCTGTCTTATATTACATCAAAGTTTGCCTGTCTCACAGTGGTCTTGTTTGCACGATGAACTAAATGTGACATTGATGACAAAGATTGCAGTCTCTCCCTTTACATGATATGTACACACATTTCTGTTCAGCACAATACCTCGTCATGCAATTCAGAAGGTGGCAGTGGAAGCATTCATATATGAAGCAAATCTTAGCCATCATGATTTCTCCGTTTGTTTAACAATTCAGGAGACATCACAATCACCGTGAATGTGAATTTATTACCATTTCTTATTTTGCTAAACAATTCAAGGTAAACCATGGATCGAGAAAGCAATTGCTAAATCATAAATTAATGGTCCTCATTGGGTTTTTTCCCTTTTGCTGTATTATTCAGGAGAAGCTTGAAAAAGCAACCATCAACATAAATCACTACATGGCCTTCATACATTCTCTATTTGCTGCATAATTCAGGAGAAGCTAGAGAAAGCAATTGCCAAGCTGAAAGAGAACGAGGAATACTATGACAGCTTTGTGGACCGCATGCACCGCTGGCTGGTTGAACAGGCCCCTGCGGCCATCGAACTCTTCAAAATGATGGACGTTGGTGGAGAGGGGGCAGTGACTCATGATGAGTTCAAGTCTGGTACGTCTTTTTCCTGGTGGTCTTTGTAATATAGTTTGGCTTCTGAACTGACAGATTTCTGGTGCCAAGCTTGATGTGGGCAGTTTGTAAGGGTAACTGATTTAGAGTGAGAGAGAGTGTGTCAGTTATAATTAATTGTCCGTTTTTATTGGTTTAAACAATTTTATTCAGCAAAATTACATATAACAAAGCCGCACACAATCAATTAATAAATGGAGCACAACAAGCAAAGCTTATAAACGATTGTCCGTTAAACCAGGCTTTCACGTAGGACGTCCTGGGCGACTTGCTTTAACAAAACCATTCAATAAACAACAACAGGAAAAGAAGAAAAACAACAAACAAACAATGGGTGTGTGTTGGGTGTATTCATTTATGCATCAAGGGAACAATGTAAGTTGTCAGCTAGTTCAGAAAAATACAGGTAATATTTGGTATACAGATATTTCCTGGCTGCGAAAGGGTTAAGAAAGATTGTAACGCAAGCATGCAACGCAAGCATGCAACTGTGTGTTTCAGTGTGTGTACATACTTACATGCATGAGCAGCTGAATATGCGTGTTCATGAGTGCATGCATGCATGCATGTTGTTTTTTTCTCTCCATAATTTAGTGTGTCGGTGTGTGGGAGCATGCATAATTATGTCTGTGTTTGCTCATGTAGGTGCGCATCAGTGAATGTCGACATGCATGTTTTGTCACTAATTTCGAGGCTTGTTATTGAACAGTGTAAACAATGGCGGGGTAAAAACTGTCATACACGTACAAACCCACTCGTGCAAAAACATGAGTGAACGTGGGAGTTTCAGCCCGTAAACGAAGAAGAAGAAGAGAACAGTTTATACACCTGCGTTTTGTGCAATCTGTATTGTGTTTTTCAGGGCTGTTTGATTTGCAAGTTCCTCTAACGTCGATAGAGACTCATCTCCTGACGCGTCTGCTGGACCCAGACGACACGGGCGAGGTGGATTATACAGTGCTCAAGCAAGGCCTCCAGTTAGCCAGGTACACACTGGCATCATAAACATCAACAGAAAAATTGACCTGTTCCATCGCCGCATGATTTCCACGTGTATTCAGTATGTTCAGGGATGTCGTTATAGGATAAGAGTAGAACCCTATCGCTCTCCACTCTCCCCCTCAACCCCACCCAGTGTCATGTGTTTGTGATGTTTATGCATGTACACTGAACTCTCATTGAAACCTCCATGTTGGCTTTTGTAAGTAATTAGTTTATATGCAGGACCTTATTGGGTGTATTCGCCTTGATTACTTCGGCTTTTTCCATTGTATGCTAACCTATTAGGACAAGGGCAAAAATTTAATTTGTCGCAAAATTGGAGGGTTGGACTCCTTGCAAGAAAGTCAGTGAAACTTGGTAATTTTCCAAATGGAAAGTACGACTGAAGCGTGGCTGAAAGCCCATGGGAATCTGTGCAGGGTAACGCGAGAGGCACCCCACCCCCTTTATGAGTAAAATGCTAGAGATGGGTGATTTTTAAAGACCAAATAGAAAGTGCTAGTTCAACAACTTCAACTGTTGGACCTTAAATTACAATTGTACCTGTGATCAAAGGACACCCTTGGCGCCAACCAAAAGTGTCCTTGTGTACTTTGGTCAATAGTATAAAAAAGGACTAGACATAAAAATGTTTTCTCTCGTTTGATTGGCCTCACATCCAGGGTATCTCTGCAATGTAATGACAATGTAGTTTTACCCAAAAGGGGGAGGAGAAAATAGGGGGACGGAGGCGGGAGCAGAGTGTACAGCCGTTATCTGGTCAGGCAAAACCGAGCAGGAGACAGCCTGAGATGCAACTTTTATCCAATAGATTTACATGCCTATTTGTTTTCAGGGAGACGTTTGATCTGGAGAAGGATTCAGAGTTTGAAGCCATTACGCTAATCATAACCAGGCGCAAGTTCCCGCCCTGCCCCTGCTGCAAAATGAGCCGTCTGGAACCCACCATAGAGTCCATACCAAGGTAAGACACAAGTTGTGTTGGGTCAAGTCCCCCCCCCCCCCCCCCCTGTCTATGCTGCAAGATGAGTCGTCTGGAACCCACCATAGAGTTCATACCAAGGTGAGACACAAGTTGTGTTGTGGCAAGTCCCCACCCTGTCTATGCTGCAAGATGAGTGGTCTGGAACCCACCATAGAGTCCAGACCAAGGTGAGTCACAAGTTGTGTTGGGTCAAGTCCCCACCCTGTCTATGCTGCAAGATGAGTCGTCTGGAACACACCATTGAGTTCATACCAAGGTAATGCAACAGTTGTGTTACGACAAGTCCCCCACCCCCCTGTCTATGCTGTAAGATGAGTCGTCTGGAACCCATCATAGAGTCCATACCAAGGTAAGACACAAGTTGTGTTGGGTCAATTCCCCCCCCCCCTCCCCCACCCCTGCTGCAAGATGAGTCGTCTGGAACCCCCCATAGAGTCCATACCAAGGTAAGACACAAGTTGTGTTGGGTCAAGTCCCCACCCTGTCTATGCTGCAAAATGAGTCGTCTGGAACCCACCATAGAGTCCATACTCAGGTAAAACCTAAGTCCCCCTCTCCCCCCACCCCCCACATCCCCTGTCTTTGCTGCAAGATGAGTTGTCTGGAACCCAGCATGGAGTTCATACCCAGGTATAAGACATAAGATTTTACTTTTGTTGTTGTTGTTGATGTTTTTGGTCAAACTCCTTTCACGGGCTGTGAATAGATCAGGATTATGTTCAGCTGTAGTATGAGACCCCACTGTCTTTAGGACTCCTTCAGGCCAGCTGGGGGGTCCTGATTTGGCCCATATGGTCCGCTGGACCCAAAAAGCAACAATTAACTAACTAACAGGCCAGCAGGTGCACCCCTTTTTTGAAAGCAACAATATGTAGACGCTGTTCGGAAATAACGGGTTTGTATGGGTTGCGAAAGAGCTGTTTTTCTTCAAAACAGTAAGGCACGCTTTCCCTTATTACATTGTAGACCGGCACGGTTGGCCTAGTGGTAAAGGCGTCCGCCCCGTGATCGGGAGGTCGTGGGTTCGAACCCGGCCGGGTCATACCTAAGACTTTAAGATTGGCAATCTAGTGGCTGCTCCGCCTGACGTCTGGCATTATGGGGTTAGTGCTAGGACTGGTTGGTCCGGTGTCAGAATAATGTGACTGGGTGAGACATGAAGCCTGTGCTGCGACTTCTGTCTTGTGTGTGGCGCACGTTATATGTCAAAGCAGCACCGCCCTGATATGGCCCTTCGTGGTCGGCTGGGCGTTAAGCAAACAAACAAACAAACAAATTACATTGTAGGCCACTCACTAGCAAGGGGGTTGTCCCGATATGTTTTCGCTGATCACGTGTCAAGACAAGCCACTTGTCAAACCCGACAAGAGTTATTTTTGAACATTGTCTATTCGGGCTGGGCAGGAAGGTTTCTAGAACAAATCTCAGACAACAGCTGGACTTGCTTGAAGCAAAGTTTATCTAAATGTCTGACATGCAACTGATGGCAATGCCTTTGTAAATTTTCACTCTGCTGAATATTCATTGTTTGGCTTGGGCCAGGCTTATAGAGTAACTTGCTCGGTGTGTCGTTGTGTGCTAAGATGAAGCATCTGACCATTTTGTTCTTCCAGGTACATTGCCCTTGAGCTGCGCATGGTGACCTTTGACAATTTCAAGGACTATCCAGGTCACCTTGACCTTCTAGTGCACGCGCACCTACCTGTTTGTGGACTGATCCAAATGGTGATCGAGGAGACGCACATCACGTCCAGTAAGATCTCCATTTTCCGTGATAAATCCAGGAGCCGGGACTCGCTCCTCCCCCCAAAGAATACACTATGTGAGTGCGGGTTTTTTGGTGACTCCCGCAATGACCCTGAAGAGTTGCTGCTGTACTATGACTACTCTGTGGAGTTCACAGACTGCCCCATACTGCTGTGTGACCACTACTTTGGACAGAAAGTACAAGTCTGATTCTGTGTGCCACTACTTTGGACAGAAAATACAAATCTGATGTTCTGTGACATCTTCTTAATACAGAAAATACAAGTTTGATGCTGTGTGAAAACTACTTTCGACACAAAATACAAGTTTAACAGTGCTGTGTAGACATAACTGTGGTTTTATGGTGTGCATATTAGAGCAGTGCAGTATCTACTAGTGCTGGTAATTGACAAACTGCCAGCAACCAAAGATCTATGGGCTTTGTCAGGTCACTTCCTTTTGCAGTGGTTGCACTAGCCACTGTCCAGCCAGGTATTTGCAGTAAGGCTTTGCACAAAGTCTGAAGATTTGCCCTGGCATACAATTAGAGGGATATCAGAAAGGGAAATGTAAAAGTGTCAGGACAATGTACAAGAAGAAGAATCGCCCCCTCCCCCCCCCCCCCTCCCCCACCTCCCCCCCCCCAAAGTCTTAAGAAGAAAACAAAATGAAACAATTACATGTATATAGAGGTTACAACACGAGTGGTTTTTTAATATGGCTTGTATTTCAGTCAAGACCCAGCGGATGAGATCTCCTGAGATCTTGGACACCTTCATCGTCTATAAGGGCCTACTGCACCACAGAAGAGCTAGAAAAACTCGCAAATTGCATAGAACAGCTTGTCCAGAGAACACTCGTAGTCGATGATGTACCGATAAGAACGTGTGTACCAGGTACACTGTAACTTCAAATGAGCATAATATTGCTTGTTGAACAGACTGGGTTTTTAATGATTGCTAGTTTGACTTCTGTTTTAGTTGAGAGCACGAGCACACACACTCAAACACATATGGCTTGTCATGTTGATCACAAGAGAGAAACAGAACTGTGAATAGAAGGAAACATAACAGATTACGTCCCCATAATATGACGCGATGGATGACAGACTTCATGAAATCTATGACGCTGTGATGATAGTCTCGGCAAGTCGAGACCAAAACTAAGTATAGCACTGAACGACTCTCGCGCATGTTCTCAAAAGTGTGGTGACCCCTTGCACATCCGGTCTTACAGGTAAATTTGCTTTTGGAATGTCAAGGACGACATAAAGTAGAGCCAGCTATGATGTATTTCGTGCACCCTTATTTATTCACTATTTTATGTGTTATAGGAGTGCAATATAGTTACATCATGGATTTGACAAGAGTACAATAGAAATACAAGAAATATACCTAGAGTACATTTACAGAGACAAAGAAGGGAGGTCATGGGATATATATATACAGTATTTACACACTGAGAAACATTTTTATGTATATTTTTATTTTCATTTTTATTACTGTATTATGGTCAGTCTTTGTCAGAAATTGCCACATCTGAAATTTGATGCAGGACAATAAAATATTCTGAATGAGCTTTTCTTGATTTTATGTGTGTGTCTGCAACTTGTTTTCTCTTTCATGAAAAAATGTTGATGAGCTTGCAGCGTTTTGCTTTGCAATGAGGAATGTCTGTCTTGTTCTGTTTTTTACACAGCTTATACTGGTGTTAATGACTGGAAAGCTTAAATATATCTATCATTGAAATAAACATAAAATGCAGTGTTGCCATCTAGGCATCTTCGAATGATCAGCTACATGCCATATACAGCTAATGATTTGTGTTGCTGAAAGTAATCCCCCCGCGGGTTAGGGGGAAGAATTTACCCGATGCTCCCCAGAGGCGACTAACGGATTCTGTTTCTCTTTTTACCCTTGTTAAGTGTTTCTTGTATAGAATATAGTCCATTTTTAAAAAAAATTTAGTCAAGCAGTATGTAAGAAATGTTAAGTCCTTTGTACTGGAAACTTGCATTCTCCCAGTAGGGTAATATATTGTACTACGTTGCAAGCCCCTGGAGCAAATTTTTGATTAGTGCTTTTGTGAACAAGAAACAATTGACAAGTGGCTCTATCCCATCTTCCCCCTTTCCCCATCGCGATATAACCTTTTCGTGGTTGAAAACGATGTTAAAACACCAAAAAAAGAAAGAAATACTGAAAGTAAAAACATTCCTTCAAGTGTATCATTTCAGTTTGAGGTCTGATTGATTTCCCTATTTTGAAAATGTGCATTTCTGTTTTGGTCATGTTTTGATAGACATAATCATGTGATATATTTTGTTAAGATAATTGCTTTTAAGAAAAACTAATTGAAAATGTGTCTGCCATGGCTTCATCTGTGTTTTATTGCTACTTATTTCTGTGATCTTTGTGCCAAATATTGTCCTTTTGAACCTCTTCTAGTGTCACTGAGATAAACAGTAAAAACTGCTGATTAGATAAATGAAGCTATATATATAGAGGTTACAACACGAGTGGTTTTTTATATGGCTTGTATTTCAGTCAAGACCCAGCAGAGGAATATCAAGGGACTCGCGAGCCTCTGTATTCAACAAGTTTTGTGCATCAAGGGAGATAATTTTCTTTCAGCTTTGTTGACAAAAACTGTTAGAATCTTAAACTTGACTGGTGATGCTCAAAATAGCCACCTGTATAGATACAGACATGCGAACTTAGCAGATAAGCATGTTTTCTTCTGGTTTGGGGGGTGGGTAAGGGCAAATGCATAAGCCTGCGGGGGTCAAACCAAGGGAAACAACCGGTCTTCTGAGTTTCAAGAGCAATCACGAGCTTGCTCTCCCTTGGCTTCATTCCGGAAGTCTTCCTTTCGACATCACATGACGGAGCGCTGTGAGGGAGGAACATAACAAACGTTGTGCGGAGCACTGTCAGGAAAGCTGACACTAGTCCATGATAATGCCGGGCCCTGAAGGAGATTCCATCCGGGCCACAGGCGGCCAGGTCGACGGTAAGTGTGCAACACGCCATTATCATGCTTTTGCAGAGTCGGTGTTGTTGTGTGGCTTGGACACGAAAGTTGAAATGTGTCGTCTGCATCAGCCATCGCTTTTCGTTGCTTGTCAGATGACTTGCTCGCGTGGTTGCATCCAAGACAATGATTCAAGTTGCTATTTTATCAGCTTGTCACTGCCTCTTTTCCTGTGAATCGCCAAGATGCAAAGAATCTGATTAAAATCGACTGCTGTAGACTGATATATATATACTCAGTCTCATGTCTTCGCCGTGTGTTCGGGTTGCAAGCTTACCAGTGGGGAGCTTTTCTGTCCCATTTCCCCAACACGATGCATGTAGGACACTATGTCAGCCTCCTCTTTTTCTCACCCCAGCACAACACCCGTCTTTCTCGATTACTGATTATGTTAACATAAGTATACCCTTCATCTGTTAAAATGACAAGTGCTGTACGTCTTAAATTAGCGACTCTTACCCTATCGGTATTCCAAGCTCTCGTAATCTCTCCCAAGCTTCAGAGCATAGCAAAGCATGTGGTACAGCAACATCGCGCGAGCTGCAAAAGAAAAGGTTCGAAGTTCTCGCGACGTTCAAAGCATAATAAAGAGCGTGTCTCGCTGCTCAAATACCGAAAAGGTCTAACAATGTGCAGTAAAGTCTCCCTTGAAGTCCTATTTTATTACCAGACTCTTTGATTCCATTTCTTTTATACAAGGGGGGGGGGGGGGGGGGGGGCTGGTAAAGTGTTAAACAAGAAAGTATCCATTTGCTTCCTTTACACAGCTAAGCTATAATTTGTTTTTCATTCAGTCAGTTATAAGTGAGGCCTTGCATGTGACAGTTCAGAACCCCCTCAGGCAATGAAAACTCCAAAGGGAGGTCTCCTGAGGGTTTTCTTAGATGCACATATCATATGTAAGATGAGAAAACCAGATATAATAATAACATCCAAAATTTTGTAGTTTTTCAAAATAACTTGATTTAGGTGATACTGGCATATATATATATATAAAACATCAGAAATTGTGAAAGAAACAATTGAAAGTCAGCAGAGACTTTCTTCCGAGATTTGTTCAAATCTCTTTGCAGAGAAAGAGAGAGAAAGAAGTATCCCTTCACAGACAGCCTATTGGGAGCATCAGACCCTCCTCAAGGGGGACCGAGATTTACAAATATATATTGCATTATTTTTGCTTTTATCTTTTTCTTCGCTGAATAGATTTTTGTGTGTTTGTTAACTAAATCAAAAGTATTGTAGTTGTTTTGTATATTAATGCAGATCTGCTGCAGAATAAAGAAGGGATTTTGTTCTGTAACTTTGTGTTCTTTGTTGTTTTGTTGTACTTGTTGTATCTCTTATTTTTGTTTCTTATTGAATTTAAAAAAAAAAAAAATCTGTACTCACCGATACAAGAACAGCACAAGATGGCACGAGTTTTCATAAATTTAATAGATTTTATTCAGGTGTTTTGTGGGGGTAGGCGAGGAGGGAGTGTTAAATATTCTACCTTTAATGTTACAACCTTGTGTAACGTATATATATAGCTACAGTGTGACTAACTGTGACGTTTTGCACCAGACATGACCATGGCCCTGATTGATGCTGCCCACGACAAGGACGGTGAGGCAAAGGAGGTGATTGGCACTGCACTCTTTGAGCTGGGCAAGAAGAAACCCATGCTGGTGCTCAGCGCTTGTCACTCCTATTTAAAGAAACACAGCAAGGTACTTATACACACACACACACACACACACACATGTGCAATATATTCTTGGAACTGAGTGCGAAGAAGTCCATGCTGGTGCTCTGTTCTTGTCACTCCTACCTCAAGAATCACAGCAAGCTGAGCTTAATTGTTTGTGTTTGCTCACTAATTGCACTATCTCTCTCTCTCTCTCTCTCTCTCTCTCTCTCTCTCTCTCTCTCTCTCTCTCTCTCTCTCTCTCTCTCTCTCTCTCTCTCTCTCTCTCACAGACAACAAAAACAGAACAAGTGTAGTGGCTATGATGCCAACAAAAGTGGATTCTATAATTTTTGACATCCTGTTTTGGTATCTGGAGGAGAAATACATATACTAGATAATTACATGATGTATTTATAAAGTGTAACGTGCAGACCGCAGGGAATGTCAAATGGAAATGTTTGAGAAGATAAGCTTATAATTGTAATTGAAAAAAACACTCCTATAGAACATGAAACGACTGCTTGCTTTGGAAATTTCTTCGTTGGTTTGTTGTTGACTGTTTGCTTGGTAGGTTGAATGACTAGTTTGTCTGTTTGTTGAGATGTTTATGTGTGTGATTATTTTGTGTTTCCATCGTGTGCTATTTCCTATAGCTGTCCTTGGACCACCGTATCGTGATACTCAACACCATCGAGCGTATCGCCAGGGAGACGCTTGACACGCTAGACGCTCGCATGGCCGTCGACCTCATTCAGCTCGCTTCACATGAACTCACACAGTCCAAGGTCAGTTGAAGGTCAAGAAATCGAAGCCAGTTTGTCATGTCATAGTTGTCTAGTATTGTCTGGCTAGTATGGCACTTGCCAAGCAGATGGATGGTAATAGTTCTGATCCCCTGAAACAGTACAGCAAGAAGCTTTCAGATTTTCTGGTTCAGTTCAGATGTCCAGTCACCAAGGCCCAGCTACTCAGTATTGGTGTTAACCGGTAATTACTGGTATTTTACCGGTTGAAACGAGAAAGTACCAGAACAAAATTGACTGCCGGTTTGACCTACCGGTTGTTTTTTAGAACTACCAGGGTTTTTTTTGCTGGTAGAACAATAAAATCAGTACTCTGAGTGGGACTCTAAGTGGTTCCAATGACCAGCCTACCGGTTTTTTTCTGGACTGTTTACATCATAAAAGTTTGCATACCGGTTTGAAAAAATACTAGCACCATCACTGGCTACTGCAACTAGCTACTGCAATGGCATCTGGTCTGTATAGTTCATGAAGATGTGAGTATGTTCATGTTCATTGGAGTTTTGGACTTTGTGCCAATCACTTGCCCCCCAACCCCTCCACAAGTCCTCGGTGGTGTACATCTCCGTGATTTATTGCACATCTATGAACCATAACACTGTTTTGATGACCTAGAAACACAGGCTAATGGGAGATACACAGCTGTGGGGTGAGATTGGTTGAAATTGAGATTTATTGCAGTGTGTTACCATCCAGTTGGGTGGCACCCAGTTTGACGGCGTGCTCCTCAGCCCTGGTCCCTAAGTTGCTAACTGAGGACACAAAGATTGATGAATGTGGACATCAAATTAATGCATTACCTGGTATTTGTCTGACTCACAGGAGGTGGAGCCAGAGTGGCAGACGGCAGCCAGTGGCATTCTGGTTGCCTTGGGAACCAAGTACTGTGACGACGTCATGGGGGAGATGTTGCAGAAGTTCCAGCCGGGCGTCCTGCCACACTTCTTTGTGGTTCAGACCATCGGCAACCTGGCAGCCGCTAATGGTGAGATACGGCAGTGTTGTTTAGTAGAGCGTGTGGGCAGTTAGACTGTCATTTCTATACTTTTGAGTCAAGTGAGATTGATTTTCTTGATGTTCTTTTTTCACAACAATCTTTTCTGTGTGTTTGATATATATATATATATATCTTCCTCGAGTCTTGTGGCTTCATGTCAATGCTTTAGCCATGTGTGCCTTTCTACGGGAGAAGACAGTATTCTCATCATCAACAGTGTCTCTTGAAGTAACATGTTTCTTGTCAGCATGGTTTAATTAATTATCTACTGGACTGCATGTGTGTGCAGTGTACGGGATGGTGCCCCACCTGACAGCTGTGCTCGGCACCATGCTGCCTATGTTGGGACTGGCCAAGTACGACAACATGAGATGGGTCTTTGCCTCGGGTATGTGACACCCTGTGTTTGTGTTGGGGGGGTGATGACAACATGAGATGGGTCTTTGCCTCGGGTATGTGACACCCTGTGTTTTTGTTGGGGGGGTGATGACAACATGAGATGGGTTTTTGCCTCCGAGGGGGGGAGGACTGGCCAAGTATGACAACATGAGATGGGTCTGCGCCTCAGCAGCTGGACATCCTCTGTGTGTGTGTCCTTGTTTGTCTGTCTGTATTTGCATGTTTTGTTTTTGGACTTTTTGTAGTTTTTTTTAGGGGTGTGTGAGTGTGTTCGCAGAAGGGGGGGGGGGGGGGGGTGGTGTTCTTGAGAAAGTTTGAGTGGGAGCAAGGGAGGATCATGAAGGGGCCTACACATAAGGAGAAAGACATGTGTTCGCTTTAACAAAAAATCATTGCTGATTCTCCACTGAAACAATAGTAAGAGTCATCATTCTCTTTCTAACCATGAGTTTTATCAAGCATTCACTGTGAGTCTTTCCTGCAAACTTGTGTTTGTACAGTGAAACTCTCCGTTTAAGACACTAACCCCTCCCCTCCAAGTCAAGACTGTCCCCCTCAAAGACCTTGAGGGCGGGGATGTAGCTCAGTCGGTAGCGCGCTGGATTTGTATCCAGTTGGCCGCTGTCAGCGTGAGTTCGTCCCCACGTTCGGCGAGAGATTTATTTCTCAGAGTCAACTTTGTATGCAGACTCTCCTCGGTGTCCGAACACTCCCGTGTGTACACTCAAGCACAAAACCAAGTGCGTACGAAAAAGATCCTGTAATCCATGTCAGAGTTCGGTGGGTTATAGAAACACGAAAATACCCAGCATGCTTCCTCCGAAAACAGCATATGGCGGGGTAAAAAAGGGTCATTCACGTAAAATTCCACTCGTGCAAAAAACACGAATGTACGTGGGAGTTTCAGCCCACGAACGCAGAAGAAGAAGCTTTTTCAGATTTTCTGTTAAGAACTTCAGTAAATTTACCTCCATTTTAAAAGTCTTTACTTTTTAAGACCAGATTTTTGAGGTCATAAAAGGGGGGTTCCACTGTGCAACATACATATATATCCCCTGTGTTGCAGCACTGTCCAAGTTCAGTGAGGCCATCGTTGAGTATGTGGCCAACCTGGACAAGGCTCCGGACTCCTCTGTGTCCAAAGAACGCTTCGCCGGAGAGATCTTCTCCGCTTACGACCTGCTCTTCAACAACTGGCTGCAGTCCAAGGAGGCCAAGGTACATTGCTGTTGTTGTTGTCGTTGTTGTGGTGGTGGTGATGGTGGTGGTGGCTGTTGTTGTCTTCAACAACTGGCTGCAATCCAAGGAGGCCAAGGTACATCACTGTTTTTGTTATTGTTGTTGTTGTTTTCGATGGTGGGGTACAAACGCATCCTGAACTCAGGTCAAAATGAGTTTGGCTCATTCTCTCCCTGACCGGACTCGACAGTCCTACGCGAATCTATCAAAACTAGGAATACAGAGTTATCTCCCATATGTTTTTCGCGAGCACTGATCTAAATTTGAGATCAGTGTTCGCGAGACGAAAATGATTGCAGATTGGCCGACTTCGACAGTGATCTCCGTTCTGTTCTTCACAGTTATGATAAAGACATCGTTCTAAGGTCAAAACAAGTCGAAATTTTGGGACTGCTGCCGGAAGGAGACCGTAATATATGGTTGCATCACTACAGAAAAAATCGTCTGCTTCTGCGAACGCCGAAATCAGACGGTTGATTATCACGTGACACTTTTGTCATATTTAGAGTTGTTTGCACAGTAAATACAGCCGCGAAAAAATAGCTCCCTTGAAACTGTCTTACAAATCAATTCCTTTGTAATTTAAAAATTACACAACACCATGAAAAATCATTATTGACGATCGCAGGGTTCGTACAGAGTCCTTGAACCCTGGAAAACTCCTTAAAAATTGGAAAACCTTTTCCAGGCCTTGAAAAGTGCTTGAAAATAGAGTTTTGTTAAATAGTCATTGAAAAGTACTTGATTTTTCCAAATTGTTGCCTATACATTTTGTCAGCAGCTTGTCTTATTTAAAAAAAAATGCAACCCCCTTTTTTTTCGTCAAATACAGTACACACATTTTGGGAGAATAAAAGATCGAGTGAAAACAAAAGCAGACGAACTATTACTAGTCACCCGCAGTTGCTTCCCTTCCCGGAAGTTGGCAAGGGAAACAACTACGGAATGACTAATAGTTTGCAGACTTGAAAAACTGAAGGTAAGCTTGGTGCTTTGCATTAATTTGGGGAAAATCATGTCCTTGAAAAGCATTTATTTGGTCCTGGAAATGTCCTTGAAAACTCATTGAATTGTATCGGCTCTGCCCTGCAGGAACCCTGCGATCGCGAATCTGCCTATATCAATAATACATTACAAAAAGCTCTAAATATGTAAAAAAAATTGGTTTCCTTGCCAGACAAGGAAACTCAAGGCATCCTGTCAGGGAGAGAATGAGCCGAACTCATTTTGACCTGAGTTCAGGATGGGTACAAACGGTCATAACCCATAAAAACCCACTCATGCAAAAAGCGTGAGTTTTAGCCTATGAACACAAAAGAAGAAGAAGAAGTTTGTGTAGACTATTTTTTTCTATTCAAAACTGTTTTGTGTTTGCAGCTGCGACTGCAGATCGTGGAGGCGGTGGGTCACATGACTCACATCATTGAAAAGGACAAGCTGGCGGAGCAGCTGCCCAAGATCCTGCAAGGCATTCTGGGATTGTACAAGCGACACCCTGAACCCTACCACATCACACAGGTGAGGGGGGAGAGCTAAAAGAACAGTTGTGTGGATATAGTAACATTTCAAATACCTGATGATGAATATTTGATTTTTGTATGAACTACTTTTATTTTATCCCCAAAATGGTTGACACTTTTTTTGTGCATTTTTAAAAATTATTTGGGTCTTTTAGAAATGGTATAAGTGGTGATATCTATACTGTATGAGATGCTATAAGTGGTGATATCTATACTGTACGAGATGCTATAAGTGGTGATATCTATACTGTATGAGATGCTATAAGTGGTGATATCTATACTGTATGAGATGTCATTTTCCCCACAATGTAGTAATGCTCTGTTTGCCTGCCTACACGATTTTGGTGTGAAATATAGATAGCTTAATTACCGCCTTTTCCTTTGTCTTTGGCATTCCTGCTCTTTTTGAATGCAAAGATCCATGCTTTCCACAAAGCAAAAATGTGCACTATGATGTATTACCTGTAAGCCAGGTAAATGTTTACATATTCTTGTCATGCTGCCCTGGGCTGGAAGGCACAAGAAAGTGCTCAGCTGGGTGGGAACCAACTAATTAAGTGTGCATGAGAAATTGACCAGCTGGGTGGGTATTAAACGGGTCGCATTGGTTGAAATTGAGGTTTGTTTGCCATTTCAATCAAACCAGCCCAGCGTCTGGTTCCCACCTAGTTGGGAGATTTCTCATGTACACCAGCCAAGGACTGAAGTTTGCCAACATGTGTGATTTCACTGACTGCAGGGTCTGTGTATGGTGCTGGACGCCGTGTGTGTGGAAGGGGACACAACCCTTGAACCCTACCTCGACAATCTTCTTAACATCCTCTTTGCACAGGTGTGTGTCATAGCTATTGCTCGGTGTGTTGAGAGTGTGTGTAGAGGGGAGGGAAAGGAGGGGTATGTATGTATGTATATGTGTGAGTCTGTGTGTGTGTATCTGGGTGTTAATCTGTTTGCCTGTCAGTTTGTCTGTGTCTGTGTGTGTGTATCTGGGTGTTAATCTGTTTGCCTGTCAGTTTGTCTGTGTCTGTGTGTGTGTATCTGGGTGTTAATCTGTTTGCCTGTCAGTTTGTCTGTGTCTGTGTGTGTGTATCTGGGTGTTAATCTGTTTGCCTGTCAGTTTGTCTGTGTGTGTGTGTGTGTGTATCTGGGTGTTAATCTGTTTGCCTGTCAGTTTGTCTGTGTCTGTGTGTGTCCCATGCATTTTGGCTTTACTGTTATTCTCTCCATCCGAATACACACAGATGTGTAAAAGAAAATTTTTTTCTGTTTGCCTTACAAAAGTTTTCATTTTTGTGTGTGTTTTTCTTTTTGTCAGACACTGCAGCCAATTGACTTCCACAACCCAAACAGCATCAAGAACCACAACGAAGTGCTGAGGTGTTACGCCATCATTAGTGAGTATAGTACAGTTGGAGATGGCTGGTTGGATGTTGATTTATTTGTGTGTGTGTGTGTGTGTGTATTCTGTACAGTGTGTGTGTGTGTCTGTATTTTTGTGTGTCTAGTGATGTAGAGATCTAACTTTTTTCCCTTTGTATTTAGAAGTTCAAGCAAAAAAGAAGCACAGAAACAAAACATCTTCCTCATCCAAACCTGTCCCAATCAGTTTACTTTATAACGCGCCACTTTGCAGCATATTGTGAAAAGTTCCATAAAATGATTAACGTAGGACATTACAAAGCCGTCTGCTGTAGTATTGGAATTGGAATTCATGTACAACAAAATTGTGACGGCGAATACAAACACGATTTTTCTGAGCGCTCTCCAGTCCACCCAGCTGGAAATGGGTACCTGAGCCTATTAAGGAAGGGGAAGGCAAAAGCAGCAAGGGAGAGGACATGCACACCGACCTCATAAAGCTGGCCTGAGAGTAGTTGAGATATTTAACATCTTGCTCCCCCTTACCACCAAAAAGGGTTATGGGACTACCTTTACCTTTTTTGCCTTTGCATGAAAATTGGGATGAATCTAGCTTTGTTTTGTGCTCTTCACATGACATGGTGGCTGGATATGTTCCGACTTTTCAGCGAGAGCGTTTTCTGGCAAGCTGGTGGGGATCCTGCTGGCCAAGCTGGAGAACAACAACGACAAGACGCGCATGGCCATCCTCACCATCTTCAAGCACATCATCAACTCTGCCGGTAGGGTTTGAAAATGTGCGAATGAAGTCATGAACAGTCAGCTGGCCAGGCCTTTTGTCATTTCTGTATTGGTAATTTTTAAGAGATTCATGAAAAATAAGGAGAAGGTGAGTGTGTCCAGCTTACAAAAGACAGTGTAACAAGTAAACACTAGGGCAGGGCTTGAAATCCTCCGCCTTTTTCCTGTGATGTCACTGTGTTACAGAACCACCGTGATGTTACAGGTGTTACAGAATCACTTATGTTCCAGGTATTACAGAATCAGGGTGATGTTACAGAATCACTGAGATGTTACAGGTGTTACATAATCACTTAGGTTCCAGGTATTACAGAATCGCGGTGATGTTACAGAATCACCCCGATGTTACAGGTGAGGCAATGGAGGACAAGAAAGAGGTGGTAGTGTCAGGCCTGAAGGGACTGTGCAACGAGACCAACACCAAGGTGAAGAAGGTGTTTGCGCAGGTGGTGATCGCCATGGCGCACCACGGTTACCTGGAGCTGGAGGGGGGACACCTGATGGTCGAGTTCATCGTACGACAGTGCTC
Source organism: Littorina saxatilis (assembly GCF_037325665.1). Classification (NCBI taxonomy): domain Eukaryota; kingdom Metazoa; phylum Mollusca; class Gastropoda; order Littorinimorpha; family Littorinidae; genus Littorina; species Littorina saxatilis. The sequence goes on along the minus strand of NC_090245.1, from coordinate 49,450,819 downwards.
CCTCCCTGACGACCCCCCAGTGAGTATACGTGTTGAACCCTGAGTATACCTATAGCCCGCGAGTCCTGATTCTCTGTAACATTGGTATCTGAACATAAAGAGCCGTTTAGAGTCTCTTTAAGATTGGTAGCATTTGATACCAAGCTTACTGCATGACCACCTGCCGTGATTGTTGCCCATGAGTACTGATTCTCTACAGCATTGGTAGCTGTTGATACCAAGTGGATAGGAGAAGCTTTAAAGATTGTGTGTGAATGTAGATTCTTGTTGAGACTGCCAGTAAATATTTGTATACAAAGCCTTTATACCTGTATTTACCTGAACTGACAATTTACAATGTGCCTTTGATGTAAAAATGAATACTCTGCTGATGACACATTAGACATCCGGTGCTGTGGTTGTTGCAGCATCTGCCTCCAGTGGGTTTTACAGGAGTTGTTGTACAAGATATGATTCACAGTTTGATAAGAACCTGTTTTTGACATGTGAAAGATGATATGCCTTACAAATCATCTCAAACAACTCGATCGCGTCAGCTTGTAAGGGAGATTTGTGATGGCGATGTAACATTTTATTGCATGCTTTACTGGGCAATCATCCTGTAGTTACAGAATTTGTGAGAACAATGTAACTTTTTGTTTGCTTTGTAGGGCAAACGGCCGGCAGATCCAGAGTTTGTGAGCAACCAGCAGTTACGTAGCATGTGTGACAACATCCTGCATCTAGTCACCACCACCATCGACATTATGGAGCCTGTGAGTTCCTAACTACTTGTGATCTGTATGTCAAGAATCTGTACAATTTTCATGAACCTTTGCAGAGTGGGACCTTTCTTTTATGGCCTCCAAAAATCAGAGAATATCAGGTGTTGGAAAAGAAGGGAGTCTTAAAAATAGAAGTTAATTTTACAGAGGTTATGAACAGAAAATCTGAAAAAACAATTGGTATGAAAACGTAGGTAGGGGCAGGGATGTAGCTCAGTCGGTAGCGCGCTGGACTGATTTGTATCCAGTTGGCCGCTGTCAGCGTGAGTTCGTCCCCACGTTCGGTGAGAGATTTATTTCTCCGAGTCAACTTTGTGTGCAGACTCTCCTCGGTGTCCGAACACCCCCGTGTGTACATGCAAGCACAAGAGCAAGTGCGCACGAAAAAGATCCTGTAATCCATGTCAGAGTTCGGTGGGTTATAGAAACACGAAAATACCCAGCATGCTTCCTCCGAAAGCGGCGTATGGCTGCCTAAATGGCGGGGTAAAAACGGTCATACACGTAAAAGCCGTGGGAGTTTCAGCCCATGAACGAACAAACAAACAAACAAACAAAACGTAGGGTGGTCAATTGGGGGGGGGGGGGGGGGGGTCACACTATAGCTGCCATGTATGATAAACGTAGAGAGTGTGCCTGTAATGGCGTTACCTGCCAGGTGTTGTGGCCCTACCTGCTAGAGATGGTGGTACCAGAGCAGTACTCACAGGCTACCATTGTATGATAAGTGTAGAGAGTTTACCTGTGCTGACTGTACCTGCCAGGTGTTGTGGCCCTCTCTGCTAGAGATGGTGGTACCAGAGCAGTACTCACAGGGCGCAGTTGTCTGATAATCAAATGTACATGGTTTAACTGAACTGATTGTATCTAGAGTTTACCTGTTGTGCAATGATGCCACCTGTTGTATGATAAGTGTCGAGTTTACCTGTGCTGACTGTACCTGGAGTTTACCTGTGTTGACTGTACCTGCCAGGTGTTGTGGCCCTACCTGCTAGAGATGGTGGTACCAGAGCAGTACTCGCAGGCGACCGGCGCCCTGTGTCGCAGTCTGGCACACCTGGCACTCAAGAAGCGCGCAGAGAATGCTGATGACTATGACATCGACTTTGACGAACAAGGTGAGAGGAGGGATAAGCTGCAAGATAAACCAGTGACTCAAACAGAAACATGCGGTCACTGGTGAACATGTCTGTTGGTCTGTAAATTGTGAACCTTTTTGTGTGTGTGTGTGTGTTGTTGTTGTGTTTGTTTGTTGGAGGGGGGGTTACATGCAAGTTTGACTATTGTCTTGTGCTGTGGTTGATATGTCCAGCAGAGAAGCTGTGTTTCTTGGTGTGATACAGAATTTCTAAAGTAAAAAAAAACACCTCACCACTGGCTAACGACTAAAGTTCATATTTAACAAATTTACCCTGTATTTTGCCTTGATGATAATGGAATGATATTAAGTATTGTGTATTAAAATGTAGTTTGATGCTTGTTCTATGTTCTGTATTTGATACTTGTTCTACGTACTATGTTCTGTATTCTGTGTTCCAGCAAACGTCCCCAAGCCTCCACAGCTGATAGCACGGCTGATTGTAAGTCACATCTCCTCTCTGTTCTGTCTGTTGTTGTTTTTTATTTCTCCTTTTCAGCATAAACTGGAATGGATTAGCACAGAATTTTTGTTTTATCCTTTTTTGGTTTGAACCCTTTAACCCCTTCACTGCCACAGTATAACATCATTTTGGTATTGCTGTGCGCCAGGGAAAAATTTTGCTTTCTTCGGTAGGTTCACTAATCTTTTAGATCTTTGGCATGTGTTTTGCTTATACCCTTGGCTATTATGTGATTACATGATCATTGGACTTTGTGATTGTTATAGTAAAAATTGATATAATGACCATTTTTGTCAAAAAATGACAGTTTCCGGACTTACACACACAAATTGCAGCACGTAAAACCACACAAAACACTGCTAAAACTGGTGTCAAACATCAGATACTCACATTACAGCCCATAAAAGTATACTTCTGTGTGGTAATCCATACATCAATCAATCAATCAATCAATAGGACGCTTATATCGCGCATATTCCGTGGGTACAGTTCTAGGCGCTCTGCAATGATGCCTTGTGAGATGAAATTTTATACGGCCAGTAGATTGCAGCCATTTCGGCGCATATTTACCTTTCACGGCCTATTATTCCAAGTCACACGGGTATAGGTAGACAATTATTAACTGTGCCTAAGCAATTTTGCCAGGAAAGACCCTTTTGTCAATCGTGGGATCTTTAACGTGCACATCCCAATGTAGTGTACACGGGGGGTGTTCGGACACCGAAGAGAGTCTGCACACAAAGTTCACTCAGAGAAATAAATTTCCACCGAACGTGGGTTTGAACTCACGCTGACAGCGGCCAACTGAATACAAATCCAGCGCGCTACCAACTGAGCTATGTCCCCTCCCATCACTTCTTGTAGAGCTTCCAGAACACTGTATCACTTGAAAACAGGTCTACAAGTTGAGGTCTGACTTTCGGCCGCCATTTTGAATACTATAGATTGGTTCGACACTTCTCAGAAAGTTTTCGCCACGTGGTACTAACTTATTCGAACGGACAAAGGGAAAGAACTGTGCTTAGTAACCCTACAAGTAGTTGGACCAGTTTTCAATATTACCTCCCATTTAGTTTTCAGAAATTTCACTGATGTAAATGCCACGTACCTAGTACGTTTATGGGCGTATGACAAACCGAAAATGACCACGTACCTAGTACAAGCTGGGCAGTGAAGGGGTTAATAGATGGTTACATTTTTGAAACTTAAAAAAACAGCCTAAGGCAGTCAGTTTATTATTCTCAGGAATAAGAACATTTTTTGCCCTAAACAAACCATGCATCCCGAAAACAAACAAGTCAGACACCCCCCAAATTCATTGGGCAAAGTTTACTTCACAATGCTGGATGCATGACGCTTTTACACTGAATTTTTGTTTAAAAAGACTCTGTGAAGTCGATTTTGGTCTGAATTAAGGACTGCCTTACTTTCAACGTTGTGATTGCTACAGGTGTTGGCGGGCTGGCCACAGAACGGACGGAACCGAGGGCAGCACGTCTTGCAGCTGATGAAGGGCCTGTCCCCAAACCTGCACGAAAACCTGGCCGAGCTCTGGGACACCATCATCCCCAAACTCACCGAATATCTCGATGGTGAGTCGCCTCCCTTTTTCTTCCACTTTCTGGATCCTTTACTTTCCCCTTTGGTTTAAACAGGTTTTTTTTATTGAGTTGCATAAATACAAAGCCGTAATTGAATGTTATAATAAAGGAGCACAACAAGATAAACTTATAAACGTGCTCTTAGAAACAAACGATACCCTTTTTCACTTCTTCCGTATTTCCTTCATTGTTTTATTTTTCTTCTCCCCGCAGAATCATTTCTTGTTTGTAGCTGAAAAAATTTGCAATGGACAAGTCTTACATTTTCGCAATGTAAAAACAGGTTTGGGGAAAAGAACAAGAACAATAACGCTTTGTAAAATTTGCTCCTTTCATTTTTTAATATTTATGAAGAATTGCACTTGGCACTAACTTTAGGTTTCTGATGGGAAGCACAAGAAAGGTGTCCTGATGTCAAGCTGATCTTGTTTAACTTTCTCAGAAAGATAATCAAGTCTTGTACAATTTTCTTTGAGTATTTTCACATGTGTGTGTTACCCCTGATGCACACTCATCTGTATAAAAAGTGTGTTTACCTTCTTTGTGTATGTGTGTGTTTGTCTCTGTGTGTGTGTCTCAGTGTGTGTGTGTCTGTGCAAGTACATACTTACACATGCCTCTGTGACATGATTACAATCAAAGACAGAACATGTGAATCCTGCTTCCGTTTCAACCTGCACTGGTCTGTCCTTCCTCTGGCCATCATCCGTCACAGCCAAATGACTTCATTTTTATGTCCAGCTGTTTCACGTAGTTTGTTTAACTTCCACACTATTTCAACCCTATATGCAATACTGATTTCTCACTGTGCACTGCTGTTTTGCAAGGCACAAGGAACTTCAAGTCAGGTAAATTCCTGTATCCACGAATCTGTGTATTCAGTTGCTTATTGGGTTGGTATTTGGCCTTTCTGTTTGCTTGTTTGCAGAATATGCTGTTGCATGTTTTTGCTAGTTGCATGTCATTCTGATGTTGTTCTAGGCTGTTTTTCTTTCTAAAGTTTGTTAATGTAGGTTTGTAGGCAGTCAGCTTTACAGCCCAGTGCTGAACTGCCTATGGTTCAGAAGAATGCTTCTGCAGTTTAGTTTTCTTATTTTATATTTCTGCAGTCATGGGTATATCTAGTCTTCACAACAATTGCTGCTGGATTCGTCCACAGCTAGTCTAGCTGGACATCTGGAGCAGAAAACAATAAATGTCACATAGTTGACGAATAAGAAAGCAAGAAAGGTGACATTTTGTAAATGTTAAATTAAGGACAAAACAACAGTTCACAAGAACCTCGACCTTTAAATTGGACAAACAAGAGACAAGACAGACAAAAATAAAGAAATGTTGCTGTGACTTATGATAGAATGAGCCCACGATTGTCGTAGCAAGACAATGTCACATCGTTGTTTTTTTAATTTTCATAATGGATTTTAATTGGGTGTTGACCTCTTGCACACTTGCCAAGATTTGTGAACTGTGCATATTGACAAAGTCCGATGTAGATGACAGCAAAGAGAACAAGTGAAATGTAAGAGATATAATCTATTAGATATGGAGATGAACAGTTTATAAGTTAGCTTGACTCTTTTTCAAGGTCACCAAACAGAAAAAAACTGTTTAATCGTTTCTTTGTTTGTGGTCTTAATTTCTTTTGTTGTCTTTTTTTTCATTTCTAATTTGAATGGATACTCACATTAACTCAATTTCAGTCTTTTTAGTTTTATTGCATGCCTCAAATATTATCTGCATTTGTTGGTGTGGTGTTATTTTTTGTGTAAAGGCTGTTTTGTGTCGCATTTATTATATATATAATTTTTATCTTTTTAGTGTTATTATGATTATTGTTTGTTTTATTTTCTGCATTTGTACTTGTTTTGTTTGTTTTTCAGTTTCATTTTATGCTATTGGTGTTTACTGGTTTGTTTGTTTTTCTCAAGTTTATACACTAGTTGGAAAAAAAACACAAAAAAACAATGATAGACCATTTTTCTCTTGTGTCAAAATAAACTTTGTTTTGATCTTGAATTAGGAAGAATGATCATGGTAACCATATAATGATGATGATCATACAAAATTTTGAGTATTTATCCTGTGTGCATCATGTTCACTTTTGTTTGTTCAGTGTGTGTACGGTGTTAATAACACACAACCACCTCTCCCAAAAAACAGCTGGCGCCTCATTACTTTGGGCAATTTTCAGAGGTGTTTACTTGTACAGTGGTACCTTTATCCACAGGACCTCGACAAATCTGAAAAAATGTTGGTCTTAAAGGTGAGGTAGTCTTAGACCGGAGGTAAGTTGACTGACATTATGAAGAGATGGTCTCAGAAAATGGGGTCTTGATATATATAGAGCGGGAATTACAATGGAGGGTCTTATAACAGGTTTTACTGTAAGAGCAGGTTCAATTCAACAATTGTTGTGAAAGTCAGTATACCACGTACTTTGGCACCTGAGTCTCACCAATGCTGATAAGCGCCATGCTATGGTCATTCACTGTGGTGTTTATTTCCAGAGAATGGAGATGATGAGGAGAAATGGAATCAGAAAAGCTGGGAAGACCTTCTTCTAAAGGTAACCATTTCTTTCTTTCTTTCTTTCTTTTTTTCTTTCTTTCTTTCTTTCTTTCTTTCTTTCTTTCTTTCTTTCTTTCTTTCTTTCTTTCTTCCTTCCTTCCTTCCTTCCTTCCCTTCCCTTCCCTTCCCTTCCCTTCCCTCCCTTCCCTTCCCTTCCCTTCCCTTCCCTTCCCTTCCCTTCTCTTCCCTTCCCTTCCTTCCTTCCTTCCTTCCTTCCTTCCTTCCTTCCTTCCTTTCTTCCTCCCTTCCTTTCTTCCTTCCTTCCTTCTTTCTTTATGTGTGTCTTTCTTTCGTTCTTTCTTTTTCTTTTTGTGTGTCTTTCTTACTTTCTGTCTGTCTTTCTTTTGTTCTTTCTGTCTTTCATGTAAATGGCACATACAAAATTAATGTCACATGTCTCTCTGTCAGCATGTGTTTGTGTCTGTAAGTTGAATTGTACGCTTACTCTTTTTTGGGGTCACTGTGTGTTTGTGAGTGGGGGATAATGTGTTCACTAAGTTTTGTCACGATGTGCTCACTGTGTGCTTGTGGTCATTGTACATATGATGTGTTCACTGTCCAGCTGCTGACCAAGTCACTGGAGGTTGTGGATAGCGAGGACTGGACAGCAGAGGTGGGGGAGGCTTTCGGCGCACAAGTCGGTCACTACCTCAACTGCTCACTGGAAAAGGTAAACATGTATCTGTATTCTCAATGTGGAAGATACTGAGTAAGGCTGTGTCAGTTTTAAAACTGCATGAGAAGATTGCATTCTGTAATTAATTTGTGTAGTGGTTCATGAAACGCGTGGCACCTCCGCAGAGAGCAAATGTGTCAAGACAGGAGGAATCATGTTGTCTTGCTCATTTACCATCACATTTACCTGCACATAACCTTATGTCATAACAGCTACTACCGTAGCTCATTGTCAGCATTACAATCTTTCTTTGTTTTCTCTAGTTGTCCTCTCCCTCTTTTCTTTCTCCGTCTGTCTCTTTCTTTGTATGCCTGTCTGTCTGTTCTGTCTCTCTCTGTCTCTGTCTCTCTCTCTCTCTCTCTCTCTCTCTCTCTCTCTCTCTCTCTCTCTCTCTCTCTCTCTCTCTCTCTCTCTCTCTCTCTCTCTCTCTCTCTCTTGCTTCCCCCTTCCCCCTCCCCCCTCCCCCCTTTGCCTAATTATCTATTTCTAATTGCCCAGTTCTTGCATCATATCTTCTTTTCTCTTAACTATTCTGTTATTCAATCAGTTGAAACTGAACTGCTTATTTTTTCATTTTCATTTTCCGTTTTATTACGTTATTGTCCCATCGCTGGGAAATTCGGGTCACTTCCTCTCGGTGGAAAGCTAGCATATACTTATCATTCTTAGATCTAACAATGTTCCCTTTTCAGAACTTCCTGTACAAGTGCCTTGGTATCATCATGCGCAAGTCGACCAAGAAGGACTTGGTAACGAAGCACCTGGACATCATTTTCTCCTCCGTCAAACACACCGATCAGATGGAGCGAGACGTAAGGCAACACAGCTTTTTCTCTGATTTCTAAGTCTTTTCATCTTTGTGACAACCTTTTGTGATGTTCATTGTAAAAAAAATTAAAATTGTGATACAGGGTGACCCCCAAAAATGCGACCCCCCAAAATGCTCATCACATCCACATTTGTTATGCGAATTACTTCATATTTGGTGTATATGATGAGTAGGGGGAAATTCACAAAGTTTCAAGTTTGTTGTGGATTCTTCTGCATCCATGTGCTAAAACTCCTAGGTATGCACGAGTATGGACTGTAAAATGTATGACCATTTTTCCTCATCATTGAAAGGCAGCCATGCTGATATTTTAGGAGTAAGCAAGGATAATGATGTCTAACAACATTGCCTTTCAGGGCTGTGCGATTGCCATGGGTTTCACGGCAGCCTCCCATCTGGACACTGTGCTCAGCAAACTAGAGAGCGTGGCCAAGAACGACATGGTGCGCAAGTCCTCCGGCCTCCTCGGCTTCATGAAGGTATGGGATGACACACTTGGTGCACACACGAACAAACACTCATGTCCACATGCAGACACACATATGGACGCATGCATGCACACACACTCACATGCATGCACACACAAACGCGCGAGCACAGACATCTATACACACACACAAACACACACACTAACGTGCGGGCACAGACATCTTCACACACACACAAACACACTCACACACACTCACACATACACTCACACATACACAAACACACACACACACACACACACACACACACACACACACACACACACACACACACACACACACACACACACACACATACATACATACATGCAGAGGTGACAAAAGTACCAAGAGGAGTTGTTGCATGAGCATGTCGCTGCATTGCAGGACAAGTCTGAAGGTGACATTGAGAGGGTCAAGGCCACCCTGATGCTGTGCTATGGTTACGTTGCCCTCTACTCCCCGCCCTCTCTCATCATCTCTCGCATGGAAGCCACCATCCTCAGGACCATCTCACCCTACTTCGTCAATGTCAAGGTCAGTGGCAAGCAAAGGTCACCTTGACTCAAAAGAAATCGGATTGTTGTAATTCCAATAAGCTGCATTATTCATATTGTTTATAAGCAAATAAAGTATGACTCCCTTTTGGTTTACATTCAGAATCTTCCATTTTTCAATGCATTACTGAAAAGTACTTCTATATGTATGTTTTGTTCAGATGTTAATGCAGCTAGGGATTTATCAAAGCTGGTTTGTTTCAGTTTGTCCTTGTTATATACCTTTACATAAAGAACAAGTAACGGGATGTTCTATGAATGATTAAAATTTGAATACATGTGCTTTGTTTTACTATTTTGCCAATTTTATTTTTATATTTTTTTTATTCTGGCATCTTCTTTCATGGGAAAAATTCAGTTATCATTTTTGATGTTGTGTTCAATTTGGGTGGTGGCTTAAATATCAAGGAAACCCGTAGCAGCAGAAGATGAGGCTGTTGTATTGTGACAGATGCAATGCATTATATTGCACTGCATTAATGCGTTTCATTTTCCTGTACGCTGTCTTGCACTACATTGTGTGTGTCCATGTCATCCGCATCACATTGATATTCACCTTGACCCTGTGTTACGTCCCAGCGAGGGACATTTGTGAAGCACATAAAAGTTGTTTTGAGTTTTCAGATGTACGAGCTATGCATTAAATTGTTTGAGTTTTCAGACAAACGAGATGCACATTAAACTGTGAGTTTTCAGACGTATGAGTTGCACATAGAATTGTTCCAGTTTTCCAATGTGCATGAGTTGCTGTTTGAGTTTTCATACGTATGAGTTGCACATTAAATTGTTCGAGATTTCAGACATAAAAGTTGTTTCAGTATTCAGATGTACGAGCTGGACATTAAATTGTTGGAGTTTTCAGACGTACGAGTTATTCGAGTTTTCAGACGTACGAGTTATTTGAGTTTTCAGACGTAAGTTGTTTGAGTTTTCAGAATTATGAGCTGCGCAAGAATGTTGTGCTGTGTATGGACCTACTGGGGCAGAGCCTCAGCACGGAGAAGCTGCAGACGTACTACCAGTTTAACCACCGAGCCACGCTGCTCCAGCACCTTCAGGTGGCCCCTTGATGCTTGCACCCTCTGCCGGGCTGTAGTGCTGTTTGTCTTCTTAACCCTCTGGTTTCTGAGATTCTGGAGCATTTTCATTACCTCATGGAGCCTGTTCATTACTCCCTGTTGCGTTTTCATTACTCCTGCAGCGTTTTCATTACCCCTTTTGCGTTTTCATTACTGTTGGTTACGCATGTAATGCTGTAAGGTGTGTAATGTTTGTTTTGTGTTGCATGCTGCCTCTACTGCCCTGGAGCCTTGTTTGGTCGCTAGAAAGCTAACATCATGTTGTTCATTGGATTCCCAAATGATTGGTTGAAACAGTGTGGTGAACTGTAGAGTGAATGAAGAAGGCTATTTGCATCACAAAGTGGACATATTTTCAGAAGATATATTTTAATGGGGCTGAAGTTTAAAAAGGTTAGTCCTCTGCAGCTCTTAATATAATAACCAGAGAATCACATTGTTTCAACCTGATTTTGGAATCTTCTGCCGGAATGATTTTCATAACTTCGTTCCAAGGTGCTAGCTTGACAGCAGCAAGCTTGTCACCCTGGTTTGTGCATGTAACTAACCTTGCACGTTGCCTTGTGAAAGATACTATTATCAGTTGCTAGTTGAACTGACGGCTGTGTGTTATTGGCGCTAGGACACAAGTGTGAAACAGAACCTGATTCGTACGGTCAGTCTCATCGGTGAGGCCTTGCACCCAGATCACCTGGAGAACCACTATAACTTTTCCTCCAGAGGGGATTTCATTACACACATGCAGGTAAATGGATTAATTGTGATGTTTTGCATTTCAGTGGAACCCTTATGACCTCCACAAATCTGAGAGAAAAAGGAATCTAAAAATAGACAATGTTCATAATTGACATTATGGCTGTAAGTTAAACAAATAACATATTAATATTATTACACTACTGGAATGTGTTTGCGTGTTTTTCATCTTTGTTAACCTGTTACTGCAGTTGCTTAACACATATCGTTTGCTGTAGAAACAGAGTGTTTGTTTGTAATCAGATCACTTGTAGTGGGCTATAGTTATAATGCTCAAGACATGAAACTGAAGCCTTACCTTGTGGGGGATTCCTGTAGAAATATGCTTGGGCTTGAAAACTTCTCTGTAGGCAGTCTGCTTGGCTTATGGAATTAGATAGTTGTGTCAAGGCATTTGTAGTTTATGGATATAGTGCTGTACTTAATTTGTGTTGTTAAGTCTGGGACAATCTTACAGTGCTTTCTTAAAACTGTGGTTACAAATGTTTTACAGGGACTGCTCCATGTGTTTGTAAATGGTTTAACTCCACACACAATGGGGTCTATCGTAATTAAATTGATCTCATTATTTATTGTCCGTCTTCAAGTATATGTTCTTACAACTCTGTTGTTCAAAAAGCACAACAATTTTGATTTGAAGCTATAATGCCTGATGTCTAAATTGCCAAAAATTGCTATTTCCTGCTAGGTTGGGAATGTACTGCTTATATATATATATATTTGCATGACACGTTGTAGAAAGAAGATTCTTTGTGACATGGAAATATTTGGGTAAAAGTGAATTGTATAGTGTATGAAAAGCAGGACGTAAGACAAAGTTTGATGATTGTGGTAAGCTCAGAAATCTTACATAATTGCTATACCCTGCAAGTCCATCATGCTCACATGCACTGTGTTTGTTTCAGAACTACATGCGAGCAGAACCTACCCTCCACCTCAACAACGACACGCGAGCGCTGTGCATGCAGTCCTGCGCCACACTGGTGTATCCTTGCAAACAGTGGGGCAAAGGTCACACGTTTCACTGTATGTTGGAGAGTTGAGAGGTGCCACAGTTCATTTTGTAAGGAGCACAGCTCTCAATCAGCAGAATTGAAAACATGATTATGTGGAGCAGAAAAAGCACAGTTAGCTAGGCTGTCAGGTACAGGTGCACCTGTTGACAAATTTCCTTGAGATCGACAGAGATACAGTGGAACCCGTGTTTAAAGACCACCGAAGGGACCAACCAAAAGTAGTCTTTATAGACAGGTGGTCGTAATGTAAAGGTGAATTATAGAGAGAAAAGCTCGTCGGGGACCCTTTTGGGTGGTCATTTTGGACAGGTGGTCGTAATGTAAAGGTGAATTATACAGAGAAAAAGCTCGTCGGGGACCCTTTTGGGTGGTCATTTTAGACAGGTGGTCGTAATGTAAAGGTGAATTATAGAGAGAAAAAGCTCGTCGGGGACCCTTTTGGGTGGTCATTTTGGACAGGTGGTCGTAATGTAAAGGTGAATTATAGAGAGAAAAAGCTCGTCGGGGACCCTTTTGGGTGGTCATTTTGGACAGGTGGTCGTAATGTAAAGGTGAATTAAATTACATATTCTTACGCAACTCACATAGAAAGCATTAACTTCAGTTAAAGTGCTAGGACACTGAACTACGCTTCACCCCAAAGGGGAAGCAACCCCCTAAAAAAGAACGGCCCTGACCTCTAACCCAAGCTATACAAGAGTCGAGGTCATACCGTCACGTGACCTATCACGCGTGACTCAACTGCCGCCGTGTTGAAACCTCACTCCCACTTCAGCCACCAGATAGCTCGGACGCTTTTTACACTACGCTGCTGGCTTTTAGCCTACTGTCTTCTGGACAGTGTTTCACCCCGTCTACAGGTCCCTGCTTCTCATGCACAAGTTTGGGTGAGCTCGTTCTAATTGTTTGCTTTTGCTTGCGTTGGTTTCTTTCTCCGTTGTTCGGTCTGGTTGTTGTTTATCAATATCATAACTCAGACTGGTTTTTTGTCAGCAATGGCTGACAAGGAGAAATAGAAACCACAGACTAGTCAGTAGCTGCTGAGGTTTCTCCTATTAAGTTTCGCATAAAGAGAAAGGCAAAGGCACTACCATTTCTGTTCTTGACCCAGCTTCTCTTACTACTACGTCTGTTAAATAGCCTTGAATGGTTGAAAACGACGTTAAAGGCATATGTACGCGCTCCCGTGTTTACAAAGTGTAGTTTGTCTATAATCGATGTCAAACGCACCATAAGACCATGTAATGACGATATGTCGCCATGCGCCGACCATATACATGTATTACAGCTTGTTCTAGCCTCTGAAAAAGTGAGGATGTCAACAAAGACGCGGAGGTTTTCCCTTGCGTCAACGCACCTCTGTTGGCAAATCTAGATAAATAGGACGATCTAGATCAAAATAAAATTCAAATATCTCAACATTTAAGAGGTCCTAGACCACAATATCTTGCAGGGAACTTAATTTTGCATGTCTCCAGCTGGGGGTAAAGCAATTAGCGTGTATAGTCATCGAGTACATATGGCTTTAAACACTATATAAAGAAGAAAGAAAGAATGTCTGTTAAATTTCGGACCCTATGAGTCCAATCATGCCGGTGCTGAAGTAGGTTTAATTTAGGTTACTTCAGCCAAGGCAAACGCAGTGGGAAAGAATACTTGTGTTAAAGATGTTTTTTTTTCCCTTTTTTGAGATGTTTTCGACCCAAATGTATAACATGTTGCCATTCGTCGAGTTTGCGCTCGCTCCCGGCGGGAGTGGGCGACGCGGCTTGTTGTCACGCATCGAGGTTCCGCCTTCATGCACAGTCACTTCGGCTGACGCGCACGCAGAGGAGCGTGTTTACTTCATACGAGGAGCTTTCACGCTCTACAGGTTAGTCAAGTTCACCGGTAGCCAGGTTCTCTGGTGAAAGTGTTCAAGTTGGGCCGGAACTAGTAGCCCCCCCGCCGCGGCTGGGGGGTGAAAGTTTGACTTTCCCGGAGGCTATCGCTCTTTTTAAGAGGCGGAACTCACGGGGGGTCAACACCGGACAACAAGTTGGGCCGGAACTAGTAGCTCCCCCGCCGAGGCTGGGGAGTGAAAGTTCGACTCTCCCGGAGGCTATCGCTCTTTTTAAGAGGCGGAACTCACGGGGGGTCGACACCGGACAACGAGACAGATGTACTCACGGGCAGACTGGCATGTCTCCGGTGAATGTATACAAGTCTCAACTTCCTCCCTCTGGGCAGGAAGCTGCTTTCGGGCAGGCTTTGCACGGTTCTTCCGTTTTGCAATCAGCCTCGCCTGTGGTGGATCGTTTTAGTGACGCAGCTAGTCACAGTGACTTTCACGGTCCAGCCTTAGCAGATTCGGAGTTCGACGATTCTCACTCAGTTTCTGAGGAGGAAGTTGTCAAGTTGTCACTCAGACTTTAACCAGCTATGGTTACTGCAGCTCAGGTGTCTGCCAAGTACTTCGCTGAAGGGGTGACAGCTACGACAAGCTCTGCGGCACCACCACCCTCAGTGGTGGGTGATTTCCGCCCTGCTTTAACGGAAGTTCAGGGATATCGTTTTAGCGAGTCTCCTTCTGTTGCTTACGAACTTTCCAGGGTGCTGGCTAGAACTTCGGGTTCTGAGAATAGCTTGCCTGTGGATTCTGTGCCTTTACTGGCTGCACACGGTCAGGCTACTGATGCTGCTCAGCCATGGCTTGCCTCAGACCAGTTACGGAAGTCGAGCACTTCGTTTCATTCACGCAGGTTTGCTCTCTCCCGTCGTCATCACAGTCTTATTGAGACTTACGCTTTGCCGAGTGCACCGCTTCCGGTTCACTCCGGAGTCGGCTAATCTCAGAGAGGATGTCTATCGTTTGGACAAAACTTGTGCTTACTCTGAAGGCGCATTACTTGGTTGGATGAGACGGGAAGATACTCGTTGGAACTTGCGTCTCTTTCAGAGACACTTCTTCGATCTCTTTCGCGGTCGATCGCGGTGTCGTTGGATCCTTTCGAATTTCGAAACGACGCTAGCGTGAAAGACGTCCCCATACTCCTGGCCTCTTTGGCTAAGGTTTCAGCCGAACAAATGTCAGTCGTGGCACGGTTGTACGCACATGCGGTTTAATCAATCAATCAATCAATGACGCTTATATCGCGCATATTCCGTGGGTACAGTTCTAGGCGCTCTGCAGTGATGCCGTGTGAGATGAAATTTTATACGGCACACACGCAGGGACGCTTTCTTGTCTGGCTCTAGAATTTGAACTTGGGGAAGTTTTCTCATATGATTCTCCTTTTCCACCACTTCCTTTGTGGGCAGCGATGCGGCGTTGCTTTCGCTTGCGTCACCCGCGCAAGTAACGCTTCACTCGCTGAGCGATATCCGTAGTCCTAGGTTACACCAAGCCTAGGAACTTAGTTTATTCTTTTCTTCGTACTTCGGAACCGCTTCCGGTTGCACCGGACTTGTCGATCTTACATCTTAACGTTCATAGCAAGGAGAAAAAACAATGATCTCCTGGCTGTGGAAGATTGTGGCCGCTCTTCTTTCCATTATCCGCGTCTTGGTACAAGACTTTGATTCGTTCTTTCCCTTGTGCGGTTTTGTACTCACGGGATGCCTTTGTGTTCTGTCGGGACACATATACAAAGGATTTAGCTTTGCTGTTCGTCTGGGAAAAGGCCTCGGCCGACAGTATTGTTCTGTCGGTGAGACTTAAATCTCTTCCTTGCTCGAGGGTCTTCTTTGCGAATCCTCTTATTTGCACACAGACTCTTCTCTAACAGAGAGAATCTCACAGCAAAAGGAAAAGCCCACGGCAGGCCTCGGCTTCTCTTATCAGAGAAAAGCGCTAAGCTGGCCGTTCTCAGCTTGGGTTTTTTATCTTCTTCTCGGCATGGCACGTTGCCAAATACCCGCCAACCACTTTATCTCCTCGAGGCGATTTAGCGGTAGGGTTCAGTGGGCAAACAATAGCATGCTTTCATGCATACTCTTGGCACTTGTCAACTGGAGTCTTAGCGTTCGGCTCCACTCTTCTCTCTGCCTCTGTGTTTTCCCACAGCGGCTGGAGGGGCGATTAGAACTTCCACTTTATTGAGGGAGGCACTGGGGCCCTTCCTGTTGGGTCACTTATATAGATCGTGCATATATTTAATTCTGGGCTCTGGTTTCGTTTTCTAAGCAATCAAATGAAGAGCTGGAACATGTTAGTGTCTTTTCTTGACTGGTCACAGACACAACCAATCTTTGGATTCTCACACCACTGCTCATGCAGGGCGTTCCCGTTGGTTCTCTCTCCACCAGCGAAGCAGTTCTGTCTCTTGCGGATTTCTTTCCTCTTGTCAGGGGAGAACATGTGTTGATTCAATCAGACAACACCACAGTGGTCTTTTATCTCACTAAGCAGGGGGTGGCATCTCGCCCCTTATCACTGCCACAGCGAGCATGCGAGGTTTTGATGTGGTTTTTACCACCACGAGATCTTTTTAGCGGTGAAGTACCTTTCTGAGAGGCTCTATGTATTTATTGGCAGACTCTAGTCAGTCGGCCAAGAATGTCCACTCGGATTGGACCCTATCTCACTACGCGCTTCTACTCCTTCTGGTGAATTTGGAGAAGCCGCTGATAGAAGTTTTGCCTCTCGGTACTATCACCTTCTGCTAAATGTTCGTCTTCCTGTTCCCGGATAATACTCTCGATTTTACTTTGAGCGGCCTGTTGGTCGCACATTATGGGCCCATTCAATCTTGGTTGCCAGTCCTTTGGGCTGGCAAGAGGGCGCCGTTTTTACACTCGAGCCACACGGGTGTCTACTGTAAGGGAATCATTGAGACGCTCAGGGGCTCCTGCCCCAACTCTGGATTTGGTCTAGAGATTCCATAGGGGTTCAGCGTCTTCGTTTTGTGTCACTTTGACTGGCTTGGAACTAATGGCTTATATTAACGGAAAGAACTCCACTTCTCTCCGTTCATTGCGGGTGGCGAACCACCTATCCTGGCTTTCCGATTTTTCTCCCACGTCTCTGAATTAAGACTTTATGTGATTTCAGTTGCACTGACACAGATAGGTCGCAAAATATTTTCACTTGGGTTCTTTGTAGCCAGCGTGATTAAAGGGAACCTCCCTTTGGTTGGCTGAAAGCAAATCTCCAGTCCCGACTTGGGACTTGCTCCTAGTTTTGGAGTTTTTGAGTTCGGATTGTTTAATCCTTGACAAAATTAGCCTCTTCTAGAGGCAATGATTTAGTGAAGTCAACCTTAGCTAAATGGACTGCCACATTGTTTAGGCATGCCTACAGTGGTGGCAAGAAAAAGGGGGGGGGGGGGGGCAGTCAGTCCTCCCTTTTCAGGCAGCACGGGCTCAAGAGGTCAGAGTGTAGGCCTCTTCTTTACCTGTCCTCAAGTCTGAGAGACTTACATAAGTCATGAATGCAGCTCATTGAACGTTCAGGGACGTAGTCATGAGTTTCTATCGGCGGGGTATTTTAAGTACCCGCTATTTTAGCACACATCTACTAGACATCTTCTGCAGAAGATGTCTTTTTTATGTTTTCCTGGGGACGTATCTGGTGCTCGGCAGAACAGAAATTTCGGTTTGCCAGCTATTGTAGCTACAGGCCAGATACTTGCAAGATGTTAACTGTGAGTTCATTTGCCCACCACCTAAATTAGCAATCTGCTTTCTATGTGAGTTGCGTAAGAATATGTAATTTAATATAAAATTTCAAAAATAAATTTTGATTTAATTAATATACTTACCAACTCACATATTGAATTCCCTCCCAGCCTGCCCCGCACATTTTTTGAAGGGGGTATATGTTTTAATACGGGATGAGTTTCACCGATATACATCCCGCGCAGGCGCAGTACACCGGTAGTGGAAATAACCTCTAAGGACCATGCCTTATATGGCATACGGTTTTTGTTTCAGAGTTATTTCCCCATGTTGCCATGCAAGAGTGCTTCAATGTCTTATCACAAAACGAAGTTATTGCTTAGGGTTTCCCTAAAAATGAACAGATCACTTCAGTGGGAGTGAGGTTTCAACACGGCGGCAGTTGAGTCACGCGTGATAGGTCACGTGACGGTATGACCTCGACTCTTGTATAGCTTGGGTTAGAGGTCAGGGCCGTTCTTTTTTAGGGGGTTGCTTCCCCTTTGGGGTGAAGCGTAGTTCAGTGTCCTAGCACTTTAACTGAAGTTAATGCTTTCTATGTGAGTTGGTAAGTATATTAATTAAATCAAAATTTATTTTTGAAATTTTATATTATAGAGGGAAAAAGCTCGTCGGGGACCCTTTTGGGTGGTCATTTTGGACAGGTGGTCGTTCTAAGAGGTGGTCGCTAGGGCAGGTTCGACTGCAGCAGATTTTGTGCTGCATTGATTATGTATCACTAGGTCTGTGAAGAGGAGATTCTCTTGCTAGATTAAAACTCTGTCTGTAAGGATTTAGAATCATGTATTGGTAGCAAGCTCTTAATTTCCAAGTAAGAAGCTTGAAAAAAGAATTTCTCTTCCCCGCTCTAAATGTACAAGACAAGTTCAGTTCTTTTGCAAAAGCCAGGAAGCACAGATGTAGATATCAGGTGTCAGTGCGCCCATGTTAAAGGCACAGTTCTGCTCACTATCTTGCCAGGCTTTTGTTTTTTACATGGGATATGACGAACCATAGTGGCTGTGTTTAAGAAATTAATTCAGACAAAAATTCCACTGCACAGAAAGCAGTCAGACTGTTGATATTTAGTATGTGTCCAAGTGGAGGGATGGCCTTTACCCATGTAGTAAAATTGTGTTTAGAATTATTTACATGGGAGGGACTGCGCTTTTAAAGTACTAAAAGAAAAAATGTATTTTTACAAGTAAAATGACTATTTCTAAGAATACTCACCTCAATTTAACCAATATCAATTTCTTGCTACGGGGAGCTAGACGTGTATTTAGACCTTTCCCGTCTAAGAAGACTTCCTTCACAGGAATATTTGTTAAATTGAGGTGATGTATTCGAAAGAAAAAACACATTCCTTAACATGTGACAGCAAACTTGACCCCAAGCTGTCAGACGCGGAGATGTTTGACCTTGTGAAGGTCGCCACAAACTGCGTGTTTGCCCTGCCAGTTGACGGCCTTGGGATGAAGAAAGGTCGCGAGGAGCACTACGAGGACGTGAAGGAGACGACGGAACTGCTGAAGGAAACAATGAACGCCATGCACGCTCTGCTCAAACAGATCCTGGCGAAAAGTCCCACGCCCGACTGTCTCAACGACATGTTCAAGGTAAGCTTTTGGATTGGTGTTTCAACTGGGCAGAGCAACACCAGTGGATGTTCTGGGGCCTTTTGCTGTTGGTGATGATTTGCTGTTTTCTTTGATGTATTTTTCTGTTAATGTTGGTGGTGCAGCTGATTGGTATAATATTCTCTGTATGTATTTTTTAGATTTCGTTTGTTAATTTTATTTTCTATTGTGTTTGTGTTGTTAATTGTTTATTTGTTGTTGTTGTTGCATGCAGAAATGATTCCAAATGTTATGTCAGAATATTGATAACAGTTGGCAATGTGTGCACTTGACCTTGAGAACAGCAAACCAGCAGGGAAGTGTGTGAACATTGTGGGATGACTGCAGGTCTTCATGGAATGTTTTCTCTGTTTTGCTGTCAGCACCTGCACCCATGGATGGTATCGGAGGCAGAACACGAGCGAGAGAGAGCCATGAACACCTGGCTACACATGTTGCAGTACTACACCGAGGTCATGGATGCTTCTGTGAGTGTTGGTTGGTCTGTCCGTGTGTGTGTCCCTTGGCCTGTCTGTGTGTCTGTGCATATATGATTAAAACAAGTTATTAATGACAATTTAGTAAACTTTGAGTTTTGTTTTGTTTTAAAAATGTTGTGCTGTGTGTGTGTATTCATGCATGCGTGCATGCGTTTGTGTGTGTTCTGCTGTTTCTGTAAATTGAAACCTTGGCTGCTAGAGCGCATCTTTCTCCAACACATATTCTGTGCTCTTGTCAGCAACAGAAAGGCAGCAGAAGAAATCTTAAATCAAGTGTCCGTAAACATTTAGCAGTCAAGTGTTTAATATAAAGCCTTTATATTAACATGTTGTCTTCTGTTTGAGCTCACAACAGTGCAATGATCTTCTTTCCTATTATTTTCTCTGTGTGAGCAGAAGCGTGACCGGTTCCTGATAGCCGGCCCGTTTCTGGGTACGGCTATCCCACGATGCACCGACCCCAAGCCTGAGATCAGACAGCTGGCCATGGACTGTGTTCAGCTCATTCTCCGCATCAGTCTCACTTATGAAGGTACAGTCGCTAGCCTATAGCTTTCTTTGTTTGTTTGGTTGTTTGCTTAACGCCCAGCCGGCCACAAAGGGCCATATCAGGGCGGTGCTGCTTTGACATTTAACGTGCGCCACACACAAGACAGAAGTCGCAGCACAGGCTTCATGTCTCACCCAGTCACATTATTCTGACACCGGACCAACCAGTCCTAGCACTAACCCCATAATGCCAGACGCCAGGCGGAGCAGCCACTAGATTGCCAATTTTAAAGTCTTAGGTATGACCCGGCCGGGGTTCGAACCCACGACCTCTTGATCACGGGGCGGACGCCTTACCACTAGGCCAACCGTGCCGGTTGAGCCTATAGCTGCTAAATGTATTTCTGTTTGATTAGCAGATTCCCTTTTGTATTGGGATATTTTGACATGGTCGTAAGCTCAGTAGACATCTGGCCTTGGACTGTACGTGTTCAGCTCATTCAGTGCATCAGTCACGCTTCTGAAGGTGCAGTCTTTATTGCTGCTAAATTAAAAGATTGAGTTTTAACAAACAAATCCACAATAGTGTTGAGTCAGTTTGACATAGTTTGATCATCAGACAAACTGGCCATGGACTGTGTTCAGCTAATATTTTGCGCATTAGT
This sequence comes from Littorina saxatilis, assembly GCF_037325665.1. Classification (NCBI taxonomy): domain Eukaryota; kingdom Metazoa; phylum Mollusca; class Gastropoda; order Littorinimorpha; family Littorinidae; genus Littorina; species Littorina saxatilis. The sequence goes on along the minus strand of NC_090245.1, from coordinate 49,429,998 downwards.
CTCACCTATGAAAGTAAACCAATGTCTATAACTAAACTCACTTCTCGAACACATGCAGTTCACAGTTTGATTCTTACTCTGTTTTCTTGTCAACAACAAACCAACATAATATAATCCAGAGGACATGAAGAGATAGAAACATAGAATGAGGGAAAGATAGAGAGGGAGCAGCAATCACCAGCACACAGTGTGTTAACTGGTACATAATTGAACTGATTTAGTTTTGACCAGCACCAAAATGTCAGTCAAGTACACTTTTTAATCATCCCAAAAATGTGAGAAATTTGTGTCTTAAACAGGAGGGAGTCTTAAAATGGGGTTAGATTTGCAGAATCTGAGAAAACAGTCGGAAAAGGGAGGGAGTCTCAAATTGAGGGGGGGGGGGGGGGGGGGCAGAGGGGGTCCTAAAAGGGGGTTCCACTGTATAAGCAAGTGTGAGTGTGGCTTGTTGACACACCATGTGTTGCCTCAGGTCAGTCACTGGAGGAGAAGGACGCCATGCTGGACGCGCTACCCATGCTGAAGGAGCGCCTGCAGAAGAGAACCGACCCCAACATCCTCTACAGCATCATCAACGATCTCGCTAAGGTGTGTGGCAAGTAGAACATGTAAGCAAGTCAGGTAGGAAAACAGGTATTTTAAAGCAGATCAAAAGGCTATGCTGTCCAAAATGTTGTCAAAGATTATGTTTTGTGCTTTTGTGGTTTTTTTAAACAGTCCATACACTACCCTTTCCTGTTTTTGATTCTCAATCTTGGAAAATTTGCAGTCTATGTAAATTGAATTTTAGGGTGGTTAAAGGGAGAAGGGGGGGGGGGGAGGGGGGGGGGGGAGATATTCATTTAGCCCTCTGATTTATGAAGTTGATTTGCCCCACCAGCATCATGATCTTTATCGTTATTTTCATTGTCCAGTGGCAGTCATCTGTATCATGACATACAGCAGCAGCTGCCTCCAAGATGGCATGGAGCTGCCCATGCATATAGCAGGGGTAAAACATGAACATTCATATTAATGCTCAAAAGTGGCACATAATGAAGAAGAAGAGTTTCAGTAGCAGGAAGAGTGTCAACAATGTCACACTGACATGCTGACTGTTACAGGTGATAGCCAAGAAGACGACCAGGGAGCAGCTGTACCCCCTGATGGAGTCCCTGCAGGAAGGCCTGATGGATTTCCAGTCCCACTCCTCATCCGGCGCCTGTGTGGTGCTCAACGGTCTCATGAAGCAGCGAGGTTCTGAGGTCTTTGACAAGGTCAGTAGGTCACTCAAGGTCAATGAAGCTAAGTAAAGGTCAGTAGGTCACTCAAGGTCAGAAGCGTGCAAGTGCTTGTGTGTATTTTGTAGGTATAAGATGAGTTGAAGGCCACGAGTTTCTTAGTCGTGCTGTGAATGAATGTGCCTTGGTTTGTTTTTTTAATGTTACATTGATTAGTCTGTTGCCATTTTTCTGTTTTTTCTTGGGTTTGTTGCCACAGAACACATAAAGTTAGATCTTATTAAAAAATAGTAATATGGACCCTTGATACAACTGTTGTTTGATTGACACTTTACTAAGTGCATTTTGAGAATCACATCTGCCTGTTATGTTATGGATCGTCTGTGTGAAAGTGGTCAGTTAGAGGTATGTTGATGTTTCAGGTGGACGAGCTACTGAAGAACCTGCACAACAAGCTGACACAGATCCAGTTCAGCATGACCAAGACAGGCACACTGCGCACACTGAGAACGCTCGCCTCCCATCATCTGGCCTTGTTCCTCACATCACTCTTACAGTACCCTGTGCCTTTCAGCAGGTGGGTGCACAAGTGCCAGGGATCGCGCTAGCTTTTTAAAAAAACGCGTAAGTCATACGCAACGAAACGAAAAAAACGCGTCACGGACCAATATTTTTGCGTACTACGAAAACACGTACAGACACAAACAAAACACGCACGAAAGACTTAAAGACACTCCTTACCTAAATACGGCGAGTTTTCCTGTCGAACTCCGCGCACGCCTGTCGAATAACACCCCTGCTGTCTCCAACCTTCGGGCCTTGCGAGTTTGTTTCCCGCTCTAATACGACTGGACACACTTTCGGCCTTTTGGAAGCGCGAGATGGGAGAGCAGCTAATGTCTGTTTCATTATCCGACAAGACATTATCTGGTAATACCCTCGTTACGTTCGTTTGCGATACTTCGATGCAAAAAGAAACGGACTTTAGTTTTGACGCGCAGATTTCATGTGTGTCGTCACTTCTCGAGCCCTATAGTCAGTTTCAGGATCGGGTGATTATTAAGTCAGAGCAAAAGCGCTGCGTGAAGACAAGAAAAAGTTACAATATTTTTGCGTATGGCTTACGCGGCGCGGCGAAAAAAACGCGTCAGCGACTTTTAAAATGCGTCAAATACGCAAAAATCGTGCGTAAACGCGATCCCTGAAGTGCATTATCTGCAAGTATATATTAACCATTGGCTACAGTCGACGTGCCATGATACAAGCGCCCTTGGAGCTTTTCCCACGAGCTGAAGCTACTTGAAATAGAATAGGGAATTCTGGAAAAAAGTGCAAGGAAAGTAAAATTGTGCGGCAATTATGCAAACATTATTAAGATGAATCATTTAATCACTGGAGTCGGGTGATAAATGTTGGTTATGGAAAGGGTTTAGAAAGAGAAAAGAAGAAACAAAATATTAAAAACAAGAAATGTCTCTTGTCTTATCCAATCTTATCCTACGTGACAGTGAGGTGGTAGAGATCTGGCAGATCCTGGCGCAGGATGCTCAGCTGACGACCGCCATCCTGGAACACTTCCTGGAGTTGCTGCAGAAGTCGCTGCCCTATGAAGAGAAGGCTGACCCAAGGGACAAAACCAAGTTCACCCGCACCGCTACCGCCGTGCCCCTGGCTGTGAGTGTCTGTGTGCATGTACCCAAAATAAATACACCCACACCACTACCACTGGCTGTGAGTGACGTGTGCATACACCCAAAATAAGTACACCCGTACAGCTACCACCGTACCCTGGGCTATGAGTGTCTGAGTGCATATACCCAAAATAAATACACCTGCACCGCTACCGCTGTATCCCTGGCTGTGAGTGTCAGTGCGCATGTACCCAAAATAAGTACACCCGCACCGCTACCACCATACCCGGGGCTGTGAGTATCTGGTCTCTGTAAAGTAGAGGAACTTCTCCAGTGTCTATGGGCCGTAACCCTCATGTACTGATATGACTGGGGCATGAACACATGACCGTGACTGTGGATATTTGATCATTGATCTGCAGACACTGTACCTTTCACCACCACTATGGACAAGTACAAAAAACCTTCACTACCTTTGATTGTTGCCATGCTGTTCTAGCTTTGCTCAGGAGTGCAGTCTTATAATGCAAACAAATAGGTTTCCACATTAAGCTGTTCTCTTTTGTTTCAGGTGACGTTTGCATTGGTAGAAATATTCAAGGTTGAAGAGACACGCGAACAAGTCCAGAATATGTTTCATCGTCTGTTTGCCGCCTGTCTCGTTCGTTTGGGCTCCTCTGTCGGTGTTAACCCTCCTAAACCCCACGTAAGTGTGGTTAACCAGATTTTACAAGTTTTACAAGTTGAAATTTGTTGGTCGATTCTTTGATTCCAGGTGTCTGTCTTGTCTTCTTTTACATTATTTTAATAATTTTGCAATCAGCCAATGTATATATATTTGGTGGTTGTTTTTTCTTGTAGATAGTACAACTTATTGATGTCATTTAGGACAGTGTTTTTCATAACCTGCAAGGGTAACAAAACTAATTGTTTGAGGCTGGTTGTCTTGTAGGAGGTTTGGCTTATTGGTGACACATGGGTCAGAATGGATGTCTGACTATTTTATTTCATTGTTACATCCTCTTAGACCACGGGGCCTATCATTGGGACGGGTATCGGTAAAACACTGAGGATATGGTGTGATATTTTGAGTCACACAAGCCCCTGCGGCTGTCTTCTTCGGCATGCCAGCATTAGGTTTGTCTTGTCAAAGTATTGAGAAACGATCAAGATGAAGAGAGACGAGAGATGATGCATGCATGTCTTTGCGTGCAGGGTGAGAAGGAGGAGGTGAAAGCAAAGGACAAGAAGAAAGGTGTGGTGAAAGAGGTCAAGATCAGTCCTATTGGGTGAGACGCTTTCTTTTATGGCAGACAATATTTTCTTATAGAAGACACTTTTTTCTTATAGTAGATGCTTTTCTTTATGGATAAATGAGTTATATCAGATGCTTTTCTTGAGGTCATGAAGGGTTTTATATCTGCGATACATTGCAGGATAGCCATAGAACAGTGATGAAGGGTGTTATATCTGTGATACATTACAGGATAGCCATAGAGGCCATGAAGGGTGTTATATCTGTGATACATTACAGGATAGCCATAGAGGCCATGAAGGGTGTTATATCTGTGATACATTACAGGATAGCCATAGAGGCCATGAAGGGTGTTATATCTGTGATACATTGCAGGATAGCCATAGAACAGTGATGAAGGGTGTTATATCTGTGATACATTACAGGATAGCCATAGAGGCCATGAAGGGTGTTATATCTGTGATAAATTACAGGATAGCCATAGAGGCCATGAAGGGTGTTATATCTGTGATACATTACAGGATAGCCATAGAACAGTGATGAAGGGTGTTATATCTGTGATACATTACAGGATAGCCATAGAGGCCATGAAGGGTGTTATATCTGTGATACATTACAGGATAGCCATAGAGGCCATGAAGGGTGTTATATGTGATACATTACAGGATAGCCATGGAGGCCATGAAGGGTGTTATATCTGTGATAAATTACAGGATAGCCATAGAGGCCATGAAGGGGTTCCTGGAGCGAGCCAACAGTCTGGACCTGATGGAGGCGCTGGACAAGGAGGAGATGTGGGATAAGATCACTGACGAGGTCGAGTACCCCGAGGCCATCACCTCTCTGGCAAGGTAGGCTTTACAAAGTCCTCCCCCCCCCTCCCCTCTAACCCCACCCACACTGTCTCTGCCCTGCCCCCTGCACTTTCATGCTCTAATCAAGAGGGAGAAGATTCAGTGTTATTCCTTGATTCCTTAGTGAGTTTTGTCCATTTGGGTTTTATCTCAGAAGGTATGCAGTTAGACGGGTTTATTTTGTTGTCCTTGTGTATTCTTTGCACTACACAGTTCGTACATGCAAAATATTCATGTTGTTGTTCAGTAATGATGTATTGGTGCATATCTTGCTAATGGTCAGTGTAATACAGGTATGAGTGCGTACCACACAACAGGTCAATGCAATACAGTGGAACCCCCTTTATAAGACCCCCCCAATTTAAGACTCCCTTTTAAGACCCACTTTTCTCAGAGTTTCTGTTCAAAGCCTTTGTGAATTTACCCTTATTTTAAGACGCTCCTTTTTAAGACCCGATTTTCTCATATTTTTGGACATACATGAGTGTCATTGGTAGGTCAGTGGTTTGTGTGTTGTGCAGGTGCCTGGTGTCCATCCCAGAGGACAGCCAACACGTGGGGAAGATCGTCACGTCACTCACCTCTGTCCTGTCCAGTCTTTATGAGAACCAGCGGGTCACTGTGGCCGCCTTCTTTGCCGAGGTAAACTTTTGGCCTTTTAGCAGTACGAATGTCAGTTAGCCGCTCTTTCAACTCCACAGTGTAATTGCTGCCTTCTTTGCCGAGGTAAACTTGTGGCGTATTAGCAGTACCAATGTCCATAACAGCTGATCAACCAGCAGTGTGACAAATGTCTTTGTGGTAAAAGACACTGTTTTTCTGTGTGTGTGTTACAGCTGATCAACAAGATGTGTGCTGTGGTTTGAATGTGACAAAGGTCTCTGTGGTAAAGACACTGTCTGTGTGTGTGTTACAGCTGATCAACCAACAGTGTGCGGGTGACGAGAGCCTGGTGGAGCTGATCATGAACAGCTTGCTGGGACGTCTTGTCGACACGTCCCACATTGTGCGCATGCTGTGCATCAGGGGGCTGGGAAACATCTCTGCAGTCAGCAAGGAACAGGTAATTCTTCTTCTGAGTTCATGGGCTGAAACTCCCATATACACTTGTGTTTTTTTTGTAGAACGTTTATTTTTTATGACCGGTTTTACAATACCATACAGGCAATCATACGTCGGGGGGGAAAAATGTTTGCTTGTGATGCCATCAGAACCCAAACTACCGAATTTGCGGTCAGGCGCTTTATCATCTACTTTCTTTCTTTACTTTATTTGGTGTTTAACGTCGTTTTCAACCACGAAGGTTATATCGCGACGGGTAAGGGGGGAGATGGCATAGAGCCACTTGTCAATTGTTTCTTGTTCACAAAAGCACTAATCAAAAATTTGCTCCAGGGGCTTGCAACGTAGTACAATATATCACCTTACTGGGAGAATGCAAATTTCCAGTACAAAGGACTTAACATTTCTTACATACTGCTTGACTAAAATCTTTACAAACATTGACTATATTCTATACAAGAAACACTTAACAAGGGTAAAAGGAGAAACAGAATCCGTTAGTCGCCTCTTACGACATGCTGGGGAGCATCGGGTAAATTCTTCCCCCTAACCCGCGGGGGGCGCTAACGGGGCTTTCCTGCAGGTAATTCACTGCCACATGGGTTGGGCCCTCTGCCTTCTATTTGCTACAGTCCGCACACATACTTTGCACAATGTTGCTGTGCTGTGTGCAGGTGCAGAAATACTCCACGACGATCCTGTCGGCCATGATGGCGGGGATGGACGACAAGGAGGACCCCGAGGATTACATCACCATCGAGGCCATGAGCGGCCTGTCGCGCATCATGTCGGAGATTGACGAGAGTCACATACGCGCCATCCTCATTAACGTTGCGCTGAAGATCAGACCCTGCTTTGAGAAGGTGAGGGGGCTAGTTATTGTTGTTCAGTTAGCACAGAAAAGTTGTTCACAGTACAGACTTGTTTTCTTTTCAAGTCCTACAACAACAAAGGAGAAATTTAGGCGTTGAAAGAAAGGGAGTCTCAATTTTTCAGGTAAATTTGTATCCTTTATGAAGAGACAATTTGAAAAATAAACGAGGTTTGAAAGGGGGAAGAAGGGTAGAGGGGGAACTGTCTTTACACAGGGGCTTTACACTCTATTCCCTGTGCGTACATTCCTTAGGATGGTTGTTTTGTTGCAGAAAGGAACAGCAAGACTGAAGCTGTTTAGGAATTCAGTGCAAAAATGCAAAACATGAATACAGCAGACTTCCACTAACTCGCGGTCTTTGGGGTCCAAAGATTTTTGATCGCGATATATCCGATTCGCGATGCAGTTTGGGGTCCAATTAAAGGGAAGAAACCGCGTTCTCTTCTGAGTCAGAGAAAAACGCGGTTATTTCCCTTGTTGGTCACAGAGAGCCTGTGAGCGTCACGTTGGCGTGTGTGCGTTTGCCGTGCGAGTGCATGTGTGTGTGCGTGCATGTGTGTATGTGCGTGCGTGTGTGTGTGTGCACACGCATGCCTAGCATGTGGTTGTGCTACAATGTTCATGTGTATGTGTTACTGCGTCACAGTTTCTCGCAAGTGTGACGCTTCTGTTGGCAACTAAGTTCTCAAAAGATTAACTGCGATGACACGTTTTCTTTTTTCAGCAGATGATGATTTCTTTTCTTTTTTCTCCGACTCATACGTCGTCACAAACGTACTAGTTAATCAGACATAGACAGACACAGACGTACACTGTACGCGTATAGCGACTCACTGCTGTACACACACACACTAACTGACAATGAACAGAACGCAAGCCATGGTGAATTACCACATTATTTTATTTCGTTTGGAAACGCGCACTTGTTACTTTATCAACACACACGCACGCACGCACCAACGATAGAATGATTGGTGGATCAAAATCATTGGTTGACGTTTACGTTTTTAGATGTGTCAGTTATACATGGATAAGCTTTTTTTGTTTTGTTTTGCTTTGTGTGAGTGTGAGTCTGAGTTGACACGCGTTTTGTCTTTGGCAGAAAGCATGTAGATTTCTTCTTTGATTGTTTGCTTTTTCTGCCACCTGCTTTAACGCAAGAAGCTGCATGTAGCACTTCATGGCGCCTGTAGAAAATCCGGGGCGTCTAGCTGAGATCACGATTAGCGGGACTCGAGTGTTAAATTGCATGCCTGACTAGATTGCAGAAGACTGAAGCGCAGTTTAAGCACTTGATTGGCGCCTGTGGCCACCCGGGCCGTCTAGCAGAGATCGCAGTTAGCTGGACTCGAGTGTTCAACTGCACGCCTGACTGGCCATACTGACTGGTCAGACACTTAACCTCTATAGGCACGTTGCCAATTTGACGATACCGATCGTGGCATGAAAGTTCTTGACTGAGTGGGGCATGTGCGCGTGAAAGGTTTGTTTTTCTTTTGTTCGCAGGTCTCGATCAACCCGTAATGTACACAACCTGAAAACACACACACGTAGAACACTATTTGGAGAGACTGAGGGAGACAAAGAGAGACTGATAAGATGAAATGACAATTTACTGCATGATGAAAGGCCATCGGACCCAGAGAGAGATAGCGTGGTTATGATAGAACATTTTTTCATGATCTGTACTATTTTTTGGCCTTTACATGACTAATTTTGTTAAAAAAAAATTAAAAATTTTTGTTTGTTAAAAAGGTCGGTCCTGTTTTTTTGGGGGGGTCCAAGAGGTCTCCGCGATATAGCCGAATTCGCGATTTAGTGGACCGCGAGTTAGTGGAAGTCTGCTGTATCTACATGATTCACTTCAAGCTGTTTTCAGCTGTAGCAAAATGTTCATGGAAGTAGCAACACATTATGTTAATGCCAGAATGAAGCGAGTCATCTGTTTTTGGCATGTACTTCATATGCAGCTACAGTTTAACTTCCCTTTTAAGACACCCTCCCCCCATTTAGGACTTCCCCCTTTTTAAGACCTTGCCTTTTCAGATTACCTGTTCATAACCTCTGTAAATTTACCCCATTTTAAGACTCACTCCTTTTTGGCTCACGTAAGTGTAGCCTATGCGATGATAAACTTTGTCTGTCTGTGCGTGTGTGTGTGTGTGTGTGTGTGTGTGTGTGTGTGTGTGTGTGTGATAGAAACTTTAACATTTCCGAGTCTATGGATTACGTCAGTCTCGGTTAAAAGTGTTTGACGTGTGTGATAGAAACTATTTGAAGACGTCACATTATGACGTAAGAGGGTTAGACGTCACGCAAAGGAATTACTGAAAGTCTCGGTCATTGTTATTGTGAGCGGGCCGAGACTACTTGGCAGATCCAGGGTCTCGCTTTCTTGCACAGTTTCACCTATGCTTACTCTGTGTGTGTGTGTGTGTGTGTGTGTGTGTGTGTGTGTGTGTGTGTGTGTATGTGTGACGGAGTGATTGAGTTTGTGTTACTGTTTGTCGATTTCTTACGTGAGCCTTGAAGGCTTCGCCTCTTGTTAAGACCTGATTTACTCAGATTTGCTGAGGTTTTTGAAGGGGGTTTCCACTGTATACATGTGTGTTAGGATGCAGCTATACAAATATGTGGCTAAACAAGTATGCAGCTTATATCCAAGTGTGTTTGACTGCAGGAAAAACCAGCGGTGCGAGCCCAGGCCTTCATGCTGTTCGGCAACCTGTCGCGGTTCGGCGATGGCCCGTCACGCACGCCCTTCCTGGAGCAGATTCACAGCAACATCGTCAGCCTGCTGCTCCATCTCAACGACGTCGACCCCGAAGTCAGGAAGGTAACATGCTCTTTTGTAATTTCAACTGTTAAAGGGGAAGGGTGTAAATGAATTCAGCAGAGCTGCCAACTGTTAAACCTTAGGTTGGTTGTCGCGACATATGTCGCGCTACTTTACGTATACTGTCACCTGGTTGTCACAACATATGTCGCGCTACTGGCTCAGTCTGCTTGGTCGGTTCCGATTACCTCCCATGGATGCGAAAACTTATATGACCGTTTTTCTTTATTTTTCTCTCTGTTAATTTAACATGTGTTACAGAATTGCACCAGTGTAAGGGTTAAGTTGTTACAGAAATGTCTACGCTGTTATGCCAAGCTCAAAATTGCTATTATCAATCATATAAGCACAAAAAGGCATTTTTCATATTTAGTAAATGCTCGTACCTTAATTTCAGCTTCTTGTGTATCTTTTCATCAAACGGACCTGAACTCCAGTACATATTCACTGTGAAATCATACTAACAAGGCATTCACTTTTCTCCAGAGCTGCAAGTACGCACTGCGCCTCCTTGGCCCCCTGATGGGATCGCAGGCCATCAACGAGAAGTTCCAGAAACATCTGCTGGAGGAAGCAAACCTCTTCTATGGGGAGTTCATGAATGACCTCTCTAAGCTCATCGTAAGTACTTGTTACTCTCCGAAAGTCTTCCTTTCTGATCTGATTTTCTGTTTCATTGTTTGTTTGTTTACTCCATATTGTGCAATGTTTGCTACCCTGTGAAAAGACAACAGGGCTTTTAGGATAGACATTAGTCAGCCATTGATCTTGACAACTTAAAATGATAAAACTCTGCTCTACATTTCAGATCCAGGACTTCCCCGACAAGGTCAACTTCTATGTGATGGGCTGCGTGGCTTTCTTCAAAAGTTCCTGGTCTGAAATACGTAGCAATGCTGCCATGTTTGTAGGTCAGTAGCACAGCTTTATTCTTCACTTACAATAGTTGAAGGTCAAGTTTGTCCAAGTACTGTAGGTGTTGCACATTATACTAAATACACTTTAAACACACACACCTGGAATCGCCATTGATGCATTTAGCACTTTTGCGGTTCAATGGTTGGGGCACCGTTTTGAATAACCAATTTGCATGTTTTGTGACTGTCGGTGTGTTTGTCTGACTGTCCATCTGTCTTTAGGTTTGTGGCCCAATTTGTGTGTGTCTACGTGTGTGTGCTAGCAAGGGAGAGTGTGTCTGTATCTGTGTACGACAGACAGACAGACAGACAGACAGGCAGGTAGAGACAGGGCGAGAGAGAGACAGACAGACAGGCAGGTAGAGACAGGGCGAGAGAGAGAGACAGACAGGCAGGTAGAGACAGGGCGAGAGAGAGACAGACAGACAGACAGGCAGGTAGAGACAGGGCGAGAGAGAGACAGACAGACAGACAGGCAGGTAGAGACAGGGCGAGAGAGAGACAGACAGACAGACAGACAGGTAGAGACAGGGCGAGAGAGAGAGAGACAGACAGACAGACAGGCAGGTAGAGACAGGGCGAGAGAGAGACAGACAGACAGAGAGGCAGGTAGAGACAGGGCGAGAGAGAGACAGACAGACAGACAGGCAGGTAGAGACAGGGCGAGAGAGAGACAGACAGACAGACAGGCAGGTAGAGACAGGGCGACAGACAGACAGACAGACAGACAGGCAGGTAGAGACAGGGCGAGAGAGAGAGAGACAGACAGAGAGGCAGGTAGAGACAGGGCGAGAGAGAGACAGACAGACAGAGAGGCAGGTAGAGACAGGGCGAGAGAGAGAGAGACAGACAGACAGGCAGGTAGAGACAGGGCGAGAGAATTCTAGAAGTTTAGAGGTATGTGTTGGTTGAGGAAGTTAATTGAAGCATTTGTAGAGCTGGTCAACTATGTGTCTAAGTGTCAGAAAAAAACAAGTACAAGTATTCCTTTGAGTCTGAGCAGTCAGGCGTAGTGCGTAATGTTTTGATCTGTGTGTGTCAGGATTCCTGTTGGGCAACCTGCCGAAGGAGAGACAGACGGACATCACAAAGGAGCATGTGTGTAATGGTAAGTTACTCTTACAACCTCCTAGGTTGATCAGCCAAATATAGATATGTGCATATTCATGACTATTTACATGTTGGGTCAGAAACAGTCATAACTGTGATAGAGAACCTAACTGCTGAAAATGTTTTATTGCCAATCACACAACAGGATATGTTTCTGTCAGACGTACGGGCCAGTCAGGATAGTCATGGTGTCAGAACTGTTAACGTAACGATTGTTGTTTGCCAGCGATGTGTGGTGAAAAGCCAGGTCTGATTAAAATCTAACATGACTATTTTTGTGTCCAGCCCTAATCCTGTTGCTGAAAGACCCCAGCCCCATGGTGCGAGCCAAGGCGGCCGAGGCCATGAGTCTGCTCTACGACTACTGACCGCCTGGACATAGGGAACAAACCACTTAAACTACATGTTCTCTCTGCATAGTGTGTCAATAAGGCTGATCTGCAAAGCATGAACAAATTTAAACATCCACTGAACTGCAGTATGGTTTGTATATTTAGAAAGAGATAGCAATGAAACAGGTGTATGAGTCTGCTCTAAGACTATACTGACAGTTTGGATGCAAGGAAGACATATGGTACCGTGGGCTGTATGCACCTGGTCCACTCTGCATAGAGTATCAAAGCTCTGCACTGCAAGTACTGAACAAACAAACATCTGCTGAAGTGCAGTGTGCTTTGTATTATTAACAATACAGTAGATAATTGGTACAACAGCACAGCTCCACTTCTTCTCTTCTCTGTGTAGTTTAACTGTACTCATGACACAGTCTGTACACACAACAAATTTGAATGTCCACGATATGGTGCAGTTTGCTTTTTATATTGAAACCCATGGCAATTACTGTCACGAATATGTTATGATCTGTATGCAGTTTCTGACGTTTACAGTATTCAGAGCATTGATAAACATAGCGCTTAATTAGCATGATGAGTAGAGACCAAGTGGTTTGCTGCAGTATGTTTGAGAAATTGTGCAGTGTTTGTTAGCAAGACCAAGTAGTGCGGTTTTGAGAGATGAAAAAGTGAGTGTACCAGACATTAATTGCTTATTTCAGACTGGGAATTTTCGAGAAGCTTTTTTGTTCCGTAATGTTTGCCATTTGTTTGAATGTGTGCTGTTTGTTTTGGACAAGGAAATAGCATGTCCTGTTGTCTCCCACTTTATAATGGTTTTTGTTCTGATTTTTGGGGTCGCACTTTTTCTCTTTGTGAAAATGACGAAAGAATATTTTTGCATATGTACTTCAATCAGTCCCACCAGTCTTTCATGCAGGTTAATTGTCATCAAAACTCTATATCTATTGGTCATATAGCCATCATGAACATGTTTATTTAGTATTACAGAGAGATTTTATGGGTTATTGTATAACATGCCAAGTACTATACCGATTAATGTTCTAAACTTATTCATGAGAAAACAGACTTAATTTTGATATTACAGAGGGATTAAATGTTTATTTTAAGCTGGGTTCTTTTTCTTGCTAAATGCTGTTAAAAAACAAAACTGATTTTTACTCACCAAGACAAAGACAACACAAATCTGGTGTCAAATTATGAAAGGAGGCTTCTTCAGAACATTCAAGGAAAGGAAGGATTTGAGCTGTTTTTGCCTTGGTGAGTATAAATCTCTTGTTTATTTAAAATTGTTCGTCTCACTAGCTGTCATTTTCGTTTGTGTTTTAAATTGCTTTATAAATGCTCTTTTGCTTTGAAGTCGGTACAATAATGTTATGTAAATGAACATATGGTGTTTTCCTTGGTGGTGCAGATATATACAATGTTGCAATATATAAACTAAACAAAAAGCGTGCTTCTTTTACCTGGGTCTATTGTTATTGTGCAGGAGCATTGAGTGTTGTTTTTCGTGTGAGTGGAAGCATGAGATGCACATATCTGAAAACTTATAATGCCGACATGTGGTTGTGAGGATGTTTCTCCTGTTTGTTTGACGTTTCATCATTATCTGGGCGCATGTCGTAAGAGGCGACTAACAGATTCTGTTTCTCCTTTTACCCTTGTTAAGTGTTTCTTGTATAGAATATAGTCAATTTTTGTGAAGATTTTAGTCAAGCAGTGTGTAAGAAATGTTAAGTCCTTTGTACTGGAAACTTGCATTCTCCCAGTAAGGTAATATATTGTACTATGTTGCAAGCCCCTGGAGCAAATTTTTGATTAGTGCTTTTGTGAACAAGAAACAATTGACAAGTGGCTCTATCCCATCTCCCCCCTTCCCCTGTCGCGATATAACCTTCGTTGTTGAAAACGACGTAAAACACCAAATAAAGAAAAGAAAGACATTATCTGGGCTTGTGAGATGTACAAATCTAAGTAGCAATTCCAGAAGTCACAGCTAGTCATGTAGCCCCTGATCATACTCTTTTCAGCAATGATTGGAATATAGCCTGGTCATATGCAAAGGTGTATATTTTGTGAAGTACGTAGATATATATGAAGATTGCGTAGAGTAGACCATGCATGTAGATGACTTTTCTGTAGATTGCCTCAGATCTCATTTGTATTTTCTGAATTTCATGTTCATGTGATTAGCATCAATCAAAAATGTCTCATTTGGGTCTCATTTGGAAGTTTTAGCTTATGTGCATATCAATATTGCAAATCTTTGGCTCAGTTTAGTGCAAACCTGAGATTGGGTACAGTACGTGTTGCGTGCTTCTCCATTCAGTTGCAGTTTTTAGAAACTCCTGCACGCCACTGCCCGTTCTTTTTTCTTTCCGTGTAATAAACCAATGAAGTTAATTCTTCACAGTCATTCCTTAGTGTTGTGTACTTGTGTATCAGTATTAACTATATATTTACTTCAGTGTTTCTCTTGTTGCGTTAACGTCTGTGAGATTACTAAAAATGGCACTCGGAGGTTTAGCAATTCGTTTTTAATAATGTAGTTTCGCTTCTAACATGATAGTGTTTAGTGAATGTCACATACCCTGAAAAGGGAGTAAGACGAAATGCCATACCTGTAAAAGCCCACTCATGCAAAATGCAAGTGTACATGGGAGTTGCAGTCCACCAATGCAGAAGAACAAAAAGTTATTTTTTGCTTTTGTTGGACAGAATTAAGGGCATCTGTTGTAGGTTTTTGTGTCATTAATGTGTACAGTACCTCATTTCATCAGCCTGGAGACATGGAAGACACGGAAGACACAGGACAAATGTGTCTACTAACAGTGCAATATAGTTCTGTGTGTTATGTATTGCTGCAATTATAAGGCAGTGATCAGTGTATTTTTCCTCTCTCCCCATCAGGTAATAGGTGTTTTCCAAATAGTTAGAGGTAAGTAGGATTTAGTTTTATGAGTCTACTCAAGATGCTAAGTATATGTTTTAAGTTCTTGAGTTTCACAGAATGGAATCAACAATTATCCTGTACATGTCTCTAAACAAGAAATCCATGCATAAATTATTAATATGGCATGAAATGATACAAATTTAGGAAAACATTTTACTGGCACTGTTTGCATAATGTTATGCACACAAATCTTGATGAAATTAAAAAAAGAAAAATTTTCCAATTTCCAATTGAAAAAGATGGATAAGTATTTTCAAGATGATGTGTTTTGTATTGTAAACATACTGAAAGGGCCCAGTTGTTCTTGTTTAGGTATGAAAGTATGTGCCTGGGTGGTGTTTGTGTGTGTGAAGTTGAACTTAAAAAAATCTTCCTGATTGCCTGATATTTACATTGATTGTGCCGCTTTTGTCCAGTAGGTCACCATTCTGAAATAAATCATTGGGCTTTTTTTCTTTTGTTGTTGTTATGGTTTTGTTTTTTCTTGCTTGCTTGTTTTCGATATGCATATTTATCTATGGCTAACAGTAACAAGCTTAAGATTTCTAAAGCTCTTTTTCTCCCATTATGCAGTGTGTCTGGTAGTGATTGTTATGAGTGTCATTACAGAGTGTATGTGTGTATTGTTTATATCCCCTGGCTTTGATGTGCTGTGTACAAGTGTTGAAACTGGGTCCATGTGATGTTACATATAATTATGTACAAAATAGTATATTGCTTAAGCTTCCTTATTTTGCCTTGTTTGACGAACTGCGATTGTGAGTACCTATAACACTGATTTGTATGTACATATGGCTATTTTCCCTTTTAAAGTCCCTAAAAAAAGCTGTTTTTATTTTTTGAATTGATTGTGTTGGCTGTAAACTTGGTAAGGCTGATAGTTATGGTATAGCTAGGGGCACTTACCCATTCCAAGTGGATGAAGAATTGTGAAGTTAGCAGATGTATGTGGTTATGGTGACGATAGATTTTATATTCGTTCAGTTTCAGCAGCTTCTGAATATTTTTTGTGAGCTGCAGTTCAAACGCAAAAAGGTGTCTATTTGAGTTTGAGTTTGAAAAGTCACTGTACATAAAAACGGACTGTAAATAGACGCCATTTCTTTTTTCCCCAGTTTTTTCTTCTGATTTTGTGTGTGTGTGTGAGTGAGGCAAGTGCCATAACATTTCTGTAACTGCAAGATGTTTTGTCCATAAACGAGAATGTGCTTGGATAAATTTATTTCACTATTAAAGAATGTTTAAACTGTAAATTTTGTGCAACTGCTTTGAAAATAGACTTAAAATCCATGGAAAATATGCTTTTTTGTTTGATTGCGAAACTGTTGTTTTTTTGTGATGAAAGGGTCATCTGACATGGAACCGAAGGACAGCACCTCCCTCTCTCTCTCTTTCTCTGCTCCCCCTTTCCTTCTCCCCTTTCCCCCTTTCCTTCTCTCTCTCTCTGCCCCTCCCCCCCTCTCTCTCTCTCTGCCCCTCCCCCCTCTCTCTCTCTGCCCCCCCTCTCTCTCTCTGCCCCCCCTCTCTCTCTGCCCCCCCTCTCTCTCTCTCTGCCCCTCCCCCCTCTCTCTCTCTCTGCCCCCCCTCTCTCTCTCTCTGCCCCCCCTCTCTCTCTCTCTGCCCCTCCCCCCTCTCTCTCTCTCTGCCCCCCCTCTCTCTCTCTCTCTGCCCCTCCCCCCTCTCTCTCTCTCTCTGCCCCTCCCCCCTCTCTCTCTCTCTGCCCCTCCCCCCTCTCTCTCTCTGCCCCTCCCCCCTCTCTCTCTCTCTCTGCCCCTCCCCCCTCTCTCTCTCTGCCCCTCCCCCCTCTCTCTCTCTCTCTGCCCCTCCCCCCTCTCTCTCTCTCTCTGCCCCTCCCCCTCTCTCTCTCTGCCCCTCCCCCCTCTCTCTCTCTCTCTGCCCCTCCCCCCTCTCTCTCTCTGCCCCCCCTCTCTCTCTCTGCCCCTCCCCCCTCTCTCTCTCTGCCCCTCCCCCCTCTCTCTCTCTGCCCCTCCCCCCTCTCTCTCTCTGCCCCCCCTCTCTCTCTCTGCCCCCCCTCTCTCTCTGCCCCCCCTCTCTCTCTCTCTGCCCCTCCCCCCTCTCTCTCTCTCTGCCCCCCCTCTCTCTCTCTCTGCCCCCCCTCTCTCTCTCTCTGCCCCTCCCCCTCTCTCTCTCTCTGCCCCTCCCCCCTCTCTCTCTCTGCCCCTCCCCCCTCTCTCTCTCTGCCCCTCCCCCCTCTCTCTCTCTCTCTGCCCCTCCCCCCTCTCTCTCTCTCTGCCCCCCCCCCCCTCTCTCTCTCTCTCTGCCCCTCCCCCCTCTCTCTCTGCCCCTCCCCCTCTCTCTCTCTCTCTGCCCCTCCCCCTCTCTCTCTCTGCCCCTCCCCCTCTCTCTCTCTCTCTGCCCCTCCCCCCTCTCTCTCTGCCCCTCCCCCCTCTCTCTCTCTGCCCTCCCCCCTCTCTCTCTCTGCCCCTCCCCCCTCTCTCTCTCTCTCTGCCCCTCCCCTCTCTCTCTCTGCCCCCCCCTCTCTCTCTCTGCCCCTCCCCCCTCTCTCTCTCTGCCCCTCCCCCCTCTCTCTCTCTGCCCCCCCTCTCTCTCTCTGCCCCCCCTCTCTCTCTGCCCCCCCTCTCTCTCTCTCTGCCCCCCCTCTCTCTCTCTCTGCCCCTCCCCCCTCTCTCTCTCTCTGCCCTCCCCCCCTCTCTCTCTCTCTGCCCCTCCCCCTCTCTCTCTCTCTCTGCCCCTCCCCCCTCTCTCTCTCTCTCTGCCCTCCCCCCTCTCTCTCTCTCTGCCCCTCCCCCTCTCTCTCTCTCTCTGCCCCTCCCCCCTCTCTCTCTCTCTCTGCCCCTCCCCCCCCTCTCTCTCTGCCCCTCCCCCCTCTCTCTCTCTCTGCCCCTCCCCCCTCTCTCTCTCTCTCTCTGCCCCTCCCCCCTCTCTCTCTCTGCCCCCCCTCTCTCTCTCTCACACACACACACACACACACACACACACACACACAGTCAAAACATCGATTTTAATGGTCTTTGAAACTACTTTTGTTTTAAGAGTTGTTTTTGTCTGTTTGTTTAGAAGGTAGGGGTGAGATAGGAGGTAAATTCCGTCGCGATATAACCTTCGTGGTTGAAAACGACGTTAAACACCAAATAAACAAACAAAGATAGGAGGTAAATTAAAAACATTGCACAGTATAATTAGCTCAATAACATAGGTTTGCCCAAAACTTTTAATTGAATACAAAAAGAAAGATAAACATCAGTCTGAAAATATTGATGAACTTCCACAGTTTATGGTCTGTTGCATGTTTGTATGTGTAAATGGAGTACAATAAAGTATGAATGTTGCAAATAAAACGAGCAAGAGCATGTGTATTTTTACACCCAACATGTCCTTCTTTTTGTAGAAGAAACATTCAGAACAAGGATAACTCCTGTAAAAAAAAAGGTTTAAAAAAAAGTAAGCAAAACAAACCAACAGAAAACAAAATAAATATAAAAATAAAAGCTGACACCACACCAACATTTCTGTTACGGCTCATTTGAGGTGATGGTAAGAAAGACCTTGACCCTGTCTACAAGGTCAGCCTTCTTGTCCTTGGTCTTGCAGTGGACGCCTCTCTCCTTCAGCCAGGAGATCAAGGTCACCGTGTTCACCTTGCCGAGCTGCGCGCACGCACACACACACACACACACACACACACACACGGACAAATATAGTGATAACAATGAATATATATATAGAACGCTCAGAATACTCACTTCTAACTCTTCGGTTATCTTCACACTGTTTCTTTTCTAAGCTTGGAACGGACACGTACTGTAGATCTAGAGTGTCACTGAATTTTGGGCTTCCACAACCGTCTAAACATTTTCCATAACTTTGCAAACGTAATGAAACAAACGAGAGTCCACACTTCCTAAGTTTTGGAAGGATAAATCGGCGACCCCTTCTCTATCACCCCTCTCTATCTCTCCTCGCCCCCCACCCCTCTCTCTCTTTATCTCTCTGACTTACCTGGTCAGACCTAGCCATCGTGTCCACATCCACGTCCTGTACCTGTGGTTTGTTGCGTGCTTTCTTATCCCCTCCCTCATTGTTGCTCTGGAAAAAAAACATTTACCAATTTTTACCCACCATTTAGGCAGTCATTTTCCGTTTTCTGGGGGATGCATGCTGGGTATTTCGTTTTTCTGTACCCCACCGAACTCTGACATGGATAACAGGATGTTTTCCTTGCGTACTTGGTCCTGTGCTGGCGTGTACACACGAAGGGGGATGGGAAGGTCTGCACATGAGTTGACCTGGGAGATTGGAAAAAATCCAAGCGCAGCTGAGTTTCGAACCGGCCCTGAACCTTCAACATTTAATTAAGGCCGACGTCATTAACACGCTCGTCGTGCCATGTTTCGTGTGATTTTGTGCATGTTTCTGAACCCGCACATGCAACGATGTCATTAACAAAACCATACAGTTTTAGAAATTGTGATTCTTTAAGTCCAAAAATAATGACGCATCTCAGTGTTACGACTGGTCTGTCCTGCCCAGAGGATTTCATGCTGTCAGAAAGGTCTCTGAGTAACAGCCCCCACTATGACGTCATGCTGGTGTAACACGAAATTTTTACTCCACGAAAAATTTACTCCGGAGTAAATATTTCGTACGAAATTCTTACTCCGAGTACACTTTTCGTACGAGAAAAGAACTCCCCAAGGCACGAAAAAAATACTCACTCCACGAAATTTTTACCCCCCATTTTTTTTACTCCCAGTAAAAAAATCTCGTACGCAAAAATGGGATGCGGGCGAAGGGATAATGCCAATAAGTGATCTCGCGCAAACGAATGTCGCGCTACCCTCCTTCCACCCCTTCCACCACCAAGACTAACAAGGGGACAAGGGAGTAAACATTTCGTACACCTGGCATTGTCCCGCAGTGGGGCACTGCGGTTATGAAATTAAAGGCCCCTCCTGTTTTTGGAACCGCAGGAGCTTTCTAGTTTGCTGTTAGGTAGATTTTTGGTTCCTCTTTCCTGTCATGCTCTCTTTTTCTTCATGAATTCTTTTCTTTTTTCTGCCTTCTTGCTCATTCACCTGTATTTTTTCCAAAAATCTCTTCTCTTGCCGCTTGTCTCGCGATTCATGTATAGTTTAATCTGTTAGTGTTCTGATGTAAGTCCAGCAGTAGATAGGTTAAGCCTATTTTAACATACTGGAAACTGGTAATCTTCCAGTAGGTATTAATTTAGTTTTACTAAAGCCTGCTGGGACACAAGTAATGCCCGGGGTTAGTGCATTTGTAAACAGGAATCGCTTGACAAGTGGCCCCCTTCATCCCCCCCTTCCTCGTCCTGATATGGCTCTGCGTAGTCGGCTGGACGTTAAGCAACAAATAAACAAACAAACCTGGCATTGGAAGTTTAAATTGCTCGTGTTGGGGTGAAGCAATTTATTCGTTATTTATTCGTCAGGGGAGTAACATTTTTGTACGCAATTTTTACTCGGAACTCACCTGTCTTGGGGAGTAATTTTCTCGTGCAATGGGGGAGTGTTTTTTTCGTAAAGGGAGTAACTTTTTCATACGAAATGTTTACTCCGGAGTAAAAATCTCGTGGGAGTAATTTTCTCGTGTTACACCGGTGTCACGAACTGAAAACTCTGCCTGAACAATCCTTCTCATTGCTGTCAATGCGCATGCGCTAACATGGGGAGATTAATCAGGTCGTGAACAACCTAACCCTTACCCTAATCCTAACCCATGGTTCGTTCGGTCAAATGGTCGCACTTTTTAAGTCCAAGATTGGTGCATTGACCGCAATGAGAAGGATTGTTCAGCAGAGGTTTCAGTTCGTAACACCGGCTGAAGAAAGTAGCGTGAAGAACGGTGGACAAGGCATTCACAAGAATCACACAGCAGGAGGTAATTACAGGTCTGCAGGGTGTCACTGCTGTTACAGTTTAAGTTGGTGACAAGTGGTGGAAATGAAACCACAATTAAGACGCATGTCAAAAAGTAATGTATTCTAGATTTCTCCAGCAAATGAAGGCAAAGCGTGAGAAGGGTAGAATTAGCCTAACAAGCGGGGATTAACCACTACCATTCAACCTAAAAACCAAGGCGGAAAGAGCGAAGGCTGCCACCACGGGCCGAACACCGCTGTGGTTAATCGTGCCTAAAAATCCAAAAAGGCTGAAACCAACAAAAAGCATCAGCATTCTGACAACAGAAAGAAAGGTTCCCTTCAGATCAATGTTAATGTGGTGACCTGCCCTTGACACAGAGAAGGTGTCGAACTCGGAGCCAAGGCACCCCCCGCGGGTTAGGGGGAAGAATTTACCCGATGCTCCCCAGCATGTCGTAAGAGGCGACTAACGGATTCTGTTTCTCCTTTTTAGGCTTTTACCCTTGTTAAGTGTTTCTTGTATAGAATATAGTCAATTTTTGTAAAGATTTTAGTCGAGCAGTATGTAAGAAATGTTAAGTCCTTTGTACTGGAAACTTGCATTCTCACCGTAAGGTAATAATATTATACTAGTGGTACCCGTGCTACGCACTTTGTGTGCTGCGCATGCGATGTCATTTTGTTGGTTATGTGCTTGTGAAAATGTTGTTTGCACCCCTCCCCCCCCCCCCCCCCCCCCCCCGCACATTATCCCGCATATAATGAATTATATTCTCTTGGTGAAAAATAAAATGTTAACCCTTACACCGGTGCAATTCTGTAACACATGTTACATAGCCACTTGTGAATTAACAGAGAGAAAAATAACAAAAAACAGTCATATAGGTTTTCGCATCAATGGGAGGTAATCGGAACTGACCAAAAAGACTGCGCGACCGCACGCGACTATACAAACAAACAAAATAAAATACAGCAGGTATGACGTTTGCATGAATCCATGATTACGTCTACATGAACAACAGTGATAAAAGTGCGCATCTCTTCCCAGCCGTGCAGCGCTTTGAAAGTTGGAAGCATTAAAATTTAAACGGGTAAAAAGCCATCGTGAAGATACGAAAAAAAGTATGACGTCTAAAATACTTAATGATTCAAACGCATAGTATAACATATGTAATTGACAACAGAAAATATATACATGGTTCACACACACAATCGAGTGCACACATCCATCCATGCTTATTTAAAGTCATGTACACACACACACACATACATGGCATCAAGCAACACACAATTAAATGACACATATGGAATATGGAAAACGTATAATGGACATGAACATGGCAACTAATTTACACCGTTACCTACTATAAAATTGATGATATATATATACCACTCACTTGCTATTCGCCTAAAAGCTTGCGGTGTGCTGTGACACATATAAGAAACCAGAAGAAAAAAGGACTTTACTTTGGCGAAAAGAGCATATGCTGCTTATTTTTGTACATAACTGCTATAACTGTATTTTTTCCGAACACTTACATGTAAAAAACATAGAGATATATCTTACCATTTCACTAAGACAGCCAAAATAACGGTCAAATTAAGGGGAGATCATGATGACGTACATGTCTATGGTTGCACCGGGGGAAAATATTTAGTCGCTGGAACCTATAAGGTATAACACATGTTACATAGCCACTGGTGAATTAACAGAGAGAAAAATAACAAAAAACAGTCATATAGGTTTTCGCATCAATGGGAGGTAATCGGAACTGACCAAAAAGACTGCGCGACCGCACGCGACTATACAAACAAACAAAATAAAATACAGCAGGTATGACGTTTGCATGAATCCATGATTACGTCAACATGAACAACAGTGATAAAAGTGCGCATCTCTTCCCAGCCGTGCAGCGCTTTGAAAGTTGGAAGCATTAAAATTTAAACGGGTAAAAAGCCATCGTGAAGATACGAAAAAAAGTATGACGTCTAAAATACTTAATGATTCAAACGCATAGTATAACATAATTGTAATTGACAACATTGACAACAGAAAATATATACATGATTCACACACACAATCGAGTGCACACATCCATCCATGCTTATTTAAAGTCATGTACACACACATACATACATACATGGCATCAAGCAACACACATATGGAAAACGTATAATGGACATGAACATGGCAACTAATTTACACCGTTACCTACTATAAAATTGATGATATATATATACCACTCACTTGCTATTCGCCTAAAAGCTTGCGGTGTGCTGTGACACATATAAGAAACCAGAAGAAAAAAGGACTTTACTTTGGCGAAAAGAGCATATGCTGCTTATTTTTGTACATAACTGCTATAACTGTATTTTTTCCGAACACTTACATGTAAAAAACATAGAGATATATCTTACCATTTCACTAAGACAGCCAAAATAACGGTCAAATTAAGGGGAGATCATGATGACGTACATGTCTATGGTTGCACGGGGGAAAATATTTAGTCGCTGGAACCTATAAGGTTATACGGCGACTTATCAGGTGATAATGTTTCGAACTATTTAGTAAACAAATCTATGGAATATTTTGGAGTTCCATTAACAGATAAACAGATCTATCTATCTTCTTATTATTTTAGGTTCGTCTGGGGTAGAGAAATAAAACACACAGCTAGGTTCGTCTGAGGTGCGGTCGCGTGTTTAGTCGAACCGAAAGTTGAAGAAGAACCAATCACAGATCTCTTTCGCCGCGATGTCAAAGTTCAAGTCAAAGTTCACTGTTGTCTGCTCAAATTTGCGAGACAAACCTCTTCAAACTTTGTTCGTGGACAAAATTGGAAGTCGGGACCTAGCGGAATCGATTTCCTGGGTCACGTTGGCATAGCAACCGAAGGAGAAGGCACAAATCCGCGCGGTTTGGTCACAGGAATCGAAAAACCACCGAAAAACCTACCAGTATTATATAGTAGATTGTACTACGTTGCAAGCCCCTGGAGCAATTGTTTGATTAGTGCTTTTGTGAACAAGAAACAATTAACAAGTGGCTCTATCCCATCCCCCCCCCCCTTTCCCTGTCGCGATATAACCTTCGTGGTTGAAAACGACGTTAAACACCAAATAAAGAAAGAAAGAAAGGAGCCAAGGCCGCTATTTGTGTGAGGGCTGGGTGCCCTGGATGCAAGACGAACAGTGCGCCCTCAGCACCGCGCCTGACGCCTTGAGAAATCAAATAAAATCTTTAACGCTTCTTCCTGCATGCCAGTTGACTTACATTTCGTGATTTCTTGAGGCGTTTCCTTTACATTGTGTCGAACAGCACGTGCTAGGTGTTCGCGTACTTTGTCCTTGGTGAACCCAATGTAACTGACTGTCTTCGACACGAACAAAATTCAGTGTCACCAGGCCTGAGATGCACGAAGCAAAACTGGGTGCCACCCAACTGGGTGGGAACAAGCCGCGGGGTCTGATTGGATGAAATCACAACAAATCTCAATTTTAACCAATCCGACCCCGCGGCTGCGTACCACCCATTTATGCATTTTGGTGGCACCTAGTTTCGCTTCGTGAAACGCAGCCCTGGACAGGGTACTTCAATAAACAAGCCACCTTTCGCCTGTTGCATGATCTCCTTCTCCAACGGCCAACGGTAACGATCGACACCTTTTGATGTGAAGTTCAAAGACACTTCTCCACATGATTTGAGCGTGGGCTGCCGTAGTCTGAGTCTCGGAGCAAGCTTTGAGACTAGAGTAAGCAACGACTTACAATTGAATTGTTATCCAGTTATGTAGTTATGCCACCACACACCAAGAGTACCGTAAAGGCACAGTCCTCACCGTCTCAGATCTGGCCAGGTGTTTACATGGGATAAGACCACCCCTCCACTTGGTCACATACCAAAAATTAACACTGACTGATTTCTGAATTGAGTCAGATTTTTTTCAGAAATGAATTTCTTAAAGATCGTGCTAATGGTGGCTTTTCAAGGAATGAATTCATCAAAAAGGTCCCATTGTGTTCAGAGCACCTACGTTGTTCATTACATTTGATTTACTCAAGTTTTGACTAAATGTTTTAACATAGAGGGGGAATCGAGACGAGGGTCGTGGTGTGTGTGTGTGTGTGTGTGTGTGTCTGTGCGTGTGTGTGTGTGTAGAGCGATTCAGACTAAACTACTGGACCGATCTTTATGGGTATGAAATCCCCAGACGTTTTTTTCAGTTTTTCGATAAATATATTTTATGACGTCATATCCGGCTTTTTGTAAAATTTGAGGTGGCACTGTCACACCTTCATTTTTCAATCAAATTGATTGACATTTTGGCCAAGCAATCTTCGACGAAGGCAGGACTTCGGTATTGCATTTCAGCATGGAGGCTTAAAAATTAATTAATGACTTTGGTCATTACAAATCTGAAAATTGTAATTAAAATTATGTTTTTATAAAACGATCCAAAATTACTTTTATTTTATTCTTCATCATGTTCTGATTCCAAAAACATATAAATATGTTGTACTCGGATTAAAAACAAGCTCTGAAAATTAAAAATATAAAAATTATGATTAAAATTAAATTTTCGAAATCGTTTTAAATACAATTTCATCTTATTCCTTGTCGGTTCCTGATTCCAAAAACATATAGATATGATATGTTTGGATTAAAAACACGCTCAGAAAGTTAAAACGAAGAGAGGTACAGTAAAGCGTGCTATGCAGCACAGCGCAACCGCTACCGCGCTGAACAGGCTCGTCACTTTCACTGCCTTTTGCACTAGCGGCGGACTACGGTCATTGTGAAAAAATGCAGTGCGTTCAGTTTCATTCTGTGAGTTCCACAGCTTGACTAAATGTAGTAGGCCTTAATTTCGCCTTACGCGACTTGTTTTTGGAATATGTTTGACCTCAGTAGGCCTACAGTGGAGGCCGGAGTGGTCTTATCTGAGATGGTGAGCCGGACTGTTTACACGGGAAGAAGTATGCTTTCAAAGTTAGTGTTTGTGCATTCAATTATTCAAATCTTAAACGAGTTGTTTGTGAAATCTTTTCAGAATGTAGTTTCTCCCCGCGCTGTTTTTGATTTAGCGAATGTCCCTTGGACTTGAGTGGTTACATTTGATTAAAACAATATTTAAACAAGTCGCGTAAGGCGAAAATACAATATTTAGTCAAGTAGCTGTCGAACTCACAGAATGAAACTGAACGCAATGCCATTTTTCAGCAAGACCGTATAGGCCTACTCGTAGCATCGTCAGTCCACCGCTCATGGCAAAGGCAGTGAAATTGACAAGAAGAGCGGGGTAGTAGTTGCGCTAAGAAGGATAGCACGCTTTTCTGTACCTCTCTTTGTTTTAACTTTCTGAGCGTGTTTTTAATCCAAACATATCATATCTATATGTTTTTGGAATCAGGAACCGACAAGGAATAAGATGAAAGTGTTTTTAAATTGATTTCGACAATTTAATTTTGATAATAATTTTTATATATTTAATTTTCAGAGCTTGTTTTTAATCGAAATATGACATATTTATATGTTTTTGGAATCAGCAAATGATGGAGAATAAGATAAACGTAAATTTGGATCGTTTTATAAATTTTTATTTTTTTTTTACAATTTTCCGATTTTTAATGACCAAAGTCATAAATTAATTTTTAAGCCACCAAGCTGAAATGCAATACCGAAGTCCGGGCTTCGTCGAAGATTACTTGACCAAAATTTCAACCAATTTGGTTGAAAAATGAGGGCGTGACAGTGCCGCCTCAACTTTCACGAAAAGCCGGATATGACGTCATCAAAGACATTTATTGAAAAAATGAAAAAAACGTTCGGGGATTTCATACCCAGGAACTCTCATGTCAAATTTCATAAAGATCGGTCCAGTAGTTTAGTCTGAATCGCTCTACACACACACACACAGACACACACACACGCACGCACATACACCACGACCCTCGTTTCGATTCCCCCTCGATGTTAAAATATTTAGTCAAAACTTGACTAAATATAAAAAACCAATGTGGCTTCTTCCCAACCGTGTGAGCTAGAGATCAATAGTAAACAGTAAGTGGTAGCAGAGACCAATTATATAAAAATTAAAAAAGCCTTCTATTGTGATTGATTTCTCCCAGGCACGCATGCGCATCTGCAGAAACTTTCGCAGAACAACCAAAGCAATCCTCATTTCATACCTGTGCATCACACTAAAGACACAAATAAACATTCAAAGTGGACAGTAAAACAGATGCAAAGTTTATGTTCTTACACAAACAATATAACGAAAATTGTGAACATTGGTTTTAGACAGATACGAATCAAAGTGTGTTTTTAAAATGCTAATCGGCAGCATAAATGCCATGTATGTTGTTGTTTTTGTTATTGTTGTTGTTGTTGTTGTTGTTTCTTTCTGTGGTTGGTTCTCTCCTTCCCCAGGCTTCTAGAAGCCACATCCATGCCAGAATCAATCTCGCACGATGTCAATGAAAGTTTCCTCCACAGAGCCAGATAGACGAACCTGTCTCGCAGAAAGCAATAGCAATTACGCCTTTGGCGCTCTGCAAAGGCTTGCCCACGTTTTATGAAAATCACCAACAAAAACTTTGCAGAATCACTGATTCATTTCTAAACGGCATCTCTTCTACTATTTGATCCATAACGTTGCCTCGCGCGGATAAAAGGCTGTTTAACCTCCCCCATCTTTGAAACGCTCTGCGAACACTCGATCCCTTTCTTCACGCGACATTATGATTCAGGTCAGGGGTGAACTCTTCACAGGGCAGGAGGGTGGAGCCAACAGACTCCGAACATCAAACAGTTCAAACGAGAAAGGATAGAGACTGGTAATGCGAAAATTATAACCTTCTTAAACGGCTTTGAATGAGTCCGCCAAGAGGATTTTCCAAAGCGTGTTTCCGTTTCTTGAGATAAACGTCCCGTGCATTCTGAAAGGCTTGTGAGTGTTAAAGACTGTTATTGAAAAAAACGGCACACTCTGAATCGAGAGAGCAACTCCTTTCATTGTATGAAAAACTTAATTCACAAGCTTGAAGTGGACCCGACAGCGTGATTAGCTGTCATTCTTGTGTCAACATGCGTCTTGTACGGGTAAACTTTCTCCCCATGAATGGCACTTGCAAGTGACTTTTCTGCGACCTTTTCTTCCATCAATAAATCTTTGTCAAAAGAGTTCAGTGCCCCTTCACGCAGAGAGGGGAGCGCAGCAGCACACAAAAACAGCGCTCAGCTGCAATGGTTCCCTAGTTCACACACCCTGATGAGCGTTAAACTGCCACGTGCTCAAGACAAGCACAACTACAGGCAGGCGGAACAGATTCATTGAACATTGGACAATATTTTAACAAACAATTAGTTTTATATATCACGAATGGAAGAATGTGAAAAGTGAGCTGACACATTCGTCTTGGGATCACAAACCAAATTTACTTCACTTGCATAAAACGGATTTTCTTGATTTTGTTTAGCTTGTTTTCAAGCCAAAAACAAACGTGTATATTTTTGTATTTAGCAGAAGATAAACTTCATAAAGAATACAATGCAATTACTTTAAAATGTGATTGTTAAAATTCGATTTATTTACAACTTTAATTAACAAAATATTTATTTAATTTTTAAGCTTCAGAGCTGAAATGCATTTCCATAGTCCGAACTGAGTAAAAGATTATTTAACAAAAGTTTCAATCAATTTGATTGAAAAATGAGGCTGTCACAGTGCCGCCTCAATTTCTTTAAAAAGTCGGATAAGACGCCATCAAAGACATTTATCTGAAACATGAGAAAAAAGTCTTGGAGAACTTACATTGTGAAGTCAGTAGATTAAAGCCGCCCACATTGACAAAACAAGCACGCGTCACAAAACCAAACAAAAGAAAGTCGAAAGTGTGCTAGGGGTAATCCTGATCACACCATGGATCGAACTTTTGAAGCAAAATAAGAACTCTCAATCCCTCCCATCCTCCCTCCATCTATTATGTGTCTCTCCCTCCTCTCTCGCTTTCCCTTTCCATCCCTCTCTCTCTCGTTATCTCACACACACACACACACACACACACACACACCCCAACCACCACCTACGACATATCCACTCACCTGAGCATCACTCTTTCGTTTCCCCTGGCTCCCACCAGGTGTAGAAGGCAACACCTGACTACCTGTCCCTCCAGTAAATCCACCTGGACTTGGAACCACAGGGCTGCTACCAATCTTGTGGTTCTGCATCACAGCAGGACTCTTTATGCTTGCTACCTTTATCCCCCCACTTGTCATTTTCTGCTTCAACTTTCCCGCGACAGAGACCGGGCCGTGAGAGGTTTTGGAGCCCAGGGTCTTGAGTGAAGGGGATTTCACGGATTTACTCGGGACAAGGGGTTCGCGTGCCTGGAATGTGGGGACTTTGGGGGCCGGAAAACGAGTGTTAATGGGCTGAGAGTGAGTTGTGTCCCTTTCTTCTGTGGATGAGGTGACCAGCGGACAAGACACAAGCGCCGTGTTGCTAGGGTTTGTGGGTGTCAGTCTCTGGGTGCTCTGTGTTGGGTGCAGCGGTCTTGCGAGTGGGTTGGAGGGTTTGGTCAACCTGGGTCTGAACGTGGGTATCAACTTCGTGCTGCTCGCTCCAAGTCCCTGTGTTGCGTTCGTTCCCTGTGTCCCCTGGTTGCTGGCTTGTTTTTTCATGCACGGTCTGAAGATGGGAACGATCTTCTGTGTCGCTGACCTGTTTTCTCCTGGGTTTATATCATCTATAGCCAGTCTGTTCTCTGCTGCATGAACAAGATCTGTCGGGCATTGGTTCCCTGGGCGTCTGTTATGAGAGCAACCCGCATCACCCTTTGCAAAGTTTCTTTGGAACTGCGATAAAGTATCATCTCTGGCACTTATACTCGGTAGTTCTGCCACTCTCTGCTTCTGCGGGGCGTTTTTCTGAACAGTAGGTCGTTCGTTAGCTGCAGTAGTTTGCTCAGTCTCTCTATCAGCTGCAGGCACTTTTGATCTGTCCAGTTCGTGATCAGTCAAAGCATCTTCAGCTGCTTGAATCCGAGCTGGTTTCTTGAGAGACAGGTCCTTTCTGCTGGATGTTGGCCTTGTGCCACCGGGCGTGGGACACATTTTGGACATCTGAGCCCATGTTCCACTGTGCGTCTCCGTCATGCCTTGAGTCTGAGATACAGGCTGGGACGGTCCTGCGAACATCTGTGCCCTTCTATCGTCTCCACCGCCCTGTGTTTGAGACTGAGAGAGGGGCTGAGAGGCCTCAGGAAACACAGAAGGATCTACATTCTCTGGATCTTTACCAGCATATACCTGAGACTGAGGACGGGGTTGAGACATCTGTGATGAACTCGCGTAACTCGATGATCCTGTATTGGAGTGGCGAGCAACTGATGCTTTGAGGGTGGCGAGGCGGGTTGGTTGGTTGGAGGGCTGACTAGCTCTGTTCATCATTGCCAAGTGTCGCGGGTCTCTGAGAGCGACACGGCCGCTGCCCGGGTTGCTCCGCTTGCTGAGGTTGGGACCTGGGCCTTTCACCTCCTGTCAACAGTTTATGGCATGCACATTTTATTTAGAGTACAAACACAACACAATGATTAGTTATTAATTATTATATCGCTTGTGTCTTCCAAGCGAGCTTCTGGGCAGTTTGTCAAATAAGTTTCTTTTCTGTATTATGAGTGTTTGTCTGACTGTCCACGTAAAAGACCGATGGGTCGAAGATCAGTGGACGTAACGTTCTGTTTTGTAATAAAATATAACGTTCCAATAACATACCTGTCTTGATTTTTTTATTCTGTGCACGTGAAGCTTGGACAGACACGTACGTAGATTTTGACATGTAGCTGTCAGCTTGTTACATCACATGTAAGAAACCACCACAAACCTGTATAAACATGTGACACAGAGAACATGGGCACAGTAGGTCTGCTTTGTGGCTGGAATCGCAGTGGATGTTCACCGGCACTTGGCAGCTTGCTCATTAGGTCATACCGAAATCCACCACAATACAAACCTGTGCAGCAGAGTACAGAGTGGACACTGTGTGTCTAACTTGTGGCTGGAACCGCAGCAGGTGTCCGCAGGCACTGGGCAGCTTGCTGTGTAAGTCCTGGAGAAATGCTGACAGGATGGGTTTGGGCTCCACCCGGGGTACGCATTGCAGTGGTTCTGAGCGAAGACATACGCTGGGGTATCTGTCTAGTGTTAAGAAATTCTCACTTTGACGAAAACTTAAAACATAGACAAATCAACAGTGCAGTAACGAAACCAATTATAATCTGGTGATACAGCTTTCTCTTTCTATTGTGTTCATTCTCTTATATGTGCATATCATTCTAATGACAGTCTGACACTGACAGTATGACAGGAGGAGCAATGGGTAGAGGTGACACGTGTGACTCGCAGTGTCACCGCGTGTAGCGTGACAGGATACGTGAACTGCTTGCCTCCCATGCCCCAGAAGCTGATCTGTCCAAAAAACATGTCCTCGTCTGTCTCCGGCAGCCTGAACCCGTACTGAAACACACACACACACACACACACACACACACACACACACACACACACACACACGCACGTGCGCGATTCCAGCCACATGTTTGTACAGGTTTGTAATGGTTCACACACACACACACACACACACACACACACACACACACACACACACACACGCGCGTGCGATGGTACGCGCATGTGTGTGTGTGTGTGACGGTGTGTGTGTTAATGTGTGTGCGTGCGTATGTGTGTGTGTTAATGTGTGTGCGTGCGTGCGTGCGTGTGTGTGTGTGTGTGTGTGTGTGTGTGTATGTGTGTGTGTGTGTGTGTTGTTGTTGATGGCAGTTTTCCCTTCTCTGTATGACGGGAAGGGACTGCATAATTATGTGCAAGTAGATATAAATACAACTCACACTGTTTTTCCAGTGTCGCTTCAGCTCTCTGTATGACGAGAAGGGACTGTCGTCGGGGATGGACAGCGAAATGCTGCATAGCCGGCCTTTCTTCAGGCTGCACGTGCAAAGTCACACACATACACGGGTGTAAATGTACAGAGTTTTGAACAGAAAATCTGACAAACAAGTACTCAAGGCACTCTTCCACAACCCATAAAATCTCGACAGAGTTATTTCCGAGCATCGTCTACTGGCACGTGTTGAGGACAGGGGCGAGGGCGTGTGGGAGGTAAGCCGGGAAAGATGAAAAGAGGACCGGTTCACCTGCGAATAAATCAAGAACCCAACTCCACGTGCATCTTGTTCACATGCGTGTATATTATTTCTTTCTTCACAATCCGGCCTCGCAGACCTCCCCCCCCCCCCCTCCTTCAAACTCACCACCTACCCGGCGCGGCACCATCCAGCTCTGCTTTTGTGATAATGCAAAAGGTCACGAGGTAGCCTACGGGCGACTTTTTACTGATCCCGACAAATTCCGATCTAAACACAACTTTAGTAGTAGGCCCTACACTCAGTATAGTTTGTTCACAGTGCAAAAAAGGTCTGTTCTCAATTTGTTTCTGGTTGTGTCACAGCTCTTGCTTATGAACTTTATTATTGTGTAGTGCGATAATGCAAAAATTCACTAGTCTGCTTGCGACTTTCCACTGATCCCGAACCACACCGATTACAAAAAAACATCTATCTATCTATCTATATATATATATGGCTAGTGTCTGTGTGTGTGTGTGTGTTCGCGATGCACGGCCAAAGTTCTCGATGGATCTGCTTCAAATTTGGTGGGCATATTCAGGTAGACCCTGGACACAACCTGGTCGATGAGAATTTTCAACACGTGCTCTCAGCGCGCAGCGCTGAACCGATTTTGGTTTTTCTGTTCATCTTCCCAGATCCATTCCCAGTAACTCTTCCTTATCTTCTCCAGTGTTTTGCGTTTATCTCCCTTCCTTCGTGTGGCGTCAATCCATATTCCCGTTTCTATTTTTAGAAGGTCACTGTCGACAACGCTCAATCCATATTCCAGTTATACTATTTTTAGAAGGTCACTGTCCCGGCGAAGCCGGGTATTACTCTTCCTTATCTTCTCCAGTGTTTTGCGCGTTTATCTCCCTTCCTTCGTGCGGTGCGCCGGCAAAGCCGGCTTGCCGGGTCTCATTCGGCTCGACTTCTTCCCGGCGAAGCCGTACCCGGCGAAGCGGGTATTCATCTAGTATATATATATTCATCTAGTATATATATAATTATACGGCTTGTGTGTGTCTGTCTGTCTGTGTGTTCACGATGCACGGCCAAAGTTCTCGATGGATCTGCTTCAAATTTGGTGGGCATCTGGTCGATGAAAATTTTCAACACGTGCTCTCAGCGCGCAGCGCTGAACCGATTTTGGTTTTTATGGTTTTTCTGTGCATCCATTCCCAGTAACTCTTCCTTATCTCTTCTCCAGTGTTTTGCGCGTTTATCTCCCTTCCTTCGTGTGGCGTCAATCGCTGGTACCCGGCGAAGCCGGCGTACGGTGCGCAACTCACCCGGCGAAGCCGGGTATTCGGCTCTACTTCTTCTTCATACTCCGTCTCGCGATCATCCCGGCGAAGCGGGTAATCATCTAGTATATATATATCAGTAGTGTGTTGGTTTAAACAAAACTTTATTCAATTTTAGCAACGTGACATAGAGAGTATCTAACAGTCAGGATCCGTACACGCATAAAGCTTATATTAACGAATCCACATTTTGTTTAAAGTGCAAATACGGTCTGTTCTTAAATTGTTTCTGCATATGTCAGACCTCTTGCATGGGACCGAATCAGGCAACTTGATGTGCTGACCTGGGCATGACGCGACACCACGCGTTGTGCAACGTCAGTTGTCCCGTTCCGTGCTCAGCGTTGTACGCCAGACTCTGCAGCTCCAGGGCGCTCAGGTTCAAATCCGCCAGCTGTACTTAATGTGTACACAGAGTTATCGTCACGAGTAAGGACATACAGAGGCTATTAATTTACAGGGTGACCTTAAAAAAATGCAACCCACAAAAATGTTAATACATTCTACATCTGTTGACCGAATCACTTCATATTTGGGGGACATAAATTTCAGCCTATGCGTGACCATTCCACACTGTGGCAATTTCATAGATCAAATAGTCTGACTTGAATGCAATTTCAAACAAAGTTGCCAAATTCGGGGATCGACTCAACCGTACGAAATTTGAAATTGAGCGTTAGCCAAACCAACCAGACCTGTTTACCCCCATAAGTGTTTTGGAGTAATGCTCAGCCCCCAAAATAGTAATCCTAGCACAAAAATAGTAATCATCCAGCATTCGTCGCCAATTACAACGCACATGACAACTGTGTCTGCGAAACGCAATCATGCACATATATCCATCATTCACAAACAAAACACATCAGTCAGTTTTTGTAGTCATCATAATTTCAAAGAAGATCACATCAAAAGCACATGCATCACTGATTCTTTTTCTTTTGCTCGTAGTAGGCCTTTTTCAGTGTGTCAAGCGCTTCTCTACTGTACTTGCGCTTGCCGAATGAGTGAGGGCGAGACTTCACCACTAGAAGGCTCTCCAGCGTCTCATCAGACATGATCTCTGGTCAGTCCTGTGCTTTTTCACCCCATTTTTCCATTGAAAAAAACAATGCCAAACATGTGAATTAATAAAAAATATAAAAAAAATATAAAAAAATTTACATTTTTTTTATTTATGAAAATCGTAGTCTTGACACGGATAGCGGAATGGCGTATTTTTTGCAGAAAATCGTAAGAAATTACGCCAAAATCGTAAGGGTAAACAGGTTGTCCAACCCGATTGAAGCCCTCAAGATTGTTACCTTTGGGGTAATTCGAATGACATAGTATACCTTAATCAACATTATACAATCAGTGACTTGAATACAGCAATATAAGGCAGGATCAGGGCATTTCCCATTGATGAATGCGTTCATGTCATTGATGAATTTTGCGTGACATTGCACAAGTGCAACTTAAAAACGAAGGGGTTAATTTTTTAAGTCATTTGAGTTTAGCAAACATTTTCATACTTGTTGCGCATGGACTTCAGTTCGGACACGACTATTCTACAAAGTTTCGAGTCTGGAGGTAACATGGTCCGACATTTACCTTTTCTCCATAATGTGTTACACCTCCGAAATTGTCAATGGCACGAAAGCTTTCCTGTAACCTAGCTGTAACTGCTTTCTTCAGGTCACCGATGATCTAGGGGGTGAAGGGGGTGTTTGTGTATACTCAGACATTCAGAAAATCCAAAAGGTAAATGTCTGGAGGGTTTAAATAAGGTAAGTATTGCTACCGCTCAATGTCAAACCTCGTTCTGTTGAGTCGATCGCCGAATTTAAAAACTTTTTTTTTAAATGCACAAAAGTCAGACCATTTGATCTACAAAATTGTCACTTTAT
Organism: Littorina saxatilis; assembly: GCF_037325665.1. NCBI lineage: Eukaryota > Metazoa > Mollusca > Gastropoda > Littorinimorpha > Littorinidae > Littorina > Littorina saxatilis. Next base: position 49,394,684 of record NC_090245.1, on the reverse strand, counting down.
GGAAGGATCATGCATAGGCTGAAGTTTATGTCCCCCAAATATAAAGGGATTCAGTCAATAGATGTAGAAGTAATTAGCATTTATGAGGGTTGCAACCTCGTGAAAACAGCTCGCGTCACTGTCTCAGATAGAGTCAGGTTTACGACGGACCATCATTCCACTTGTTCACATACCAAAAAGGCATCAGTGCTCTCTGTACACATATACAGTGGGTGTTTTTTTGTAAAAGAAATAATTTCAAACGTATGCCTTTTTTGGATATTAAGTAATTAAAAAAGTTCCATCTCATCACCACAAGCAGTCAGGGTGTTGATTGTTTGTATGTGACCAAGTGGAGGGATGGTCTTATCCCATGTTTAAGCCTGGCTAGATCTGAGACTGTTTACACGAGGTGGAAAGGATCTTTAAGTGTCCGTTTGTTTCCGTACAACAATATAATTATATTGCAGTGGGTTCTTTATCTCACAGTCCCCCCTTTCATCATTCCAAATAGGCTAGGTATCTTTATTCTTTCTGGCGTGCTCTCTCTGTCTGTCTCTCTTTATTTGTGTCTCTGTATCCGTCTAGTCTGTTTCTCTCTCATCTCTCTCTCGTGATAAGTGCAACTTAACAACGAAGGGGTTAATTTTTTTTAAGTCATTTGAGTTTAGCAAATATTTTCATACTTGTTGCGCATGGACTTCAGTTCGGACACGACTATTCTACAAAGTTTCGAGTCTGGAGGTAACATGGTCCGACATTTACCTTTTCTCCATAATGTGTTACACCTCCGAAATTGTCAATGGCGCGAAAGCTTTCCTGTAACCTAGCTGTAACTGCTTTGGTCAGGTCACCGATGATGTAGGGGGTGAAGGGGGTGTTTGTGTATACTCAGACATTCAGAAAATCCAAAAGGTAAAAGTCTGGAGGGTTTAAATAAGGTAAGTATTGCTACCGCTCAATGTCAAACCTCGTTCTGTTGAGTGGATCGCCGAATTTAAAAACCTTTTTTTAAATGCACAAAAGTCAGACCATTTGATCTACAAAATTGTCACTTTGAGGAAGGATCATGCATAGGCTGAAGTTTATGTCCCCCAAATATAAAGAGATTCAGTCAATAGATGTAGAAGTAATTAGCATTTATGAGGGTTGCAATTTTTTTGTGTCACCCTGTATTAAACGCCCACTTCACCTCGTGAAAACAGCTCGCGTCACTGTCTCAGATAGAGTCAGGTTTACGACGGACCATCATTCCACTTGGTCACATACCAAAAAGGCATCAGTGCTCTCTGTACACATGTACAGTGGGTGTTTTTTGTAAAAGAATTAATTTCAAACGTATGCCTTTTTTGGATATTAAGTAATTAAAAAAGTTCCATCTCATCACCACAAGCAGTCAGGGTGTTGATTGTTTGTATGTGACCAAGTGGAGGGATGGTCTTATCCCATGTTTAAGCCTGGCTAGATCTGAGACTGTTTACACGAGGTGGAGTGAATCTTTAAGTCAGTAACTGCTTGACCGATTCAAGAAGAAACTCATGCAGATATGTCAAATAGCTACTTTTTTTCTCCTCCTCATTGTGTCCGTTTATTTCCGTACAACATAATTATATTGCAGTGGGTTCTTTTTCTCACAGTCCCCCCTTTCATCATTCCAAATAGGCTAGGTATCTTTATTCTTTCTGGCGTGCCCTCTCTGTCTGTCTCTCTCTATCTCTGTATCCGTTTAGTCTGTCTCTCTCTCTCATCTCTCTCTCGCCCGCCCCCCCCCCCCCCCCCCCTCTCTCTCTGACCTGAAGAGGGGCCAGCCTGAGCACGGCAGCGCACACAGAGATGTACAGCTCGTCACTGTTGGCCACAAGCTCGCACTCTGCATCAAAACGCCATTTTCACTAACATTAAAGTAGAGAGATCAGAAGAAATAACCTGATAACAATTCTGTCGTCTTTTTTTTTATCGAACAAACCCCCCCCCCCCCAATAAAAACACACAACTAAAAACCTTTGGTTTGGTTGTTTGTTGTGTGCTGTTGTTTGTTTGATTTTGTTTGTTGTTGTTATTGTTATTGCTGTTGTTGTTGTTCTTCTTCTTGTTTTTGTTCCTATTACCCTTGTTGTTCTGGTACTTGTGCTTTCATGCAAGCGTGGGCATTTTTCGTGTCCGTTAAGAAATTAATTCATAAACATTCCTACTCTGCACAAGCACCAAGGCTGTTGATTTTGTCCAAGTCGAGGGATGTTCTTACCCCAGGTAAAATCCTGGACAGACCTAAGATAGGGAATCAGATTGTTAAAACGGGAAGGAATGTGCCTTTGATTTCTTGACTTTGTTTGTTACGCCAGTGTACCTGTTTTGTGTACGTGATTTCTTCGAACCCATACCTGCGACAACACAAATCTTCTGCTGGAGAAACTTGCACCCACGCATTTCCACCTTGCCAAACTTTTAACGAAGTGTTGCACAACAAGGCGCAGATATGAAATACCTGGTTTGGCATCATTCCTCAATGACTAATTAACCTGTGAAACCTGTCGACACACAACCTGCCTGCTCCGGGTTCAAACTTTGCCATCTTACCCGCCAGTCCTACTGACCTACAATTCACCGGGTCAAAAAATGCGTAAATCTACCCCCCCCTCTTTCCCCCCCCCCCCCCCCCCAAAAAAAAAAATAAAATAAAAATGTTGAATCCAGACCGTACATTTACTACAAAGAGTTCATTCCAGTTCTGGAAGATTTCATGACGATTAACATTTCAGTTACGTATGAAGTCTGTAACCGGCCTGTGATGTGTTATTTAAGATATGAAGTGTACTTACTGACGGCGTTTGCACCACCCGTGTGGGACAGAAAATCTCGACCTAATCAACACAAAAAATGCAGCAATTTTTAACATCAGTCAATCATCGTTATAAACACATACACATGCACGTACTGCAGTCATCCAGGCCCACACACACACACACACACACTCACACACACACACACTCACACACATACACACACACACACAAACGCACGCACGCATGATGCAAACACACACACACCAACCAGGTCGGATTATGAATTAAACTCAAATAAAAATGTGATTGTCCTAAACACACACGGACGAAATAGAAAATATATTGCACCCTTACCCTTCCTGTTCATCACACCCTCCCCCCCCCCCCCCCCCCCCCCCCCCCCCCCCCCCCCCCCCCCCCCCCCCCCCCCCCCCCCCTCCCTCTACAAACGTTATCATTGGTGTGTTTTTGACTTGAAGCCCGCCACCGCCACCCCAAACCCAACCCCATCCCGCACCCCTCGGAGTTTCATGCCAAATAAAGACTGACACAGTGTTGATGTCCCGTAAGCGCCAGAGGTTCACAGACAGTTCGGGTCAGACCTACACGCTCAGAGACATAACTTGCTGGCACCTCTCTCCCCTTGACATACCATTGTTTGCCAGCGTCGCGGATTTTTTTCTCATCATTTTTATCTTCTTTCATATAAAAAAAAAAAAAAACCATGATAAGATTCTGGGGGGGGGGGGGGGGGGGGGGGGGGGCGTAAACTAGCCTGCATGTCAAGTGGGTCCGTTGTTTTGAAAAATAACCGTGGGGAGGAAAAATAAATAAGGCTAGCAGGCGTACTCATGATTACTTGTCCAAAACAACTTCCTTCCCCATCTTCGTTTTTACATTTAGTCAAGTTTTGAATAAATGTTTTAACATAGAGGGGGAATCGAGACGAGGGTCGTGGTGTATGTGTGTGTGTGTGTGTGTGTGTGTGTGTGTGTGTGTGTGTGTGTGTGTGTGTGTGTGTGTGTGTGTGTGTGTGTGTGTGTGTGTGTGTGTGTCTGTCTGTCTGTCTGTCTGTGCGTGTGTGTGTGTGTAGAGCGATTCAGACTAAACTACTAGACCGATCTTTATGAAATTTTACATGAGAGTTCCTGGGAATGATATCCCCGGACGTTTTTTTCTTTTTTTCGATAAATACCTTTGATGACGTCATATCCGGCTTTTTGTAAAAGTTGAGGCGGCACTGTCACACCCTCATTTTTCAATCAAATTGATTGAAATTTTTGTAAAGCAACCTTCGACGAAGGCCGGACTTCGGTATTGCATTTCAGCTTGGTGGCTTAAAAATTAATTTATGACTTTAGTCATTAAAAATCTGAAAATTGTAATAATGTTTTTTTTATATAAAACGATTCCAATTTACGTCCATCTTATTCTACATCATTTCCTGTTTTCAAAAACATATAAATATGTTATATTTGGATTAAAAACAAGCTCTGAAAATTAAAAATATAAAAATTATGATCAAAATTAAATTTCCGAAATCGATTTAAAAACAATTTCATCTTATTCCTTGTCGGTTCCTGATTCCAGAAACATATAGAATAGATATGATATGTTTGGATTAAAAACACGCTCAGAAAGTTAAAACGAAGAGAGGTACAGAAAAGCGTGCTATGCAGCACAGCGAAACCACTACCGCGCTGAACAGGCTCGTCAGTTTCACTCCGTTATGCACAAGCGGCGGACTACGGTCATTGTGAAAAAATGCAGTGCGTTCAGTTTCATTCTGTGAGTTCCACAGCTTGACTAAATGTAGTAATTTCGCCTCACGCGACTTGTTACATTTAGTCAAGTTTTGATGTTTTAACGTAGAGGGGGGAATCGAGACGAGGGTGTGGTGTATGTGTGTGTGTGTGTGTGTGTGTGTGTGTGTAGAGCGATTTAGAGAAAACTACTAGACCGATCTTCATGAAATTTTACATGGGAGTTCCTGGGTATGATATCCCCAGACTTTTTTTTCATTTTTTTTATAAATGTCTTTGATAACGTCATATCCGGCTTTTCGTGAAAGTTGAGGCGGCACTGTCACGCTCTCATTTTTAAACCAAATTGGTTGAAATTTTGGTCAAGTAATCTTCGACGACGCCCGGACTTTGGTATTGCATTTCAGCTTGGAGGCTTACAAATTAATTAATGAGTTTGCTCATTAAAGTTGTCATTAAAATCGATTTTTCGCAAACAGATTTAAAATTGATTGCATCGTATTCTTCATGACATTCTGAATCTAAAAATAGATACATATGTCATGTTTACTCTTAAAATGTGATCACAATTAACGAAAATAGATTAATTAGTCTTACGATTAAGAAATCGATCCAAAAATGATTTCATCTTATTCTTTATCGTTTCCTGATTCCAAAAACATATATAGATATGATAGGTTGTATTCAAAACAAGCTCAGAAAGTTAACACGAATACAGAAAAGCGCGCTTTCCTGCTTAGCACAATACGCTACCGCGCTATTCTGGCGTGTGCATATCACTGCGTTTTGCACGTGGGAGGTGAGCGATTTCCTTCTCACGGGGATTGACGAAGCTGTACTGTCTTGGTGAAAAAAATACAGTGCGTTCAGTTTCATTCCGTGAGTTCGACAGCTTGACTAAATGTAGTAATTTCGCCTTATGCGACTTGTTACATTTTGTCAAAAAAAAACAAAAAAAAGTTTTCACTAAATGTTTTAACATAGAGGGGGAATCGAGACGAGGGTCGTAGTGTATGTGTGTTTCTGTGTGTGTGTGGGTAGAGCGATTCAGACTAAACTACTGGACCGATCTTTATGAAATTTGACATGAGAGTTCCTGGGAATGATATCCCCGGACACTTTTTTTATTTTTTCGATAAATACCTTTGATGACGTCATATCCGGCTTTTTGTAAAAGTTGAGGCGGTACTGTCACACCCTCATTTTTCAATCAAACTGATTGAAATTTTGGCAAAGCAATCTTCGACGAAGGCCGGACTTTGGTATTGCATTTCAGATTGGTGGCTTAAAAAATAATTAATGAATTTGGTCATTAAAAATCGGAAACTTGTTACATGTACATGTATTAACAATTTTTTTTGAAAACGATCCACAAACAATTTCATCTTATTCTTCGTCATTTTCTGATTCCAAAAACATATATGTTATATTTGGATTACAAACAAGCTCTGAAAATTAAAAATATGAAAATTATGATGAAAATGAATTGTCCGAAATCGATTTAGAAACAACTTCATCTTATTCCTTGTCGGTCCCTGATTAAAAAAACATATAGATATGATATGTTTGGATTAAAAACAAACTCAGTACGCTAAAAAGAATAGAGATACAGAAAAGCGTGTTATCCTGCTCAGCGCGACCATTACCGCACTATTCTGGCTTGTTGATTTCACTGCCTTTGCCACGCGCGGTGGACTGACAAAAGTACGAGTATGCGGTCTTGGTGAAAAAATGCAGTGCGTTCAGTTTCATTCTGTGAGTTCGACAGCTTGACTAAATGTTGTTCTTTCGCCTTACGCGACTTGTTTTATGCTCTTTTTCCATCTTAAATCCTTTTTTCATCATCATCATCATCATCGTCATCATCGTCGTCGTCATCGTCATCATCATCATCATCGATCATCATCATCATCATCATCATCATAATAGAGGAGGAGGATATATGGTTTGCAGCATAATGTAACTGATACACTGTACCACTAATTGTAACCAACGATCACAATAAACAAACAAACGAACGAACAAACAGAACCTCAAGCACATGGCCTTGGTGTAAAAAAATGAACTGATTGTTTGCCCTGACCTTGAATGAGCCAATCGCCAGCCTTGTTCCATGCCGGGGCCAGTCTGGCCAGCAGGGAATAACGGAGACATGCCTGGTACACAGCTTGGTTCACCCGGAACGCTTTGCTGGCCTAGGAACACAAAAGATGACAGGAAAAACACAACAAATAATGCAAATAAAAATAAGTTTTACTCCCAACAACAATATTGGTCAATTCCGTGTGGGTGTGTGTGTGTCTGCCTGTCTGTGGCTGAGAGGTGGGATGGTATGTACCTGCCTGCATACTTGCCAGCATGCCTGCCTGTCTGTTCGTCTGTCTGTAGTGCTAGCAACTGGACAGAAGGACACCCAGCATTCAAGTAGTCTTATTCCGAAACTCAGAAGCACAACTTGACACGAAGTTAAAACAGAAACAAATGTAGTGCCTGAACAGAGTGTTCAGCAACTATGCTAATAATTATCAGTGCAAAATTCTTCTCTTTTTTTTTCAGTGTCCATTTCGTCTGTATATTCTTATCAACTAACCTGTAAGTTGTTACTCCTCAGCCGGGACTGCAGACGGCCCGTTTTGTACAGGGTTTGCTGCAAAGACAAATTTCTCTAGTTTTTGACATCCAACACTAATTACCTCTATTTTTCTATTGTTTATGACAACCACGATTATAACATCGCTGTATTTACCTTGAACTTGTTGAAGTCATTTGTGTCTGAAAACTGTGGTTAGAAATAAATTAATGCTAAAGGCTGAACAAAATGATTTCAGCTTTTTTTGTGTTCAAAGTTCACCGAACCACACATGTGAAGTGGTTACAACTCATCCATCTCCACTCCACCGCACCCCGCCCCTGTGGCACGCGCGCGCACGCGCACACACACACACACACACACACACACACACATTATTTATTTATTTTACTTATATTTATATCGTTTTGTATGGGTTAATTTAATTTATTTTTTTATTTAATGGGGGGGGGGGGGGGGGGGGCGCTCTGGTGGTACCCTTTACATCTTACAGGCAGCACAACGTTGAAACAATCAAACTGGTCATTTGAGGGCGAGGCGATGACGTCTGGTTCCGTGAAAATCAATTCTCTGTAAATGAACAAATAAGGCTTGAACAAAACTGCCAAAACGTTTTCTCAATTTCTCAGTCAATATTACTATACTGTCAAATCAAAAGTAGATCTCATTCAGCCATGCAAGAATCAGCGTGTGATGTCGACAATTTTCCAGTCCAAAAATATACGACAGCTTATCTTCATTGATACTCCACTAAACAGTCTGCACATTTCAACTGTACTGGATGTTTTTCTTCAGTCATTCAGTGCGAGTTCTCCATCTTCATTTTAGCACACCCTACCTGCACTTCAATATCCTGGGTTGTGTGGTGCTGAAAGCTGTCCCCTGCTCCACTCGAACACTGAGTGCACACAGCTCGTTCAGGTCTGGCTTTGTTGCAAACAAAACAACTGGATCCGAATGAGGTTTTGTTTGCATGGTGATTTTATTAAACCGTACTGTAGAACGACACGTTACAACCTTAGTCTTTTGCTCATTTTGCAAGATCTGAATGATCGTCTGCTCCTGTCAAGGGGCGTCACTCTGATAATGAAGAAAAGATAACTTGCCGGTGTAGGATCCGGTCCGGTCCCCCCTCTGAAGTAGTCCCCCGGGGGACCAATTCGTGGCAAAAACTGCTCTATAATGGTCCCCCCTTAGACATCCAGCCTCGTTCAGTTTCTTGTTACAATGTAAAATGTGACAACAGTGATATTAACGTTCTGTATGGGTTGTTCATTTTGTTGTATGCTGACGATACGGTTATTTTTGCTGAATCGCCAGAATCCGTGCAGATTGCTCTAGATATTATGGACAGATATTGTAAAGATTGGTTTTTGAAATTGAATGTAACTAAAACAAAAGTAATGATTTTCTCAAGAGGGAAAGTAAGAAAAGTTCCGACATTTACATTCAATGGTCGGAAACTTGATATTGTGTATGATTTTCAATACCTGGGTATTAAATTTAGCTACAATGGTAAATTTACTGTTGCACAGAAGAATTTGTATGACCGTGCCTCCAAGGCCATGTTTGCTTTATTACGTAAAACTAGAAAACTGTTTTTGCCTCTTGATGTCCAAATTGACCTCTTTGAAAAAACTGTGGTCCCTATTTTACTTTACGGTTCTGAAGTATGGTGCCCTTACATGTCTGATCTAGCTAACAAATTACAGATACGATTTTTTAAGATGATTTTGAAAGTTGGCAAATCAACACCAACAAACATGGTTTTGGGTGAATTAGGTCAGTTCCCTGTAAGTATTCAAGCGAAATGTCGTATGTTGAATTTTTGGTACAAACTTGCATTTTCAAATGGTTCTGACAAACTTTCTTGTGTGACATATCGTTTTTTATTTAAAATGTATGAATCTGGTGTATACAAGTCAAAATTTTTGCTTTCTGTCCATGGTGTTCTAAATGAGTTAGGCTTTAGTGATTTTTGGCACAATCAAACTATCGATAATGTAACGGATGGTGGTTATTTTAATACTTTCAAAGCACTGATGAAAAATAGGCTACAAGACCAATTTGTCCAAACCTGGCATTCAGAAATAAATAACAATGAGTTTTATTATAATTATAGAATGTATAAAGAGAATTTTGAGTTTGAAAAGTACTTGTCCATCCTGCCGGTTAATTTAGCAAACGCTGTTTTAAAATTTAGAACACTGAATCATAAACTGCCTATACAAAAAGGTAGGACTCTTAGTATTCCCAGACAAGACAGAATCTGTCACAAATGTTCATCAGGTGACCTTGGGGACGAGTTCCATTATATTTTTGTATGTCCTTTTTTTACCAATTATAGAAAACAGTTGTTACGGTGCTATTATTATGCCCGCCCCAATTCAGTTAAATTCAGAGAGCTTTTTTCCACTACAAAAAAGAGTTTATTGCTAAAACTCGCAAAGTTCATGACACTTGTCATGGACTGTTTGAGAAGCGAGTAAAATTTAATTCTCTTTTAGCTTTATACTCCGTTATCTGTTTTGTGTTGTTTGTAATAGTATTTTTGTCCTTATGTTAACTCACCCATCACCCCCCCCCCCTCCCCCCCATTTCCCATAGTAAAGAAATGTATGTAATTACTTTGTGTGTTTTATTATTATTATTATTATTATTATTATTATTATTATTATTATTATTATTATTTATTATTATTGTTGTTGAATTGTTTCTTGTATTGTTTTTGCTCTCCCTCACCCCTCAACTCCCTTTTCTGTACATAGCCTGATTTCTTTTTGTTTTAGTTCCTTTTATTTGGTGTTGAATGAAATGTGTTTTTATTGTGTTTTTTAATTTTCCATGTACCCTCACGGGGTTTTATCGGAATAAAACTTGACTTGACTTGACTTGACTTGACTTGTTAGTAATGTTACCAGCAATTTCAGAGAAAAGAAAGGAAAGAATCAGAGACTGCTTTCATTTCTTCTTATCAGTATTTATTTATTATTCATTTTATTTCATGTGATTTTTCTGTTGAACGGCATTATAAATCAGATCTATTTTATTTTCTGCAAAATATAGTCAAACAAAGAGATTGCTGTCTGTGCACTACATAATACCGGACGAAGATATAGATTGAAAATGGCTTGAATGCCTAAGAAAAACGAGGCTGGATGTCTAAGGGGGGACCATTATAGAGCAGTTTTTGCCACGAATTGGTCCCCCGGGGGACTACTTCAGAGGGGGGACCGGACCGGATCCTACACCGGGTTCATGGGAAATTGAACCAGGCATCATCGAAGATACTGAGCACACTAACAGATACTCGAAAAAAAAGGGGAAGAAGAGCCGGCGGAAAAATGCAGAAAGCACTGGCGCACGTTCGCACCCATGTGTGTGTGTGTGTGTGTGTGTGTGTGTGTGTGTGTGTGTGTGTGTAGTGTGTGTGTGTGTGTGCGTGCGTGTGTCTCTCCGGTGTGTGTGTGTGTGTTTGTGAGCAAGCGTACGGTCACCTTTTTTCCTGAAAATCTTGAGTGCATTTGCCTTTTGGAAACATTGCGTTCAAACTTCCTGATCACTTCATATCTCACGTACGAAATGGCTTTTCATTCAAATAATTATCCTGATCCTGTGTAGGCTACGGGTGTGGGTGTGCGAGAGGGCATATGTTGTGTCTGTCTATCCGCATCCGACAATTGGGTTAAGCCTACGTGTATTACTACATTCTTGTCATTGCGTGTTAAAGCCCATGTTTCAAAGGCATCGGAAAAATGTCAAGGTCTCTTAAATTGTAAAATCAATGTTTGGCTTGCAACAAGTGGATGTGATTTTCAGAAAATGCATGCTCCGTCAAAGTCTTTTGCGGCTCAGTCCCACCCAGTCTCACCTGCCAAAGTACACACATACTAGAGAGAGAGAGAGAGAGAGAGAGAGAGAGAGAGAGAGAGAGAGAGAGAGAGAGAGAGAGAGAGAGAGAGAGGGAGAGAGAGACAGAGACATAGAAACAGAGAGACTGACAGACATAGGCTATACAGACAGACAGAGACAAACAGAGACATCGGAAAAAAAGAGAGATAGAGACAAAGAGAAACAGAGACAGAGATACATTGTACAAAGAGAAATAAAAACACAATATCATAGCGATACATAACCGTGATACAAGACACTGTTTGACACAAGTAATAACAGCGAAAGACATGGATAATAGTTTGGTACTTTTATTGTCACAAAATCAAACAACTACCGCTGTCAAATTACATCAACATAATTATCAATCTGGAGTTGGAGATAAGGCGATGGCGTGTCAACTTTAAATTTGGCACATATTCGTGCATTTTATTTCAATTCAGTTCAGATCAGGTCAGTTCAGTTCAGTTCAGTTTCGATCAGTTCAGTTCAGATGAGCGCAGTTCAATTCCGTGCAGTTTAGTTATGGTCTAGTCAGTTTAGTTCATTTTTTTCAGTTCAAATCAGATCAGATCAGATCAGTTCAGTTCAGAACCGTTCAGTTCAGTTCAGATCAGTTCAGAAGAGCGCAGTTCAATTCCGTGCAGTTTAGTTCTGGTCTAGTCACTTAAGTTCATTTTTTGTTTTACTTTATTCTATTTTATTGCAGCATCGGGCAGTTATCCATGGTGAGGTGTAAAAAATAGAAAGGGACGGGGGAGGGGAAGGGGGAGGGGGAGGGATCGATGATGAATTATCAAGATTACAACCTGTATGTATGTAACATTGTAGCAAATGCTAGGCTGTTAGTAGAGTCAAGCATGTAAATAAACAACACATGGCCTTGAATCTCTATCCTGTCGATGGAAGAGCACGGATGGTGTTCGCTGTTCAATTAAAGGTACCTACCTTCCTATGAATGCCAGCATGCACACCGCCACACATCTGGCCAGGCTTTTACCAGGAATAAGCCCTAGCTGTCTGCCTTGGGCGGGGAGATAAGTTCAGTCGGTAGCGGCGCTATCTTGAAACCAGTAAGCTTATGTCGCTATCTCCAGGGAAGTATTTCTCAGAGTCAACTCTGCGCAGACTCTCCTCGGTTTCCGAACTTCCCCGTGTGCACGCATGCGCACGATAAAGATCCCAAGCTCACGGTGAAAGTCTCGGGGCTTGGAAACAGGAATACACGCATGCAGGAAAAAGAAGGGTTTAAAAACAAGAAGGGTAGCGCCGAACTGCATGGTAAAAGTCGCTTTCCCGGCCAGTGAGAAAGTAGCCCGAATTTCCAGGAGGGTAACCTCACAGGATTATAATAATGATACCTTATCCGTCTCCTTTTCCTTCCGCTTGGATACACGTCACAAATCAACAGCCTGGCTGCTTTTGTGTTGAGCAGGAATTTCTTGCTCAATTATTTGTGCAAGTGACACCCATGTCAACCGGGCAAAGTAATTAAGCAAAATGTTATTTCTTTCTTTATTTGGTGTTTAACGTCGTTTTCAACCACGAAGGTTATATCGCGACGGGGGAAGGGGGGAGAGGGGATAGAGCCACTTGTCAATTGTTTCTTGTTCACAAAAGCACTAATCAAAAATTTGCTCCAGGGGCTTGCAACGTAGTACAGTATATTACCTTACTGGGAGAATGCAAGTTTCCAGTACAAAGGACTTAACATTTCTTACATACTGCTTGACTAAAATCTTTACAAAAATTGACTATATTCTATACAAGAAACACTTAACAAGGGTAAAAGGAGAAACAGAATCCGTTAGTCGCCTCTTACGACATGCTGGGGAGCATCGGGTAAATTCTTCCCCCTAACCCGCGGGGGGTTACGCTACACTTACGTGAGCCAAAAATGAAAAGTCTGGGTGCAGTCTGTGCACAGTGTTGTTTTGTGTGTGAATTAATTTAAGACATTTAAACTTTAAAAAAAAAAATTCAACTCATCACAGCAGTCAGGATGTTGACTGTATGTCACCAATTGGAGGGATGATCTTTTACTGTGTAAAAGCCTGACCAGAGTTGTGAGGGTTTACATGATGATTTACACAGGAAGGAAGCTAGATATCTTAAACACACACACACACACACACACACACACACACACACACACACACACACACACACACAATCATATTCGTGTATCACTGTATACCTTTAAAGGCAGAGTTGTTCTGCCTCCACGTTCGTTCAGAAACTTAACAACAAACTGTGCGCACATAGTGTCACCATTTTAATTGACTTGAGTATCGCTTCTCCCGTCATGCGTCATTGCGGTGAAAAACTGAAAAACAACAACAATAATAACATAAGACCAAAACACTATTTGGCAAACGAGTCCATACCACGGAACCACACACACCAATAAAACAACTCCACTGTTACCGCCCCACTAAGCATCCAAATATCGGAGCACGTAAAATGAAATTGAACAAAAGCAAGAGCACGTTGTGCCGATGAACCCCAAAAATAAAACCGACACGCATTCCACTCCACCTCACCCAAACAAATTATCGAACAAATACCTCAAAGAAACTTTTAGAAATAAAATGACTGTATTTACAACATGTGAGCGTACATTAAACTAAAGATGTTTCAGAATCAAGCGGGACCTGGTGCTGGCTGACCAGTACCAATGGCGGCTGCCATACCAAACAGTGGGGGCCCGGGTAGCTCAGGTGGTAGGGCACTGGACTTGTGATCGAGAGGTCGCTGGTTCGAATCCGGGCCGGGACGGACATGGGTCAACTTTATGTGCAGACCCAGAGACGGTATCCATCTCATACCAAACATGAACAACTCACGGAATAAAATAACTTAACATTGTTTAAAATTTAATATCTCAAAATCGGAAAAAGTTACAGGAGTGATTTTTGTACCAACGTAAAGCTTGTTCAATTGCTCATTATGGGCAAAAAACCGGAATAGTCTGGCTTGTTCCGTTTTTTTGCAATTTGAGCTCAAAGACGCATGGTGTCATTTTGGAGTTTACAAACTTAGCACTGTGTGTTTGACAGCGCTGTGCGTGCACTGGTTGATCGCAGCCGCAATTAAATTACACAGGAGCAGTGAAGGTTAGCCTCAATACGTTTATTAACCAAACAAATTTCATTGTGAAGTCGAAATTCGATCAACCCTAATGAAGCGGTCTTGCTGAGGATTGGTGACACGGGGCCGTCCTTGGCGAGGCAGGTCTCGAACGTTACCGTTGTTTTGCTGGTACCTTCTTCGCCACAAGGCAACTGATTGCCTGGTCACTCCGAATCTCCTAGCAACATCAGTATAAGTCATCCCTCCTCTCAACATCCCTATTGCGACGAGTCTATCGTTCACACACGTTCGTGGCATGGTGAAAGAGAAAGACAGAGTGGACAGTTTTGGGCAAAGAGAAAGAAACATTTTAATTTTTAGTGAGTTGTTCTCACTCACAAACAAACGGACAAACCAAAGGCAGTACTTTCATGCAATATTCGTGGATCAGCAGCAGACCTTTTGCAGGTTTCAAGTACGGGTAGACGTGCCCCGAGAGTCAAAGAGTGCAGGCCTACCTGTTTACAGCACACACAGCGTGCACTGGCTGTCGGCAGCGTCGGCAAGCTTAGGCGTCAGTCTAGTAAACTCCAAAATGACACCATGCGTCTTTGAGGACCAATTGTGAAAAAACTAAGCAACCGAGAACATTCCGGTTCTTTTCCTCTTCTCAGGAATTGATGGTTCTATGATCGTACCACCCCGCTCTCCTGCAACTTTTTCCGATTTTGAGATATTAAATTTTAAAACATGTTAAGTTATTTTATTCCGTGAGTATATTTTCTGTGCACAGTTGGAATTTTTGATAAATACATTTTTGAAAAAGCAATTTGTTTTGATGAATTGATTTCTCAAAACCCCCTACTGGTGGCTTTTAAGAAATTAATTCACCAAAACATTCTAACTCACGACAGCAAGCCGTCAAGGGTGAAGATTTTTTTAATCATAATTTATATGACGGATGGTCTTATCCCATGTAGAAGCCTGGCCAGATCTGAGAATGGCTGAGCCGTACTGTTTTTAAGAGGAGGAGTGTGCCGTTCAAGTCGGAATGCTGTGAAGTGTTGAAACCCTTACTGGCTCATAAAAGGAACAAATGTATTGGCACTATGTGACGATCCAAGTGATCAGCTTTACAAAATTAATACAGTCATGTTATTTTCATGGTACTTGAGACACATTCCCTCCCACAATGCACAAAGAACGCCCCTTTTACTGTGATAGTAGCCTCTTATGTCCACAGATCTCAACATTGCCCAAAATATTTGTATATAAAAGCATTTCATCTCTCTCTCTCTCTCTGTCTCTCTCTCTCTGTCTCCCTCTCTCTCTCTGTCTCTCTCTCTCCTATGTCTGTCTGTCTGTTTGTCTGAATCTATCTCAAGAGGACGCTAGCGCACACATGCATACACTATGTATACATTTACAGTCATGTAGGAAAGACCAGTCAGGCAAACGGGCCCACCACATTATTTTGATCTAGTTTTCAGAATCTTTGTATGCAGAGGAAAGAAACAATTCACCCGTGTGCTCTACTGTCCCAACCATTCTGCCCCAAAATAGCTGAACATTTTGCCATCGTTGAAAATGTTCTTGGAACCCTGTCGGCCTGTGGCTGGCAAAGCATGAAGGCATCAGTACTCATCTCTGTATTTTCATGCACACGTTTTTGTCACATGCTTACAAACACGTTCAACAAAGAGAGCAGGGGCGTGGGTGCCAAGTGGGAGAGAACAAACCGCGGGTTCTGATTCGTTGAAATCACAACGCATCTCAGTTTCAACCAATCCAACACTGCGGGTGGCTCCCGTTTGGGTGGTAACTTTGTCGTGCACCTCAGCTCAGATTTCGTCCAGCGCCCACAGTGACTGTCGCCATCCTGAACTTCCTGCGACCTCCATTGGCGACGTCAGCACGCACATAGGCTAGCAGGGATGTTGCAATAGTTTATTTTCAGTATACAGTATAACGAAACAATTCACCAGTCCCCTCTGTTCAACCCAACAACTACTCAAGCTGAGTTGTCCATTTGACCCCACGTCTAACCTGCATTTTTGTGTGTCTCGAGGCACTCAGGATTAAAAAAAGAAAGAAAAAACGTTTGAAAAAAGTGTAAATATCACGTTCCATATATATACATATATATATATATATATATATGTTCATCATGGGCCAGTTTAAAGGCACAGTAAACCTCCCGTAAACCATCACAGATACTGTCAGGCTTTTACACACAGTACAAACACCCTTTCATTTAAACACTCACCGAACGGGAACATCCTAGGTGCCCTACGTAAAGAGCGAGCAATTTTTAAAGAATTAATTTTGCGGATTGTTTCTCGGACAATCGGACCGTGGTGCGTTTTGGCGCTAGACCTAACTTTTAAAATCTAAATAATAAATTGACAGCTTGTTACACAAACATTCTTAAATCATAAAAGAATTCTTTTTTCATCAAGACAAGATCAGTACAATTCAAAATTTTGAAAGTTTGAAAAAAGAAAAGCCCGGAAGCAGGGTCACGCAAGGTCGTGGTTCTCGTAGCAGACGACGGTTTATGCCTATCGCCAGTTCCTCTGAACAGTCAAAAGCCATCGCTAGAGTTCTTGTGAACTACAGCCGTTTGTTTCGTGCATAGTCAGAGGTACATGATAACGTGCTATTGCAGATAAGCTCACATCGAGTCGCATTCAAATTACTAACTGACCACTACATTGTGAAAAAGGGAAACTGGATCACACGGGTTCAAGATAAACCACGCAAAAATAAATTCTTTAAAAATTGCTCGCTCTTTACGGAGGGCACCTAGGATGTTCTCAAGCGGTGAGTGTTTAAATGAAAGGGTTTTTGTACTGTGTGTAAAACGGCCTGACAGTATATGTGTTGGTTTACGGGAGGCTTACTGTGCCTTTAACGCAAAACCAAGCAATCACTTCCTCAGCCGCCTTTCGAGAGCAGCGATAATTGTCGAACAGTGACCCCCTGACATTCCCGTGACTGGCTGCTTTGACGACTCAGTCTCTGGCTGAATGTGAGTCCGTGAGAGCGTTGTGAAGCGGTCAGTGGTCATGAATAGGAGTGGATTTCAGAGAAAATGAGAACAGGGTTTGTCGTATGGTCCTTCATGAAGAGTATTGCGAAGTTGTCAGTGGTCAGGGGTGGGAGTGGATTTCAGGGTAAATGAGAGCAGGGTTTACTGTAAGGTCCTCAATGGAGAGTGTTGTTAAGCGGTCATGGATAGAAGTGGGTTTCTGGGAAAATGAGAGCAGGGTTTGGCGTATAGTCCTCCATGGAGAGTGTTGTGAAGCGGTCATGGATAGAAGTGGATTTCAGGGAAAATGATACCTGGGTTTGACGTATCCTCTTCCATGGAGAGTGTTGTGAAGCGGTCATGGATAGATGTGGATTTCAGGGAAAATGAGAGCCGGGTTTGTCGTATAGTCCTCCATGGAGAGTGTTGTGAAGCGGTCATAGATCGGAGTGGGTTTCTGTTAAAATGAGAGCCGGGTTTGTCGTATAGTCCTCCATGGAGAGTGTTGTGAAGCGGTCATAGATCGGAGTGGGTTTCTGTTAAAATGAGAGCCGGGTTTGTCGTACGGTCCTCCATGGAGAGCGTTGTGAAGCGGTCATAGATCGGAGTGGGTTTTTGTTCAAATGAGAGCCGGGTTTGTCGTATAGTCCTCCATGGAGAGTGTTGTTAAGCGGTCATAGATCGGAGTGGGTTTCTGTTAAAATGAGAGCCGGGTTTGTCGTACGGTCCTCCATAGAGAGTGTTGTGAAGCGGTAATGAATAGAAGTGGATTTTAGGGAAAATGAGAGCAGGGTTTACTGTACGGTCCTCCATGGAGAGTGTTGTGAAGCGGTCATGGATAGAAGTGGATTTCAGAGAAAATGAAAGCCGGGTTTGTGGTATAGTCCTCCATGGAGAGTGTTGTGAAGCGGTAATGGATAGAAGTGGATTTCAGAGAAAATGAAAGCCGGGTTTGTGGTATAGTCCTCCATGGAGAGTGTTGTGAAGCGGTAATGGATAGAAGTGGATTTCAGAGAAAATAAGAGCCGGGTTTGTCGTATAGTCCTCTATGGAGAGTGTTGTGAAGCGGTAATGGATAGAAGTGGATTTCAGAGAAAATGAGAGCCGGGTTTGTTGTACTGTCCTCCATGGAGAGCGTTGTGAAGCGGTCATAGATCGGAGTGGGTTTCTGTTAAAATGAGAGCCGGGTTTGTCGTATAGTCCTCCATGGAGAGTGTTGTGAAGCGGTCATAGATCGGAGTGGGTGTCTGTTAAAGTGAGAGCCGGGTTTGTCGTATAGTCCTCCATGGAGAGTGTTGTGAAGCGGTCATAAATCGGAGTGGGTTTCTGTTAAAATGAGAGCCGGGTGTGTCGTATAGTCCTCCATGGAGAGTGTTGTGAAGCGGTCATAGATCGGAGTGGGTTTCTGTTAAAATGAGAGCCGGGTCTGTCGTACGGTCCTCCATGGAGAGTGTTGTGAAGCGGTAATGGATAGAAGTGGATTTCAGAAAAAATGAAAGCCGGGTTTGTCGTATAGTCCTCCATGGAGAGTGTTGTGAAGCAGTAATGGATAGAAGTGGATTTCAGAGAGAATGAGAGCCGTGTTTGTCGTATAGTCCTCCATGGAGAGTGTTGTGAAGCGGTAATGGATAGAAGTGGATTTCAGAGAAAATGAAAGCTGGGTTTGTCGTATAGTCCTCCATGGAGAGTGTTGTGAAGCTAATGGATAGAAGTAGATTTCAGAGAAAAGGAAAGCCGGGTTTGTCGTATAGTCCTCCATGGAGAGTGTTGTGAAGCGGTAATGGATAGAAGTGGATTTCAGAGAAAATGAAAGCCGGGTTTGTCGTATAGTCCTCCATGGAGAGTGTTGTGAAGCGGTAATGGATAGAAGTGGAATTCAGAGAAAATGAGAGCCGGGTTTGTCGTATAGTCCTCCATGGAGAGTGTTGTGAAGCGGTAATGGATAGAAGTGGATTTCAGAGAAAATGAAAGCCGGGTTTGTCGTATAGTCCTCCATGGAGAGTGTTGTGAAGCAGTAATGGATAGAAGTGGATTTCAGAGAAAATGAAAGCCGGGTTTGTCGTATAGTCCTCCATGGAGAGCGTTGTGAAGCAGTAATGGATAGAAGTGGATTTCAGAGAAAATGAAAGCCGGGTTTGTCGTATAGTCCTCCATGGAGAGCGTTGTGAAGCAGTCATAGATCTGAGTGGGTTTCTGTTAAAATGAGAGCCGGGTTTGTCGTATAGTCCTCCATGGAGAGTGTTGTGAAGCGGTCATAGATCGGAGTGGGTTTCTGTTAAAATGAGAGCCGGGTTTGTCGTACGGTCCTCCATGGAGAGCGTTGTGAAGCGGTCATAGATCGGTGTGGGTTTCTGTTAAAATGAGAGCCGGGTTTGTCGTATAGTCCTCCATGGAGAGTGTTGTGAAGCGGTCATAGATCGAAGTGGGTTTCTGTTAAAATGAAAGCCGGGTTTGTGGTATAGTCCTCCATGGAGAGTGTTGTGAAGCGATCATAGATCGGAGTGGGTTTCTGTTAAAATGAGAGCCGGGTTTGTCGTATAGTCCTCCATGGAGAGTGTTGTGAAGCGGTCATAGATCGGAGTGGGTTTCTGTTATAATGAGAGCCGGGTCTGTCGTACGGTCCTCCATGGAGAGCGTTGTGAAGCGGTCATAGATCGGAGTGGGTTTCTGTTAAAATGAGAGCCGGGTTTGTCGTACGGTCCTCCATGGAGAGCATTGTGAAGGTAGGGTTATGATCACCAGTATACAGCGATGGTTGTGCTGGTGATGTTGGTGGAGGTGGTTGGTTTGTTAGACGTTGGTAAATGGGAAAATGAGAACAGGATTTGTCGTATTGTCCTCCATGGAGAGCGTTGTGAAGCGGTAATGGATAGAAGTGGGTTTCAGGGGAAATGAGCTCAGAGTTTGACGTGGAGAGGCTTGAAGGGGGAGTTCTAATCACCAGTCATCAGCGGTGGTTGTGCTGGTGCTGGTGATGTTGGTGGAGGAGTAGGTTGCTTTGTTCGACGTTGGAGGTCTTGGTGGTGAGACTGCTGGCGTTGCTGGCTGTCTTGACAACCGCCTTGTGCCGGGTACCCGCTCCCACGAACAGCACACCCAGGGTGGATTTCTTGCCCGTCACCTGATGCAGCCACCTGAAGTGTGAAAAGAGACGCGTTTAGACGAGACATACTATTTATGAAGCTAATTTATTATACAAAGTTTAATTTATAAAGAAAAGGTTGCTTAACTTTGGAGCTTGAGTATATTCTTCCGCCAAATCCGATCTTACACTGTTTTTAAGTGCGCGTTTATAAGCATAGCTTAAATTGTTGTACTCCGTTGATCCAATTGATTGTATGTGGCATTGTTACTTGTAATTCTTTGAATACAATTGTTTAAACCAAATGAGGAGACAACGAGAAGTTGATAGTTAAAGTCAAATACATGATCATAATCTAAAAGAGTGGCAGAACAAATTTGACACCACGTAGGCCAACAAAGGAAACAGAGAGAAGGTCAAGGACACAACTTTTCTCACGTGCACGAAAGGAGGCGAGGCAGAGTTATTTCCCCTGATACTGTATAATTTCCCCCTTCTCGCATATTGCTCGTGCCGGTCAGAAAATACTCATAGATTTTGGACTCACATTTTCACTGTGAAAAACAGTAACAGACATATGGACCCATCATATGGGCATGGGTGGGAACCGAGGTACGGCGGGTATTTTTCTGTATTTCTCAAATAAACGTGCAATGCAGACTCCAAGCGGACGAAATCGTAACACCCTAAATGACGGCGCCAGGCTACCCATATGGCGGGGAACAACCAACTATAAGCAACACCTGTCACACAAAACTCTCAGTATAAGGTGACCCTGAGAGTGAAGAAAAAGCTTAACAACACAGAACAAGAAATTTCACATTTCGTCCACACTTTTTATTCACTCCGACCTTACCTGTCCTTTCCTCTACATATTGCCTTGGGCTCTAACACCCATGTGCTCTTCGCCCACCCAACTCCCTCCATAACGACACGAGTATGACCCACATGCAAATCATCTTCTTCATGATGCGGACGAACCTTCTGCCGCTGAAGGCAGAGAAGAGTCTCAGCCTACAGAATATCCCAATCCCACTCTCATCCCGTTCTCCTTCCTTCTCTATTTTCAAGTTGATGTTGCCCTACCACCCACAAGCACTTCGTAACCGCTACCAAAGCAACACACAGAGTTGCACCCACTTGCGAATCACCTTCTTCATGACGTTCGTCATTTGTCGTTGACGGCGGAGAAGAGTCTTGGCCCACAGAATATCCTAACCCCATTCTCACCCCGTCATCCACCCTCTTCTCTATCTTTAGCAAGCACCCCCCCCCACACCCACCCGCCCCAAAGCAACACACGGAGTAAGACATAGTTTCACCCACCTGCAAGCCATCTTCTTCATGACGCGGACGAACCTGTCGATGAAGACAGAGAAGAGTCTCAGCCCACAGAATATCTCAACCCCACTTTCACCCCGTCATCCCCCCTTCTCCCTACCACTCACCCCCCACCCCCCTCATCCAACTATCCAAAGCAACATACAGAGTAAAATATAGTTTCACCCACTTGCGAATCATCTTTTTCATGACGCGGACGAACCTGTCGATGAAGACAGAGAAGAGTCTCAGCCCACAGAATATCTTAACCCCACTCTCACCCCGTCATCCCCCCTTCTCCCTGCCACTCACCCCCCCCCCTCCCCCCATCCAAAGCAACTTACAGAGTAAAACATAGTTTCACCCACCTGCGAATCATCTTCTTCATGATGCGGACGAACCTTCTGCCGCTGAAGGCAGAGAAGAGTCTCAGCCTACAGAATATCCCAATCCCACTCTCATCCCGTTCTCCTTCCTTCTCTATTTTCAAGTTGATGTTGCCCTACCACTCACAAGCACTTCGTAACCGCTACCAAAGCAACACACAGAGTTGCACCCACCTGCGAATCACCTTCTTCATGACGTTCGTCATTTGTCGTTGACGGCGGAGAAGAGTCTTGGCCCACAGAATATCCTAACCCCATTCTCACCCCGTCATCCACCCTCCTCTCCATCTTTAGCAAGCACCCCCCCCCCCCACCCCCACCCGCCCCAAAGCAACACACAGAGTAAGACATAGTTTCACCCACCTGCAAGTCATCTTCTTCATGACGCGGACGAACCTGTCGATGAAGACAGAGAAGAGTCTCAGCCCACAGAATATCTCAACCCCACTTTCACCCCGTCATCCCCCCGTCTCCCTGCCACTCACCCCCCCCCCCCCCTCATCCAACTATCCACAGCAACATACAGAGTAAAATATAGTTTCACCCACCTGCGAATCATCTTCTTCATGACGCGGACGAAACCTGTCGATGAAGACAGAGAAGAGTCTCAGCCCACAGAATATCTCAACCCCACTTTCACCCCGTCATCCCCCCGTCTCCCTGCCACTCACCCCCCCCCCCCCCTCATCCAACTATCCACAGCAACATACAGAGTAAAATATAGTTTCACCCACCTGCGAATCATCTTCTTCATGACGCGGACGAAACCTGTCGATGAAGACAGAGAAGAGTCTCAGCCCACAGAATATCTTAACCCCACTCTCACCCCGTCATCCCCCCTTCTCCCTGCTACTCACCCCCCCCCCTCCCCCCATCCAAAGCAACTTACAGAGTAAAACATAGTTTCACCCACCTGCGAATCATCTTCTTCGTGACGCGGACGAACCTGTCGATGAAGACAGAGAAGAGTCTCAGCCCACAGAATATCTTAACCCCACTCTCATCCCTTCTCCCTGCCACTCACCCCCCCCCCCTCCCCCCATCCAAAGCAACTTACAGAGTAAAACATAGTTTCACCCACCTGCGAATCATCTTCTTCATGACGCGGACGAACCTGTCGATGAAGACAGAGAAGAGTCTCAGCCCACAGAATATCTCAACCCCACTCTCATCCCTTCTCCCTGCCACTCACCCCCCCCCCCCCCCCCATAAAGCAACTTACAGAGTAAAACATAGTTTCACCCACCTGCGAATCGTCTTCTTCATGACGCGGACGAACCTGTCGATGAAGACAGAGAAGAGTCTCAGCCCACAGAATATCTTAACCCCACTCTCACCCCGTCATCCCCCCTTCTCCCTGCCACTCACCCCCCCCCCCCCCCATCCAAAGCAACTTACAGAGTAAAACATAGTTTCACCCACCTGCGAATCATCTTCTTCATGACGCGGACGAACCTGTCGATGAAGACAGAGAAGAGTCTCAGCCCACAGAATATCTTAACCCCACTCTCATCCCTTCTCCCTGCCACTCACCCCCCCCCCCCCCAAAGCAACTTACAGAGTAAAACATAGTTTCACCCACCTGCGAATCATCTTCTTCATGACGCGGACGAACCTGTCGATGAAGACAGAGGAGAGTCTCAGCCCACAGAATATCTTAACCCCACTCTCACCCCGTCATCCCCCCTTCTCCCTACCACTCACCCCCCCCCCCCCCAAAAGCAACTTACAGAGTAAAACATAGTTTCACCCACCTGCGAATCATCTTCTTCATGACGCGGACGAACCTGTCGATGAAGACAGAGAAGAGTCTCAGCCCACAGAATATCTTAACCCCACTCTCATCCCTTCTCCCTGCCACTCACACACTTCGCGAAGTCGACTTCGGGCTCAATTAAGGACCGCCTTTAGACTAGTTAGAATGAGTAAGACCCACCTGCTACAGCCATACACACAGACACCAAGTTTGTTGATATCATTGCCTTATTGAGTAAATGGGCACGCTGCATTTGTAGCGTCTTCCCAAACAGAAAAAGAAAAAGAAAAAAAAGTAAGACCTACCTGCGAACCATCTTCTTCATGACGCGGACGAACTTGTCGTTGAAGGCCGAGTAGAGGACGAAGTTGAGCGACATGTTGCAGGTGAGGAGCAGGTTGGACACGCTGCGGAACACCTTGTAGAACGGGGATTCCAGGAACTGCCGCAAGGTGGCGCTCCGACTGAACAGGTATGACATCACCACCACGTCACCGAAGGCCGCGGGTAGGATGCAGACGACGGCCAGGCACACGATGGATATCAAGGTCAAGGTCAGACGTGTCTGAAAACAACAGCTAGCTGATTAAAAAAATAAAAATAAAAAACCAAAAAAACATCAACAACAACTTGTGCGAAGTTTGTTTTAGGCCTGTGTTGTAAAATGTACGAATGTAGAATGTGGTAAAGGTCACAAAGGTTGCTACATTTCTTCGCTTTTTAGAGTTCTTGCAGAAAAAACTTCACTGACACAAATTCCACACTTTCGAGTCTTTGCTTTTTTTCTGTTTCACTGAAGGGAAACCCTGACTCCGAGGTGTTTGTGTAATGTGTCCATTGTTCGTGAATTGTTCGTAACAGATTCATAACGTGGCATGCGAATGTTCATAGCAAGGGCAATGTACATTACGTACAGCTTTAGTTTAATATTGAATTCGAGGGAGAGTTTTTTCAGCAGACCTGTTCCCTGTTCCAGTGTGCCTCCATGTTGTTTCTGATCCTGAGCAGCCTGCGCTGTCTTCTCGCTTTCTTCACCGCATAGATCAGGTAGCGGTTAGTAACACCCAGTATCAGAAGGGGAACCAACCCGAACATCACGCTGTAGAGCCACAGCACCTGCAGACATAGACAGGTAAAGATCAGGTGAAACAAACACCTGTAGACATAGACAGGTAAAGATCAGGTGAAACAAACACCTGTAGACATAGGCAGGTAAAGATCAGGTTAAGTTAACACTTTCTACCCCACCTATGTTGACCAAGGTGTTTTTTAGCCGAGACCAGCTGTGCTGCAGCAGGTCACTCCGAATTGTAGCAACTGTGTAGTAACTGTGTATCAAAACGCTGGAATCCAGGCGTTAGATTGACGTTACAGGAAGCGACTGAAGCTAACAGTCTGAGCGGATATATCAATACCTGGTCAGATAGAGCCATATAAGTGGGTACGGATATATCCGTACCTGGGAGACAATGAGTCTTAAACAACGCCTGTAGACACAGACACAGGTAAAGATCGAGTGAAACAACACATGAAGACACAGACAGGTATATATCAGATCAAACAGAACCTGTAGACATAGACAGGTACGAAG
Organism: Littorina saxatilis; assembly: GCF_037325665.1. Classification (NCBI taxonomy): domain Eukaryota; kingdom Metazoa; phylum Mollusca; class Gastropoda; order Littorinimorpha; family Littorinidae; genus Littorina; species Littorina saxatilis. The sequence continues at coordinate 49,369,440 of NC_090245.1, read as the reverse complement.
CAAGTGTCGCTGGCCTTGTTGTATGTGAACACAGCGCGTGTGGTCACCATGAATCGCGGCAAGCCTACATCAACATGCATGACACAACGCCCAGGGCCCCCCAAACTGCGCGTCCTTGTGTCCTATACGCAATAGAAACCGAACAAAACCATAACAGACATTCTTGAAAGGGGTCCCTCAACGCACTAGTCTAAACCTGAAAAGAACCGGTCCTGCATGGGTCGCACTTTGTTTGCGTCATCATGCGTACCATCGGTACTGATTTTCAGGCTGTACTCGTCGACTTTAACGACGAGAAACGTTTCTGCCAGATCTGTACCGACACGAATTTACGGAGTAAATATGACAAATAACGCGTTCGTGAAGGTCTCACAGAACTGTCAAAAGTCCTCCTGGTCTAAAGTTCCGCTGAGTGGGTCCTTGGTCACCCAAAACATTACAATTGGAGGTCCAGGGACCCTCAAGCCAGGTAGAGCGTATGTGGGGAGCCCAGACACCGATAGTCCCTATCACACTATACTGACCTTTTCGTTGGCCTTGCTGTATCGGAACACTGTGGGTCTGATCTGCAGGCGGTGTGGCGGCGACGTGGCGGTGTCCACCCTGTAGTACATGAACCTGGGCACGTTGACCAGTGTGATGACCACCAACACCACCACTGTCTTCAGCTTGGCGCTGCTCGGCGTGCACATGCCCCTCGCCCATAGCGGCTTCTTCACGAACAGGAACCTGCAGAGGAATATAGATCTCGTGAAAGAAGTGTTCTGAAGTGTCAGTGAGTTCTTTGATAACTGTATGGATTTGAAACAGCGCCACCACTGCCTTCAGCTGGACGCTGCAAGGCGTGCATGTTTGGCGTGCCCATAGCGGATGTTTCACGAACAATAATTTGCAGTACCGTGCAGTAGAGAACAGATTATGAAGTCAATAAGAAGCTCAATCACCCCAAGGACTGCTACCAGCATTATTGCTGTCTCCAGTCGCGCTTTGTTCAATAATTCCTTTTCTTGATTTGCTTTATAAATCTCTTAGCGCGCTGCGATGTCTCAATAACTTACATAATTAATGGCGTCACGTAAAGTCTGTCACTTCTTCTGCAGCATGTCTCCCAAGAAGTGACAAGAATTTCGAGAACGAAGTTTGTCTCGGTAAATTCAACATATCAGCAGTAGAAAATTAATCATAAGGTCACCACCACCAGGTTGTTGCATGTATCGGTATCGTAGATCATTAGAAAATAGCGCTGTGTCTCATTTGTTTAAGATACTGACCTCTCTATGGTGAGCGTGATGACGATCCAGGTGCTGGCGTTGTTGCAGATGGAGGTGAGCGGTAGGAAGATGTAGGCGCCGTAGAACACGCCCAGGTCGCCCGTCGTCGTTCCGTCACTGGTGATGAAGCCCGAGGAGCCTGCAGGGGTTGTGACCACGAGAAAGACGGCGGTCATGAGCAGCGCCGACAGGTCGGTGAGGGAGAGGGCACGCAGGTAGATGTAGGGGGACTCTTTTAACCCTCGCTCTGTGAGGACCAGCAGGTTGACCATGTTCAGCACGATGCCGATACTGCAAATCACCGGGGTCACCTTGAACTCGATAACGTTGGCCGCCTGATATAGAAATATAGACACCGTTGTCATGACGATTGTGTCTAATATCAACATGATTTGTTATTATTGTTTATCGTTCCCTCAGCAGTTAATGCTATTCGAGACCGCTGATATCAACATGAACAGACGAAACGACAAAGATGAGCACAATGCTTATATACTGCAAATCACGGGGGTCACCTTGAACTTGATGATGTTGGCCATCTGATATAGAAATATAGACACCGTTGTCATGACATTTGTGTCTGATATCACCATAAACAGACTACATGACCATATATAGTGAGCACGATGCCGATACTGCAAATCACGGGAGGTCGCCTCGAACTCGATGATGTTGGCCAACTGAACGTGAAAACATCCAACTCAGAGTTTTAGCCAACCGGTGCACAAACATACAAACCAAATAAAGTATTTGTATGACAAGTGCGCCTGACAATATGATGAAGAGACTGGTGATATTTTGCACAATGCCAATACTGCAGATCACTGGGGTAACTCGATAATAGTGGGTGGCCACATGAACGAGTAAACATAAAGTATACCGTGTACATTCGGTTGCCGTGACCCCCAATAGAGATTGACGATGTTGATCACGATGTTACGCAATGATATTGGCCACCTGATGGATAAAACATGCAACATTCGGCATCAAATCTATATGCCGCAAATTCTTAGAGAATTGACGATGTCGTGCACAACTGCAGTGCTTCCGATGTCTTGCTTTGAACAGCTAGAACTCGATGATAATATTGGCCACCTGGTGGATAAAACATACGGCATCAAGTCTAATGCCGCAACTTCTTAGAGATTGACGATGTCGAGCACAACTGCTGTGCTTCAGGTGACTTGCTTCAGCTTCAAGTCGATAATATTGGTCACCTGATATAAAAAGGGAGAAAGAAACATACATACTCGACGACAATACCATTTACACGACGACATTTACACTTTTTCATCGTCTGTCTAGGCACTTACTGGGCTTTCTGGGCTTTCATGAGACTGCTACAAAGTCAATAACGAAATCCTTACAATTTCAGTATTTGTTCCATTTCTTTTCGTGCGTTTCAGACGTTTGGCTGTTGCAGCGGCAAAAGCGGGTATGCAAAAGAAATAAAAACAATAGCTGGCTATATTAAGGGTGCATGGGGGCTGAGCTTTCGTAAAGTTGCCCTGAGCATTTGTACGTGTGTTACCTAATGTTTTCAAAGCACCATGGGACTGCTTTTTTTTGCGGTAAAAAGAGCAATACTAGAAGGTTTTGTTGTTGTTACTATTGTTATTAACTGACGGATGCAGAAATTAACAACTCACGGTTTTTATTCCTTATACTATTTTTGTATCGCCATCGATTCCTAACACATGGACAACCAAAAAAGAAAATGTCTCCCCCTGCCTCCCCCCCTCTCCATCTTGAATGATATTGGTTTTGAATCGACAGTCATCAGTGTCACAAACAAACAAATAAACAAACAAAACCCATCTATCCAGGAAGGGGGGAAAAAAAGAAACAAGTCAAGTAAGGCGAAATTACTACATTTAGTCAAGCTGTGGAACTCACAGAATGAAACTGAACGCACTGCATTTTTTCACAATGACCGTAGTCCGCCGCTTGTGCAAAACGGAGTGAAACTGACGAGCCTGTTTAGCGCGGTAGTGGTTTCGCTGTGCTGCATAGCACGCTTTTCTGTACCTCTTTTCGTTTCAACTTTCTGAGCGTGTTTTTAATCCAAACATATCATATCTATATGTTTTTGGAATCAGGAACCGACAAGGAATAAGATGAAATTGTTTTTAAATCGATTTCGGAAATTTAATTTTGATCATAATTTTTATATTTTTGATTTTCAGAGCTTGTTTTTAATCCAAATATAACATATTTATATGTTTTTGGAATCAGGAAATGATGTAGAATAAGATGAACGTAAATTTGGATCGTTTTATATATATATAAAAAAAAATTCAGATTTTTAATGACCAAAGTCTTTAATTTAAGCCACCAAGCTGAAATGCAATACCGAAGTCCGGCCTTCGTCGAAGATTGCTTTACAAAAATGTCAATCAATTTGATTAAAAAATGAGGGTGTGACAGTGCCGCCTCAACTTTTATAAAAAGCCGGATATGACGTCATCAAAGGTATTTATCGAAAAAAAGAAAAAAACGTCTGGGGATATCATACCCAGGAACTCTCATGTAAAATTTCATAAAGATCGGTCCAGTAGTTTACTCTTAATCGCTCTACACACACACACAGACTCACACACACAGACAGACACACACACACACACACACACAGACAAACACACACACACACACACACACACACACACACACACACGCACACACACACACACATACACCACGACCCTCGTCTCGATTCCCCCTCTATGTTAAAACATTTAGTCAAAACTTGACTAAATGTAAAAAGGAAATAAAACCACTCTCACTCACAGAGATAAATACAGAAGATACAAGTCGCGTAAGGCGAAAATACAACATTTAGTCAAGCTGTCGAACTCACAGAATGAAACTGAACGCAATGCAATTTTTCAACAAGACCGTATACTCGTAGCATCGTGAGTCCACCGCTCGTGGCAAAGGCAGTGAAATTGACAAGAAGAGCGGGGTATACGTTGTAGTTGCGCTGAGAAGGATAGCACGCTTTTCTGTATCTCTCTTCGTTTTAACTTTCTGAGCGTGTTTTTAATCCAAACATATCATATCTATATGTTTTTGGAATCAGGAACCAACAAGGAATAAGATGAAAGTGTTTTTAAATTGATTTCGAAAAATTAATTTTGATCATAATCAGTTTTTATATTTTTAATTTTCAGAGCTTGTTTTTAATCCAAATATAACATATTTATATGTTTTTGGAATCAGAAAATGATGAAGAATAAGATGAACGTAAATTTGGATCGTTTTATAAAAAAAATTTTTTTTACAATTTTCAGATTTTTAATGACCAAAGTCATTAATTAGTTTTTAAGCCACCAAGCTGAAATGCAATACCGAAGTCCGGCCTTTGTCGAAGATTGCTTGGCCAAAATTTCAATCAATTTGATTGAAAAATGAGGGTGTGACAGTGCCGCCTCAACTTGTACAAAAAGCCGGATATGACGTCATCAAAGGTATTTATCGAAAAAAGAAAAAAACGTCCGGGGATATTATTCCCAGGAACTCTCATGTCAAATTTCATAAAGATCGGTCAAGTAGTTTGGTCTGAATCGCTCTACACACACACACGCACAGACAGACAGACAGACAGACACACACACACACCCACACACACACACCACGACCCTCGTCTCGATTCCCCCTGTATGTTAAAACATTTAGTCAAAACTTGACTAAATGTAAAAAGTTCAAAATCCTACAGAACAGTCTGCGTTTTCTGCCTTCAGCCGAGGCACACTGATTTGGAACCTTTAATTTAAAAGAGACGAAGTGGGCGGGTCTTGTAATTATAGTTTTGACAGCCGTGTTTTCTGTGTTTGAAAATATGGTGCACTCGTTTACACCCAGTGGCACGCTATCACTGCGACTCTATTAAACTCGATTTTGTTCGTTGTGCCTCAAGGAAAATACGATGTCTAGGACCTTTGTGTACATTGGTGCAGATACGTGACTGGCAGTGAATGCGTTTATGGATGCGGGTACAACACCCCCCCCCCCCAACCAGAATCCCCCCCCACACACACACAAACAAGCACGTACACACGCATGCACGAACGCACGCACACACACACACACACACACACACACACACACACACACACACACACACACACACATATACTCTCTCTCATTCTCTCACTCTCTCTCTCTCTCTATTTTATGTCTCTCTCTCTATATGTATATATTTCTCTGCGTCTGCTGCGTCTCTCTCTCTCTCTCTCTCTCTCTCTCTCTCTCTCTCTCTCTCTCTCTCTCTCTCTCTCTCTCTCTCTCTCTCTCTCTCTCTCTCTCTCTCTCTCTTTCTCAATCA
>NC_090245.1:49360348-49363645 GCF_037325665.1 Littorina saxatilis | reverse complement strand
TCTCTCTCTCTCTCTTTCTCAATCACCCGTGATGTCCTGCCTCCCACTCACACACCAACGCAAGCACTTACAAGCACAAAGAGAAAATGATCTCAAAGTTGCCATAGATGTCTCCAGCCTTTTTTCAACCCTTTCCCTTTGTCTCGACAATGACATCATCATCATCATCATCATCATCATCATCATCATCATCAGCAGCAGCAGCAGCAGCAGCAGCAGCAGCAGCAGCAGCAGCAGCAGCATTATCGTCGTCGTCGTTGTCGTTATCATCACTACATTCATAGTCTTAAGTATTACTGGCTTAGGATTCACACCCGCTCTTCAACGATTCAAACCAGGTCTTACATTCGCTATCATCAATACATTGTGTACGCACCTCAGTTGCTGTTCGCATGGTTGCTGACATCATGGACACGTTGCTGTCGAAAGCAGACACGTTCGCTGTGACGTCATGGGAAAACGGTGACGTCGTTTCGTGGTGTGCCAGGACCGTGTTGACGACACGAGGATCTACAAGTGACGTCATCGCCTGTGAGATGTCGGGAGCAGTGGCGTTCCATGCGGTCTCAAGTAAACTTCCGTTAGACCGCGTATTGTTAATATCCAGCATTCTGTAGTTCAGTACAGTTTCTGCGATTTGTTTTTTAAATACGTTAAAGCTTCCTGTATGCAAGTGTAGCTTTTGCGACAAGCTGTCGATAAGGCTTCACGTTGTATAGTGTTGAAGACGTATCTGTCTACGTAAGGTTGTTGCTTCAAACATGTCGTCTGCTGCGAGAGCTGTACACATTTTGTCCGAATAGTGTCGTTATATTTTTAGCAGCCTGTATTTTTACCGCACAACGTAGCAGCAGTGACTCATTACTTCTACAGTATCATTAGTAATAGTCCAAAACTTGACGCTCACAAATAATTAAGTTATCCTCCTAGATTATGAGGGGAAAAGTTTGTTATTTTCTTCAAAAACGTCCAGAAAAAACTACAAAATGTGACTGTGAAGCGGCCTTTAAGTTTGTTGAGCTGGTTCGGTTGGATCAGTTTGTGACAGCCTTACGGGCGTTACAGACCGAGGTCCATCAGCAGCACTGCACGAAAAGATGGAACGTCTTCTCGTGGAATTATGTTTCTGTGGACACTGCCTGTCAGCGGTTAACAGGAGAGCAATACAAAGTGTGTTAGACTGAATAAAACAAGCCACCCCATCGGGCACCAGTTGAGTGGTATCACAGCTAGCTATGTCCATATACATCCAGGCAGAGTTGCTTCCCAGAATCACTCTGCAGTAGCCGACACCGACCTGAAGCAAAAATAATTAAATGAATTATTAACAGTTACATCCAAAGCGTTTTCACTCAAACTTCCTAACAGAAAATATTTAAAGCCTATCTTATCTCGCATTATTCAACAAAGGGTAGCATCCGCTGCTATTGCCATACAAATTTCCAACACTTGAAACGGTAGATAGACATCATTATTTAGAGGTTACACGTTCTCTCAACCTTGAGCCTGATATGAGGTTACAACGTAAGACGTCACAAATACAAAAAAAAACCTAGTCCTATCTATCGTTCCTATATATAATGTATTTTAGCAGAATACTGCAACAAACACTACATTCGTAACAACTATGCCTGAAAATCCCTGTGTCTGAAACGCAGCTCGCGTGCATGTCACAAGACTCTGCATGAAATTACCATGAATTCTCTGCTCCAACAAAGTGAACAACAGGAGAGGAGAAAGAGCGAGATATCCAGAGCCGTGCGAAGCCCTAACGGTGGATGTTAAATTGAAGGAAGTAGGGAGGTAACAAATCGGATGTCGTCTCTATAGAATGAGCCCCGTGAAAGGTTCTCGACACTCTAAATGAATCTCCTTAATATTCTTCTTTCGGTGTGTGTCGTCATTTCTACAGGGTTAATTTGAGAGAAAGCCAACTAGGATGGGAGAATAAATAGTCGTTGAATAATGTTTCACGTTGCAAACATATCAACCTTTTATTAAATTTGCCTGCATGATTTGACAGGATCGTCCCAAATATTACAGTTCCAAAAACATACATTTTAAACCTGTCACAGATAACAGTGCATGTAGCTTACTCGGAGGTCACGATAATACCGGGGTTCACCCACCAAAAGACAGCACGCAAAACAAAGTGTCAGTGTCAACGATCATTATTCAACTGACACTCGTCTAGACACAACTGTTTCCAGTGCTCTTCCCTTGCTTGGTGAATGGAGTCGTGGTAACGTAAACTAGGGTGCGTTACTTAAACCAGAGAGTATAAATCACGAACAAAGGTCTTTGCAACATCCTCGGGGTATCATGTCTACCGATTTCATCAGTGTAGCGTGGACACGTTTAGCATAATCAGGTAACCTGGAACCTCAGACACTCCATAAACTTGCTTTGAGAATGGAGGTAACACACGCTTACACCAGTTTTATTAAGTGCGAGGGCTTTTACAGTGTGCCAGTGTGCTTAAAAGGGCCATTCCGGACCGTGAAAACTGTTCGCCGCACTGTCTCAGATCTGGTCAGATTTTACACGGGATAAGACCATCCATCCACTTGGTCACATACCGAAAATGAAGAGCCTGGTTGCTCTCTGAGCACAATGGTGTTTTGTTTTGTTTGTTTTTTTAACAATTAAGTGTGAAAAAGGCACTTTCGGAAATTAATGTATCAAGACATTTCAACTCACCACAGCAAGCAGTCAGGGTGTTGATTTTTTGTTTGTGACCAAGCGGATGGATGATCTTATCCCATAGTCAAGCCTAGCCAGATCTCAGACAGTGAGGCCAACTGTTTTCACGAGGCGGAGTGGACCTGTAATGCGCTGTGGGACCCATTTTCTTTCTTTTCTTTATTTGGTGTTTAACGTCGTTTTCAACCACGAAGGTTATATCGCGACGGGGAAAGGGGGGAGATGGGAAAGAGCCACTTGTCAATTGTTTCTTGTTCACAAAAGCACTAATCAAAAATTTGCTCCAGGGGCTTGCAACGTAGTAGTAGTAGTACAATGTATTACCTTACTGGGAGAATGCAAGTTTCCAGTACAAAGGACTTTACATTTCTTACATACTGCTTGACTAAAATCTTTACAAACATTGACTATATTCTATACAAGAAACACTTAACAAGGGTAAAAGGAGAAACAGAATCCGTTAGTCGCCTCTTACGACATGCTGGGGAGCATCGGGTAAATTCTTCCCCCTAACCCGCGGGGGGTTGTGGGACCCAGTGGCGGTAACCACGTAAGGCCTTCACGAGAGGGCAAAAGAGTTAGAGACAGAGAGAC
>NC_090245.1:49220348-49352848 GCF_037325665.1 Littorina saxatilis | reverse complement strand
AGTCAGAAGTACGGATTAAAATGAATCAGACATGCTCTTGTTCTAACATTATTTCTTTCGACACGAGTTAAAAAAGAGGCAGCCATTTTGTTAATTGACTTTCTTCCCGTTCACCGGAGACAAAAGTCGCGAGTGCTCATTTGCAGGGAGAAGATTGTACTGTACAGCGAGGAAGAGTGAGCCACTCTACAGCGCTGCGAATTACAAACACACAACAAGCGTCTTGATTTTTTTTTTTAAATCCAAGCTGTCAGCTGTTTATGCTTAATGGGGAATAAACAGGAGCACGTTGTGTCTGTTTCTCATCAAATCAGTGGATACAGAGTTGGCTTCTTCGCAGTTGTGGTAGGTAGGTGTCTTGTGTCAGTGTTTACTGTGACAGAAAATGAACGTGACACGTGATATCAAATAACCAAAGGGAAGTAGGCGCCCTAAATGCATCATTACAACATGTATAATGGAGTAAGCGAGAGTCATACGGAACTTATCTCCTGGCACCTGAGAGAATAACAAGCATTGAAATGAACAAGCGACTTTAATTTTTATCCTCAAATAGTGTCACGTGATAGTTCTTCTTCAGTATCGCGGCAAATCTGTCTTTGTCTCTACCTCTCTGTTTGTCTGTCTGTCTGTCTGTGTCTGTCTGTGTCAATTTGTCTCTCTCTCTGTCTCTCTCTCGTGACGAAACACAAACTCTCTCTCAATCTCTCTCTTTCTTTGTCTCTATGTCTATGTCTCTTTGTGTCTCTGTCTCTTTGTCTGTCTGTCTGTCTCTGTTTGGCTCTCTCTGTCTCTCCCTTCCTCCCTCCCTCACTCTCTGTTTATAGAACTAACTCAGTTCAAAATGCAGAACCTGGTGCAATGATACGCAAGTCTCAAAACGCAAATTGTGACCAACTCTTGTTCATCGCCTTCTGGATACAACGCACGAGGAGTGATTGGCTCGCCAAATGTAATTAGCAGAGCCATGCTGGGATTAGGGCGCTGCTCATTTAGACGCTGAGTTATGAACAGCCCAACTTGCTAATCATGTCTGCGCCAAAAAAAGGATTTGTCGCATAACAAAAATCACCTCTGATTCTTTCAATCACATTTCCAGCATAAGGTCTAGCTGTCTAAGATCAGAAGATGGGGGTTGTAAAAATTGGGGCAGTAATGAAGAAAGGTGGAACCACGTTTTAAAATGAAATGGAGAAAGCAAAAAGACAAACAAATGAATGATTGAATGTTCTCGCCAAGGACAAGAATATGTTTGTTTGTTTGTTTGTTTGTTCGAGTCGTTCATGGGCTGAAACTCCCACGGCTTTTACGTGTATGACCGTTTTTACCCCACCATTCAGGCAGCCATACGCCGCTTTCGGAGGAGACAAGAATATGTCATTCTCCTACAGTCGAACCCGCTACACTTGTGACCACCTCTCAAAAGCGACCACCTGCCCAGAACGACCACATCCAAGAATCCCGGAAGAGTCTTTATTCTATATGTTACCTTTTCACAGCCACCACGTGCACCTGCCTCTAGTGACCACTTTCTGTCGATCCCTTGGGTGATCGTTATGGACATGTTCGATTGTACATGTTATGGTCCGTTTGAAATGAGAGGATTGTTTTAATGAAAAATACAGACTCCGGCGTTTACTTGTACTTGTTACGGATTTACTATACGTTAATTTGTCTAGTTTTCAATCAGTAAACGTAGTTTTAAGCTTTGAGTCTCACGGCGGCCTCATTATTTAACGCATTTTTTCCAACTGTAAAAATATAACGCATCAAAAATTGGTTTCCGCATGGGTGGAAAAGGTGAGAATGTTCATTAATGATATCACGTGTTTGATTAGAGTGGTGCAAGCATGCGGCTTCAACAGATTATCTTTAGATGATGGAAAAAGTTGCAAGGGATATGCGATTTTATCAGCCTATCTTATCAAAATAAATCTATTTTCAAACTGCAAAAATACATGGAATAGAAGTTGGTCGGTTATATTCTTTGGTTGCAGAAAATTCTGGATTTCAATGCTTTTTGCACTGAGTGAGCGCCTAATTTCACCGTCAAACGCCAATGATATGGACCTCTACGTCAGAATGAAGTAGCCAACACTGAAATCTACGGCATATTTTTTAAATGTGGACACTCCTTTCAGGGAAAGTATGGTTACTGCTGCGAAAAACCCCTCCCCCTCCTTCCACCCCCCCCCCCCCCCCATATCAAAACCTGAAAATGTAATAGATAGCACAGCCATGGTTGCTATAATATTCTCTTTCTTTCTCTCTCTTTCTCTCTCTCACAATCTCTTTCTCTCTCACACAATCTCTCTCTCTCTCTCTCTCTCTCTCTCTCTCTCTCTCTCTCTCTCTCTCTCCTCGCAATTATTTCACATCAATCATGTCTTTGATTTTTTATTCATGTTTCCTTCCTTGTTTTTATTTTCGTTAAATATTAATTAACACAAAAAAGACTCCTCCCTTTCGGTCGTGTTGGTTTAGTTGTCATCAAACATGGCGGGGTTGTGCCACGGGCCGAGTGGTTTGATTGTTGCACAATGTTGTGACCTGAACTTTGACACAAGACGCAATAAATCTCACGCTTATGCTCCCGCTGTCCCCTCGACCTGCTAAATCCCCAACGTGCACGTGAGAACCGTGATGTTAGCTGTCCCGGTGCCAGGAAGGGGGCACACTGCAACACGACGCGCCATTGTTTCACCAACGACAGACTGGGATTTGGCCAGATAAGTGAATGTATCATTGCGTGATGTCAACGTAATTCTTCTTCTTCTTCTTCTGTGTGCGCATTCCCGTCGCAATGCATAACTGTCAATGTTGTTTGAGTGACGAAGTTCAGGCCCACTATCATCTCCGGTGTCGTTTTAAAGGCACAGTGACCTTTTGAAGCAAATCAATTAATTAAAACATTCCTATTTGTCACAGATAGCAGCATGGCTGTTGCTTTCTGGTGTCCTATTTAAAGGCACAGTGACCTTTCGAATCAAATCAATTCTTCGAAACATTCCCATTCTGCTGAGATAGCAGCAAGGCTGTTGATATCTGGTGTCGCCTTAAAGGCACAGTGGCCTTTTGAAGCAAATTAATTCATTAAGACATTCCCAAACTGCACAGCAAGCAGCCAAGTTGTTGATTTCTAGTGTGTCTCCAAGTTTAAAAATGCTCTTATTTCATGTAAACTCCTGGCCATATCTGTGGCGGTTTACTACAGTGGTCGCCGCTTAATAAAGCCACTTCTGGACCGACGAAAAATGGCTTTAATAAGCGGCGGATTTTTTACCGGCGGTCCAGGAATACGTCATTTTTGAAAGAAGAAAAAAATCTTCTCTTTTGTTTACGTCACTCAGTTACTTTCTTTCGTCATTTACACTTGTTTGAATCTAAACAAAACTTCACGAAGAATGTTGAACTTTTGTTTTAATTTTTTACATGTACGTGTACTTTGATCACTTCGGTACATCAATAATTTCAGGTTTGCTGCACCTTCCCTAGCTCAAGCTGCATGCAGAAAGATCTTTAAATTTCTTGTAAATTTCCAGTTTCTCGTCTGTTGTCAAATCCTGGCGTTTTCTTTTCGGCATGTTTGATTCAATCCCTCTTGTTGCCAATCCGATAGAAAACAGGAAACTGATTAAATTTAGGCATGAACACAACACGCGATCAAAGCTACACAATTTATGAACTCAACACGTGCGGTTTTTATTGACTTACATTCTTTTCTGAACTCGGTTACTTTGTGATACGTGTGAGCGTGAACATAAATAGGCCTATGACTTGAGCGATTACAAGAACAAGATAATGTGAGTTTTAGTCACAAACTACGTGATTTCTCTGAGAAAACTGCCATGGCTTTAAAGGTACTGAACTTGTCAAATCCAGGTGCACGGAGCCCCTGGGGCTTTTAGTCATACCTCAGGCAGCTATCCGTTAGAAGAACTACCAAGTTTCATTGACTTGCACCCAAAGAGTCAAGAACTGCGATTTTTTTACGAATTAATTTCGTACTCGGACCCGGCTGGTCTTGACCTATTTTTGGATCTAAATTTAGATCAGGTAGATCACCACATCATGCACAAAAAGACACGTCACTAGCAAACTATGTCAGACGTCATCATGAGTTTGTGTAAAACAAAATGGAGGCCGGAATCACTCAGTTGAATCGAACTCCGACCAAACACCACGTAATAACTAGGTTAATTTATGCACTCGCGTGAACAAGAAACTGTCGAGCTTCACAGATGTCGTCGTTGGGTAGTTTTGGGTTTGTTTTACTACCATAGGAGGATTTTTGAACTGTAAATGCACTCAGCTGCAACAAAAACGCAAAACGAAGGCTGTGAGCTGCACTGTGCCTTTAATAAGCGGCGGGTTGGGTTTATTAACCGGCTTTTTCTAATACATAAGATATAGTGATAAATCCGAACCATCTGAAATCGGCTTTTATAAGCGGCTGGCTCTATTAACCGCGGTTTTATTAAGCGGCGTCCACTGTATATGATTTGCACTGGAAAGACGCTATCTTTAATGAATCATTTTTGTGTGTAGTGCAAGAAGGCGAGACAACACGCGTTTGCCAACAATTATCTGATTTTAACGCATTTTTTCCAACTGTATAAATATAACGCAGCAAAAATAGGTTTCCGCATCACCTTTGTATAATTGTTTGAAAAAAGTGAGCATTTTCATTAATGATATCGGATCTGAGTGTTTGATCTTTTAGAGTTGTGCAAGCATGCGGCTTCAACAGACTATCTTTAGATGATGGAAAAAGTTGCAAGTGAACGTGCGATTTCATCAGTCTGATTCTGACCCCGTAAGCCGCCGGGGTCGTAGGGGCACTGCACTGATGAGCGCTGCACCACCTGTTTCCACCTCTGCCGGTTGTGGGGGATCTTCTGGGTCGTTGCAAAGCTTTTACATCAGTCTATCCAGAGACATACATTGAATCTATGTCTCTGGTCTATCTTATCAAAATAAATCTAATTTCAAACTGCAAAAATACATGGAATAGAAATAGGTCGGTTATATAATTTGGTTGCAGACTTGAAATTCAGGAGTACAATGCTTTTTGCACCGAGTCAGCGCCTAAATGCAATCGATGATGACACCCTTTCTGTTTATCTTCCTTCATGACACATTAGTACAATAAAAGAACAAATTAGTATGGTTGCACACACGTGCAATAATCTGTTTTGGACTCTCATGTTCGATCACACCAATGTGTATATAACCTCCCGCTTCTTCTTCTTTCAACTGATTATACAAACTTCAAAGACAATAGAGTTTTGCCAACAAATGCAGAGACACAGAAAACTGCAAGATCTCTCGTCTGTGATGAAGTGCTGACCTGGTCAGCCATGACACTGCATTAATTTGGTCCAGGTCAACTGCAAGAGGGTGCATCACTTGGCCATAGCTCTGACACTCTTGCACACAAGGGCCAGATGCTAAAAGCATGTCGGAAGTGGAATATGAATGTCACTTGAAAGCTTGCCATTTGTAGTGGTTATTTTTGCTTCTTGGTCATCCTCATCCGCAAAACAACGCTATGAGAGAGATAAGAATTACCTTAACCATAGACCTCTAAATATAGGTCCCTGCCTTAACACAAGAAAAATCTGTTGAAGTCGCCCTTTGTCGCCTGCTGCTAACACAAATAAACTGGTTCCCTGGTCTGTGGTGTCTCTGGTTTTAACGGCTCCAACTCATGCGAATTCAGGTGTGGTTTAGCCATGAACCCGGAACAAGTCATCTTGTATCCTATTTCCTACTATTCTTTCCAAAAATTATTGCAAGACTCCCAATTTATTTCTCACTATCGTATGATCAGAGAATATAATTATATTGCTATATAAAAATGTTAAGAATGATAGAGATTACCGCTCTGTTTTACTTCTCGTTTGGTCTTTGGTTTTCCGTGGTAAGTTTACAAAAGCAGCATGAAATGTTTGACAAGGTCAGTGGCAAGTGGGTCACACGATGATCACGATTGCTGTGACATTTGGACAAATGGCAGGTATTCCTGCCGGGGGACTTGACGGGTTGGTATGTGTGATGTTTTGACACTTTTGAGGGATGACAGTGGATCATCCCTATCGCTCTCTGCATATCAGGCAGATTAGGAATCGAGAGGGAGGTGAAAATGTATGTGTGTGCATGTGTATCAGCATGCGTGCATAGCGATTTCCAGAAAACTACAACACAGATCTTCATGAAACTAACAAATGAATTCTTACAGACAATATCCAAGCTTACAACTTTAAACATTTTTTTTATGTCGAAATATGTATTCTTGACGTCATATCCGCCCGTTAAATAGTTTGAGGCGGCACTAGGGTGACCACACTTTTCAATTATTTTTATTAAAATGCCTGTTAAACAATATTTTTCCTGGTCCGAATTACGGGATTGCATTTCAGTTTGGAAGATTGATTGGACTCACTATAGTCTCGGTGATGACTGATGCAGGGTTTTCAGTGTCGACGTTTGGTTTCAGACCTACAGATTGACTGAAAGTTTTGAAATTGCTTTTAATGACTTTTTGGGGGTTATTTTAAGTTCCCAGGATGTCACGAATTTCGACGAGTTAAGTATTTTGTTGACGATGTGGCGAAATGATAGTGTTTAACCTGCGCCCTTGTTCTCTCTGGTTGTGAGTAATACAAAAACTAGGCATTTTACGTTTTCGCACATCATACATTTCAAAGACATTACCAGTTTAAGTAAACTTACACAGCTAGAGTTGTGACAAACGTGCCTCCCCCCACCCTAACCCGCCCCCTTTCTCTGTGTCTGTCTGTCTGTCTGTCTGTCTCTCTCTCTGTCTGTCTCTCTCTCTCTCTCTCAAGTGCATGAGGACTTAGGGATAGGAGGGGGAGGGGAGGGGGAATGATACTGTCAAGGCAAAGCCTGTATCCAAAAAGTCAGGAAGATCAGACACGCGTTATCTGTGTCACTGCTGATGCTGTGAAAGTGACCTTCCAGGTGACCCCCTTTTGTTATTGTTTCTTGTTTGTCACCGTTCCCTTTCTCGCATACTGCTTAGAGGCACGTGAAATCGAGTAACTTGCAAATGAGCGAGGATGAACAAAGAAGCCCTTTGTCACGGCAGTTTCAGTGTTCAGCCGCTGGTATTCAAATGTTGAAACGCATCTCTTTCTTGCATTGTAGCATTCTTATATATTTGCTTAAAATCTTGCGCTCGTCTTGGAATTTGGACAGGCAATTAACATGCACACCGTTGTCGCTTCCGGCTCGGTTTTTATAGCGTTTTCGTTTCCTTTTGTGTAGCGAACGACGAAGAAGAAGAAGAAGTTTCCTCAAGTTTTGTGTGACTTCTTTGTCCTTCGCAAAGGAGTATTCGGCGCAATTGGTTCAAACCGAGATATGGAGAATATAAATCTGGTACCACACAGCAAACCATGTAGTCTTCTTTTTATGCTACATACTGTACTTACATGCCTTCTGCTCCAAACATAGACCGGCACGGTTGGCCTAGTGGTAAGGCGTCCGCCCCGTGATCGGGAGGTCGTGGGTTCGAACCCCGGCCGGGTCATACCTAAGACTTTCAAATTGGCAATCTAGTGGCTGCTCCGCCTGGCGTCTGGCATTATGGGGTTAGTGCTAGGACTGGTTGTTCCGGTGTCAGACATGAAGCCTGTGCTGCGACTTCTGTCTTGTCTGTGGCGCACGTTAAATGTCAAAGCAGCACCGCCCTAATATGGCCATTCGTGGTCGGCTGGGCGTTAAACAAACTGACAAACAAACAAAGCTCCAAACATCCCTGAGTCGACGCGTACAAATTGAAGACGCTTCTAATGAAACCTCGATCTCTTCGAATGCCTCGTGCAATCTGTGACGTCAAGGCAAAGTAACGTCCCTCTGGAAAGTATTGCGTGACGTGTTTGTTCTAAAATTTCTTTCAGGTGAAACGTCAAGTGTGTGGTGTGTGTGTGTGTGTGTGGTGTGTGTGTATGTGCGGGTGTGTGTGTGTGGTGCGGACCACGTCTGTCGTTATGTTTCCAAAATGACGTTTGTCTCGGTGACTTTGGCATCATTCACAGTGGAAAAACAGGTCCCTGTCAAACAAGTTTTACATGACCTCATTCACATTACTGTGGTGAACAATATTGTTGTGTCATGAGTGGTATCACACACGTATGTAGGATAACATTCAGAATTTTTTTTTTAATGTATATGAACAATGAAAAAACCTGTGCAAATATTATTAGAGCAAGACTCGGGGACAATCAAACAGACAGACAGAGGGAGACATCCATCGAGATCGATAAGACGTGAGAGAAATAGGCATCCGAATTCTGATCAGAGATAGAGAGAGAGGAAGAGATAGAGAGAGAGAGAGAGAGAGAGAGAGAGAGAGAGAGAGAGAGAGAGAGAGAGAGAGAAAGAGAGAGACAGAGACAAAGTGGTGGGGGGAGAGAGAGACAGAGAGGGAGAGAGAGAGGGAGAGGGAGAGAGAGGGAGAGAGAGAGAGAGGGAGGGAGAGACAGACAGACAGACAGACAGACAGACAGACGGAGAGAGACAGGGAAAGAGAGAAAACGAGAAAGACAGATAGACAGCGAGACATACAGACAAGACAGACACTGGCAGAGAGCAATTTCAGTGGTGTGAACCGTGGCAACCAGCCACTCTCTCAGACAGACAGAAAGGCGCCGGGCAGACTTGAACAGACAGGAGCAAAACAAAGACTAACACAAAAAGACCTCTTAAACATCCTTCTTTCCCTCTCTCTTGTTTCCAAACACCGCCTTGACGCGCGATGTTTCTTTCTCCTTCATTTGCGCCGCCCCTTAGGTCAGAGTTTACACTGTCACCATTGACATAATGATGGGAAACTGGAGGATGTGAGGGGTGCTTAATGCCGACATTACGGGGCACCAGCATCGAGAAAAGGGTGCACACGGAGCGTTAAATATCTCCAAAAAGGCTCGACAAATTATCTCTGCCAGCTTCACTGCCCACTACCACGAAAGTTGAAAATTGATGTAACGCTCCGAGTAAAAGCATTGCTAACTTGTATTATGTTGCTCTTGTTTCGACCACTTTCACGCGCAAAACAAAGAAAGTGTGCATTTCGGAACAACGGAAAAGATATTAAAATTTATTATTAAAGAACTGTGGTTTCAAAAACGGAAGAGGGAAATGAAACGAGAGAGAGAGAGAGAGAGAGAGAGAGAGAGAGAGAGAGAGAGAGAGAGAGAGAGAGAGGGGGGGGGGGGGCAGAGCGAGGACATAGAGAGAGAATGAGGGGGAGAGAGAGAGAGGACACAGATAGAGAGAGAGAGAGAGACGCTTTGACGCTTGACGCTTTGACACTTTATTGTCATTAGCTAATAAAAGCCTTATAGACAAGGTAAAACAACAATTTCTGCATCATTCATAAAAGGGGTAAAAGGACGAATGAACAAAACATTAATAACAACAAAAACATAGCAAACTAGTTTATGAGTACGAACAAACAAACACACCGACACGAGAGAGAGAGAGAGAGAGAGAGAGAGAGAGAGAGAGAGAGAGAGAGAGAGAGAGAGAGAGAGAGAGAGAGAGAGAGAGAGAGAGAGAGAGAGAGATGCCACAGTAATTTGATTATGTTCACGGACATGCTTCACATAAACGGCCACGATAATGACACCAACCGCCGTCCGTAAAGTCACGTGACCAGTTCCCTTGTCGTCGAGGGAAGACGGTTGTTGACGGTTGGGATAACCGTTTATCACTTTTTGAGCAGTTAAAGAGGAGTCGTTAAATTTGTGTTGCTAACGAGTAGCACTAAAAATGAAAGTCAGCAGCTGTAGTACAAACACTGCTCGCGCAGTCTTGTGCAGGACCTACTTTAGGTGTTACTTGGACGTACGGTGCGTGTATGTGTGTGTGTGTGTGTTTGCTTGTCAGTGCGTGTGTGTGTCTGTGCGTGTGTGTATGTGTGCGTGTGTGTTTGTGTGGGTGTGTGTGTGTGTGGGTGTGTGTGTGTGTGTTGTGTGTGGTGTGTGTGTGTGTGTGTGGTGCGCGTGCGTGTGTGTGTGTGTGCGGACTACGTCTGTCGTTATGATCTCCCTCGTGCATATAAAGGAAAGACGTCTTCGAGTAATATCGTGTGTCTCCTCAGTTTAGTCGATTGTTTGTATGGTCGTTCAATTTTTCACTTCGTACTTTCTTTCTTAGTTGAAGAAATTTAGTAATGACGAAAGCATTATTTTCAGCCCTTTATGACGTCACCAACGCAGGAAGTACCAAGCCCCGCCTCCTTAAGTCACCTCACGATGTGAGGCGAAGGATTTAAAAACCAATCACGTCTCAATCACTTTTGTTCAACCAGTTTTCACGCTTCACCGCAGTGCGGGTGTATGGAAATA
The DNA here is from genome assembly GCF_037325665.1 of Littorina saxatilis. Taxonomy (NCBI): domain Eukaryota; kingdom Metazoa; phylum Mollusca; class Gastropoda; order Littorinimorpha; family Littorinidae; genus Littorina; species Littorina saxatilis. Next base: position 49,342,469 of record NC_090245.1, on the reverse strand, counting down.
ACCTCCAGCGTTAACCTATTATATGAATATTGATTTTTATTTTAAAGCACGTGAACAACGGAGGTTAAAAACTAGGCCTTCATGTTTTGAAAAATCGCAGCATGCGCAAAAAACATCAAAATTATAGAATTAAGCGTTTTGGCACCTACTCTTCTTCGTAAAATAAAGGTTAATCGCGTATCGAGAGTAAACACACAAGATACGTGTTCAGACACATTGTGTACATATAGAATCAATTATTATGCTTTTGAAGAATACTTGAGAAAAACAAAGGCATGTGAGCCTTCATAACGTCCATACAGATTCCCGACAGATTTTGACTGTTGAGGAATGAACGGACTTTTGTTTGTTTGTATGTTTTTTTATGTTTCTTTCTTTCTTTGTTCCTGAATGACTTTTCAGTGATCACTACCTTACTTTTCAATCCTATAACCTTCTCATAACGGCACACACACACACACACACACACACACACACACACACACAAACACACACACACATACACACACACACGCACGCACGCACGTACGTACACACACACACACACACACACACACACACACACACGCACGCACGCACGCACGTACACACACACACACACGCACGCACGCACGCACACTCACACACACACGCACGCACGCACGCACGCACGCACACACACACACACACTTCATCGCCGCCACCACCACTACCACCACTAGCATTGTCAGCAACGCCATCAATTTTCTTTCATTACACAACCATTTTCCCATTCAGCTTTTCCTTTCATTTTTTTTCTTCATGTTTCTAATAGGGGGGGGGGGGGTGCGCTGTCTTTAAGAGGCCTAGCAATGCTTGCACGTGCATTGTGACCCGACACAACGGCTGAGCGCACATGTCACCGAGCCAGCACTCAGCTTTTCCTACACTTGCGTAAGTTTGTGCAGATTTGCGGGGATTAAGGGTGGATTATGCACCGCGAGTTCCCCACCATACCACCCGCATCTTCACCCGTTTGTTTCCGTCTGCCAGTGATTTACTGGCTTTCTGGCCACCATTCTTCACCTTTCGCCATTACCTCCCTTTGAAATGATCTGACTTGCTTCCCCTGTCGCTGACATGGTTTGTTTCACCTTTCAACGATATCTTCTTTCCCTTGGTTTCTTGTCTGTTGTCGGGGAAAACCTCAGAGAGGCGTATTTGTAAAATATCATCGAAGCTGAAAGCCGGAAAAAGTCGTAAAAGGGTTGACAAATTATGTCAGTATAGATGACACTGCCTTTTGTGGCGTAAGATTTACGATGTAAATCCAATCCGTGCAACATCATCCATGAACAGCTTTACTATTCTTTCGTTTTACGCGCTCTGGAATGGAGGGATTACAGCACGGGATATCCCCGTGACCTGCACGTCCGGTCAAGGTCAATATTTGACGTCTGACGCTGAAAGAGTTTAGACTGCTTTCATGAGGTTTCTAAGATTTTTAAGAAGTTGTTTTGTGTGGATAGAAAACTTTCGTCCATGTGGAAGTGGTTCAAAATGGTGAGAATAAAGATACGATCTGCTCAACTCTTTGCGTATTTTGAAATATCCTACATTTCGAGTTTGGTTGATTGGTTGATCAACACTAGTTATAAATATTTGTTCATTTTGCTCCGTAAACTGAAGAGACCATCATACAGCATTTTAACGGTGCTTCATCGAACTTTATGGTTTTGTTTTGGGTGGGGTGTGGGCGAGGAGGTATGTGTGTATGTGTGGTGGGGGGGGGGCATATGCGGACAGAGCGGTATGTACGGAACGCGGATCGTATCAACTGATGCAGTAAATTGATGCATCCAAAACCAATAATTTGATGCATCTTTTTCAAAAAGGATGCATCATTTTTCAAAACTGATACATCCGATACGAAAATGATGCATCCGATACGATGGCGTCTGGCATTATGGGGTTAGTGCTAGGACTGGTTGGTCCGGTGTCAGAATAATGTGACTGGGTGAGACATGAAGTCTGTGCTGCGACTTCTGTCTTGTGTGTGGCGCACGTTATATGTCAAAGCAGCACCGCCCTCATATGGCCATTCGTGGTCGGCTGGGCGTTAAGCAAACAAACAAACAAACAAACAAAATACGCCGATTTCGGGGGAGGCATGCTGGGTATTTTCGTGTTTCTATAACCCACCGAACTCTGACATAGATTACAGGATCTTTACCGTGCGCACTTGGTCTTGTGCTTGCGTGTACACACGAAGGGGGTCAAGTCACTAGCAGGTCTGCACATAAGTTGAACTGGGAGATCGGATAAATCTCCACTCTTAACCCACTAGGCGGCAGCGACCGGGATTCGAACTCACGACCTCCCGATTAGGAGGCCGATGTCTTACCACCGCGCCACTGCGCCCGTCGAATTAAATATCAATACTGCAACATTTGAGTTTCGCGAAAAAAGAACAGTTGTTTGCCGATCATATAATACAAGTGAAAGGGACTATAAAATAACATTTCAACTGCGAAAATGTTAACGAAAAACTAAGAAACATTCAAAGAAACAAAGAAAGAAACAAACAAGAAATAAACTGAACAAACATAATATTATGGTTGTTTCTCCGGTGGAATATAGTTCTGGTTCTTTCGGGATTTTTTTCTCGGGGATTGTAAAAACAATATTTGTTCCGTTGCAAATACTGTTTGCACCTGTGGTTGTTGTTGTTCTTGTTTTAATTAAGAAATCATCCAAATCTGCCCGCTTGTGGTTTGTCTGAAAGATGGGGTGTTTTTTCTTCAACATTATTCCGCAAGCTATACATATTTTCATATTTGAAAGAGAACTAGGCTTAATAAATGTTTTGTTCCCCAAAAGTAGACCCAATATGATTTCTCTTTGTTTTATCTCTCAGTGAACTGGTATTGATTAAGTCTTAATGATGGCATGTTAAAGTAACTAGCATGTGTTCCCCTTTCCGGGTCTTTAAACCAGTTTTGTAAGTAACTAAACTTGAGTCAAACTCGTGCTTTTTTGTGTTACGTGTTTGCCATCCATGTATTTTGTTTGTTTGTTTGTTTGTTTGCTTAACGCCCAGCCGACCACATATCAGGGCCATATCAGGGCGGTGCTGCTTTGACATAAAACGTGCGCCACACACAAGACAGAAGTCGCAGCACAGGCTTCATGTCTCACCCAGTCACATTATACTGACACCGGACCAACCAGTCCTAGCACTAACCCCATAATGCCAGACGCCAGGCGGAGCAGCCACTAGATTGCCAATTTTAAAGTCTTAGGTATGACACGGCCGGGGTTCGAACCCACGACCTCCCGATCACGGGGCGGACGCCATCCATGTATAGCGCGTCCTTTTTTTAGGCACAGCCCTTCCCGTGTAAACTGTTCGGTTCACTATCTCAGATTTGGCAAAGCGTTTACATGGATTATGGCCATCCCTCCATATGGACACATACCAAAAACCATCACCCTGGATGCTTTCTTTCCTTGTTTTGAATACCTTATTTCTTAACATTAATTCAGTCATGAACAAACTCCAACTCTGAAACGGAAGCAGTTCATTGTGTACATTTTTGGTATGTGTCTATAATGTGGACTGATGGTCTTATCCGTTGTAAAACCTTGCCAGATCTGAGATAAATTTTTGCAGGGAGGACTGTGCCTGAAAAGAGAGCAATTAATATGAAGACTGGTAAAAGCGATATGTATAAGTCGAGCAATCAAGCTCAGCCCGCTTGACGAGCAACTCTTCAACGCAGATGACATTTTTTCGGAGACATTATTCACTCCCACCCATTCTTAAGTCAAGGGTATGCTTTCCCACCCGCCTCAAAATGCCCTAACGGCTGACAAGCGATGCGTAATCAATTCTGTAATCATGACTAGAAAATTCCCCACCACTTTTCTTGAGAACATAATGTCTTGCAGTTGCAAAGCAAATGCTCTAATACAGCTGTTTGGAAGCGCCAGTAAAAAATTGGAGGGTTGAAAAAGACTTGTCTCAAGTTCGAGTTTGGAGGATTAAGGCAGGGGAGGAGAAGAAAATATGAATATTTATCATCGCTGACTGGGGACTGTCAGGAAGGGATTAAGACGTCATTGTGGGTGAACTCCCTTTGATAACAGCTCAATGAGGAACAAGAGTTGTCGGTCGTTAGCATTCTTCGCGGCGCTTCTCTCAAGGTCCGCCATTTTTATATTTAGTCAAAACAAAACTAAATATTTTAACATCGAGGGGGAATCGAAACGAGGGTCGTGGTGTATGTGCGTGTGTGTGTGTGTGCGTGTGTGCGTGTGTGTGTGTGTGTGTGTGTGTGTCTGTGTGTGTAGAGCGATTCAGACTAAACTACTGGACCGATCTTTATGAAATTTGACATGAGAGTTCCTGGGTATGAAATCCCCGAACGTTTTTTTCATTTTTTTGATAAATGTCTTTGATGACGTCATATCCGGCTTTTCGTGAAAGTTGAGGCGGCACTGTCACGCCCTCATTTTTCAACCAAATTGGTTGAAATTTTGGTCAAGTAATCTTCGACGAAGCCCGGACTTCGGTATTGCATTTCAGCTTGGTGGCTTAAAAATTAATGAATGACTTTGGTCATTAAAAATTTGACAAATGTAAAAAAAAAAAAAAATTTATAAAACGATCCAAATTTACGTTTATCTTATTCTCCATCATTTGCTGATTCCAAAAACATATAAATATGTTATATTTGGATTAAAAACAAGCTCTGAAAATTAAATATATAAAAATTATTATCAAAATTAAATTGTCGAAATCAATTTAAAAACACTTTCATCTTATTCCTTGTCGGTTCCTGATTCCAAAAACATATAGATATGATATGTTTGGATTAAAAACACGCTCAGAAAGTTAAAACAAAGAGAGGTACAGAAAAGCGTGCTATCCTTCTTAGCGCAACTACTACCCCGCTCTTCTTGTCAATTTCACTGCCTTTGCCATGAGCGGTGGACTGACGATGCTACGAGTATACGGTCTTGCTGAAAAATGGCATTGCGTTCAGTTGCATTCTGTGAGTTCGACAGCTACTTGACTAAATATTGTATTTTCGCCTTACGCGACTTGTTCATTCTGTTTCTTCTGGAGCTGAATGGATAGCACATGCATTAATCACAGACACACAGACAAACATGCAGACGCGCGCTGACACACACACTCACACACACACACGCACACACACACACACACACACACACACACACACTGACACACACACAGACCGTGGGACCGACACACACAAACACAGACCGTGGCACACACACACACACACACACACACGCAGACTAATATGCTGCATATCAACAAAGAACAAAGCGTGAGAAGACCGGATGATAAATGATCTATGTGAATCATTTTTCACGGATTATTTTTCTCTTTTATGCACAGTGACATTCTGCCGGGAGGGGGTAATTTAATATTGCTACCGTTTGTGAGGAAATTAACTCTTTGACTGACACTAACAATACATGGTTCAAGACGCAGCCGGCATAGAATATCCTAGCTTTTGCCATGACTAGACTGAACTGAACGTGGTTGATGGGCTTCTTTTTCTTCTGAATTGAAAGGCACTTGTCATTTGCAATATTCAGTTTTCACGGGAGTATTAAGTACACTGACACGACTTGCATAACGACCCGATCAGACTGCTTGGGTCAGGAGTGCTCACTTTTTGTCCAACTCCATGTATCCACGAAACCCCCTCTCCGACCCCTAAACAACCACCCCTCTGTGCCTCTAGGCTTATTTAGTACAGCTTTTTTTCAACCAACCACGTACCTTCGTTTCGTGCCATGTAAGGAAGTGCTACATCACACTGAAATGTTGCTTACACGTCATTTCCGGTTGTCGGCGAAACGAAGTTCACACCAAAAACACAAACGACTTTCGGTGATTTGGGCGATTCTACGAATCTACTTTCGTTAACTTTGTAATCATGTTTTGGTTATTTCTGTATGGAAACCTTTAATTTATTGGATATAAGTTACCTGATTGTTATTTTAACTGTTCATATCTTCCTACTTTAAGGTCTGGCCGGTGGACGCTAACGTTGATCTTTCACTGGGTTTCTGTAGCAAACATTTCCCTAGGTTGCACTGGGGAAAATCAAAGATGGCGGCCAAAGATATCTCCCCTCCCCGCCTTCTGACTATTTCACATCACCATCCGCGCCCCCCCCCCCCTTTTTTTTATCTCTCTCTCCCAAACACTCTTCCTTTCTCAGAATCAAGATAATTATATATGTATTGTCATTACTAGTGGTGCCGTTATTTTTGTTGAAAACAATTATATTGTCGTGTTTACTTTGTCAAACGGCTTTCACTTAGCTGATGATAACCCACCAAGCTCTATCTCTCATTTCTCTCTATCTTACTCTATCTCTTTTTACATTTTGTCAAGTTTTGATTTCATTTCCCATCACTCTCCGACCCCCCCCCCCCCCCCCGCCGACTTTCTCTCCCTATCCCCCCCCCTCTCTCTCTCTCTTTTTCTGAATTATGATGAATGTATTCTCCCTATTCAAATGGTGTGGTTTTCAAAACCGATGTATTATTTTGTCTAAGAGCTGCCACACACTCTCTCTCTCTCTCTCTCTCTCTCTCTCTCTCTCTCTCTCTCTCTCTCTCTCTCTCTCTCTCTGAATAATGCCGGATAAATGCATTCTCATTATCCAAGGTTTGTGAGGTTTAAGAAACCAGTTTTAGTTTGTCTAAGAGTTCTCTCTCTCTCTCTCTCTCTCTCTCTCTCTCTCTCTCTCTCTCTCTCTCTCTCTCTCTCTCTCTCTCTCTCTCTCTCATCATAGTTTATTTGGGCTTAAATGAAGCAAGCACCTTTATGCGCACATGTTGGCACTGGCGATTGCCGTAGAGCGATGACTGATCAGAATGACCATGTCATATGTTCTATTGATTGTATTTGCAGAGAAAGTATGCTTAGCTCCTCATGAGTTATGCTCCATCGTGCCTTGCTTAAATATGCAATGTGTTATATATTATGCATCTTAATCCTTGTTAAATAAAGTTCAATTCAATTCAATTCTCTCTCTCTCTCCATGCGATTCTATCTCTCTTCAGATGCCCTATCCCACCATGCACCAACATTACCCTGCCTCGTTCAATTTTCTTCCGGGCTTCGTGTCGCCGTCTTGCGCATGTCGCCAAAAGACTTCCGCTTCCTATTCTCCGCGAAGCCAAACAGCGGAAGATGGAGAGACAGGCGAGTGGTTGACTCTGACGGGTAGGGGAAGGCGGCTTTGTGTGCTGGCTTCATTGGCTGTGAACACCCGCTCCGGTTTGTGTTGCACTGGCAGGGGTTGCTCCCAGGTCATTATGTCGTCTTTCATTTGTCGTTTAAAGATCGACCGGTCCTGCGAGTCAGACGAGCGGAACAGTTTGCATCATTTCAATATGGCCAGGTTGTGTAAATAAGGAAACAAAAGCTTCTGCTGTAAGGACCAGTTAACTTGCTTGATTTAGGATGGTGTGTGTGTGGTAGGGTGGCCAGTGCCGGAGTGTGTGTGTGTGTGTGTGTGTGTGTCACGTGAGAGAGAGAGAGAGAGAGAGAGAGAGAGAGAGAGAGAGAGAGAGAGAGAGAGAGAAAATCGTTGTTTAGGAAGCTGTTTAGGCTGCTGATGAAACACACGCGAAACACGTCAAAACACTTTGAAGGCACGGCAGGAGTACTTTCCCTTATTTCAACGTACGGGCCTTACCGTGCCTTCCGCATATTTAATAATCTAAGCAGAGGGAGGTAGTTCATATGATAAAAAGAAGGAAACTGTTCATATTAGATGAAGTATATCTTTTAAATAAGACACGTTACAGACTATATATTTTTTCTAAATAGTTTTAAAATGTGTGTTCCTAAAAGGTGAAAGTTTGTTTTGTGTTCTGAGGGCTTGAGCGATGGATGTCTTGTAGCCTAACGCAGCCATTAACAATATGAAATGCATAATATATAACACATTGCATATTTAAGCAAGGCACGATGGAGCATAACTCATGAGGAGCTAAGCATAGTTCCTCTGCAAATACAATCTATAGAACATATGACATGGTCATTCTGATCAGTCATCGCTCAACGGCTATCGCCAGTGCCAACACTGATGTGCGCATAAAGGTGCTTGCTTCATTTAAGCCCAAATAAACTATGATGAAAGAAATGTGCTACTTTCTTTGTTCAGGGAGTGTGTGGGAGTTTGATTGAATATAATTATATAATGCTGATAATTTCAAGTGACACAGAGCAGATTTGAAGACTGATATTCACACAAAAAGTCACTGATCATTATCGTAAATCATGTCCAACCACTGATCAACAAAGAGTCAATGTGAAGACATTTAGTTCTAAATCCAGACTGATAAGGGCGGAACAAATCATTATCGTTAAAATGTGCTAAGATGTGTCTGTTTATATGTTTTTCAAGTGGTTTTGAAAACAAAGACAATATAGAGATCGGCCTGCACTGACTTTGATGAGTCTTTACTCTCGCCAGATTTGAACAAAGGAATGTCCTTAGCCTGTTTAATGGCGATAGCAAAATACTTCTCAACTCAACAGAGATATGAACGAAGGTGATGGTTTCTTTGGATGCCCCACACGAAGACCCTGTTTTACTGGCCAGGAATTAGGAGAGCTATACAGAGAGAGACAGCATAATGTGAATAATTATTATAAAAGAACAACGACAACCGAACGACACGATTTGAACAAACATCGAGCAAGCAAAGAAAAGAAAAAGAATGGTATAATTCCAATACCAAGAATACATTTTTATAAAGTATTGCTCTACTTATATTGATATGTGTTGGGGAGAACAAAAATAAAGTTAACACAAAACTATTGAAATTCCGATGGCAAAAGTAGGCAAATATACTGAAATAGAGAGAGAGAGAGAGAGAGAGAGAGAGAGAGAGAGAGAGAGAGAGAGAGAGAGCGTGCGCACGCACGCGTGTATGTGTGTGTTCATATGTGTGTGTGTGTGTGTGTATATGTGTGTGTGTGTGTATGTGTATGTGTATGTGTGTGCGTGTGCCTCTGTGTGTGTGTGTGTGTGTGTGTGTGTGTGTGTGTGTGTGTGTGTGTGTGTTTGAGTGTCCGTGTGGGTGTGTTTGCTTTACTGTCTGTAATGCTTTTTTTCTCCGGCCTATGTTTTCATTTTCCTGAAGAAGCTTTCAGCGACATGGCTTTAGTTTTCAAATGAGACCAGTCTGCCAAGATGAACCTGGCCTCTTCATGAGGAGCATCAGTGAATCTGAGCTTTCATTGTACGGGGTAATTTTAGAACAAACAGGAACTTTTTTCTTGTTGGAAAAACAAGTTTCAACAACTTTGTCGACACTTCAGTCGTGTTGATGCATAAAACTATTTCTGTCGTCGACGTTAAAAACTAACAACCAACTAACAATCGTCGCCCCTTCTCTTTGTGTATTTATTCAGTGGCTTAATATCTTTGTGTGTTGTTGTTTTCGTCATGCTGAGTTCATACAGTCCTTTGTCGATCGTTGTTCTTTCCTCGCAATAGTGCACAAACCCTCTTGAGAGTGAAGTTTCTTTTGAGTGACAAGATCCACTTTTACTTGAGTTCTTTGGGATGCTTAGCAACTGACCTGACTGTGATTGGAGAAGTCGCTGTTGAAAGAGCGATGGCCGGTTAAAAGTTTAACATTAATGACATACCACACAGATTCTCTTCTTCGACCTGTCTCCCAAACTGAAATCTCTTGCGTCAGAAGAGAAACAAAGCCCAAGAAGACGTCAAATGCAAATAACGATGTCACGTAAAGTTATTTAAAAAAAACCACTAACATATTCTGTCATTCTGTCGTTAGTCTGTACAGCCCGACATTGCGTTAAGATCTTATAGGTTACGATGAACACTGGTGGGAGCGAACACAACAGTTGTCGAGAGTGGCCTCATCCGGGATGTTTTCAATCGCCAACAGATCATGCTGGGGCCTGCTCAAATTACAAACGACGGTAGCCCGACCTCTTTAATTAATACAGAGTTCTTGGTGTCAAACTGTTCTTTAGCAGTTTTGATCATCTAATTACCTTGGTTTTGTCTTCTGCTGCAGGGTTCACTTGGTGAAGCTGTGCAAATGAATTGCCCCCATCCCATTCACCCCCTTCTCGTTTTTCCCACAGATATATACGCATTGTTAAAGTTACATTGCGTCCGTGTGAACGATCGTATGGACAATCAGATATATGTACGCGTTCTTTTAATGGAATAACAGTGTGAATGATTGTATGGACAATCAGAGATCTGTCCACGTTCTTTTCATGGGATAACAGTGTAAACGATTGTATGGACAATCAGAGATCCTTCCACGTTCTTTTCATGGCATAACAGTGTCCTACGACACAAACTTTAACACGCAATAGGATTTTTGGGTTTGAATTAACAACGCGAATTGACACAGAAGTGTCAGTTGCAAAATTGGTTCAGCAAAAAATGGCCACTTTGCACAGACAGGAGCCTGGCTGTAGATTTTTTAGTAGGGAACCAAGTGGACGGATGTCCTTTAATGATATACGGCACCGATACATGCACAGCCTAGCGGTGACGTTATACGAGTGATTTCCCCCTGCTGACACCGAGACAAACGTCGTTCTTGAAATTCTGTGTCGGTTTCTGGAAGACGTGCAGGAGAAGCGACAACATGTTTACGGAACGCCATTTATCGCATTATGACGTCCTCTCCAACCTTTTCGTTTTGGACGTCAGCGGTTTAACTTGAGTAGAGGGGTCAAGAAGAATGCTATGCTAGCTTGGTTTTTCTGTCCCCAGAACTAGTGTTTATTTGGGACATGACGTAATTATATGCTAGGGGTCAAGAAGAGACGACATGGTGTGTTTAATCGGTGTCGTTTGTCTCACAGGCACTCGTCACGAGATGGGCGGGATCAAAGTGGGCGGGGCCTGTGGGTTGGATCATTACGTGCTCTCGAGACTACTACAATCTTGTAGAAACTGTAGGAAAGAATGTCTTCAATCACCCTAACCACGTGACATCTAAGATATAAGCCCCGCCCTCCTCGTGCCTGTGGTTTGTCCTTAGACTACGGATAAAACCTGGACAGATCTGTGGCTGTTTAGACTGTAAGGAAGGTTAAAGTCAGCTGTCATTTTGTTGGCAGTTTTTACACGTACACGTGATCCCCGGGGTGTAAGGCGGTAATGTTGGTGTTGTACGTAGAGGTTACATGCCGAGTCTCAGTGATTATCAAAAATAATGGTCGAAGTTAGCGGATCATGAAAAATGCGAGCTTTAGCGAGCTTTTTCATGACCGCGAACTGAGACCATTATTTTTTATAATCACTGAGACGAGGTGTGTAACCTCTTTATTCCTCCTTTCTTCAGTTATTCAAAGAAAAGAGGAGTTTTTTTGCGAAAGTTTGATCGAATCCTATTCTCTCAACCAGTCAACCTGCGCAGGCGATCGATTAATGCGCGGTTGTATAGTTCCGTGCAAATCATTCCATTCTGTTAACACTTCTTGTCAGTTTTCCTATTTTGGGCTAAAATCAAGTACACAGATATGCTGTTATTCTGCTGTGGCGGCAAAGGCAGATATTGTGTGTTCTGTATATGTTTTGGTATCGCTTACGATAATGTTTTTTCGTCAAATGGGACTAGCAGACGAACTTTTGCACCCGTGTTCCAACGTTAAAAACTGTATGAAGTTCAGTTTTCTGGGGAAAATAGTGTATGAAACCCCTTTATGTTGTTTAAATTGATGAGATGTGTGCATTTGGTTGCGTGTGATCTGTTTATTAAATGAAATATTGTTGAAAACTGACCGTCGGATTGCAGTCTGTTGTCGAAGGAACTGAGTGAAAAGAAGGGGAACTACTCTTGTCGCTAGACAAAGTATGAGTTACTTGCCTTGGGAAATTGCTTGTGATGAACGGCGGCTTGAGCACGGCAGATGAGATTCAGAAAACAACCGAACTCATGGATTTTATATGGAGATTCATGTGTTCAGGCCTGTAGTTGTTAATTTAAATGCGGTATGTTTGTATTGTTTGCTCCAGAGATGTATACTTCGTACATTAGAGCGTTCGGAACTTTTCAGTCGCAAAAAGTAGTACCGAAACAGAACAACCTCTCAACCCATTGCACTATCGAGGATTCAGGCTGTTGCTGGGTCGTTATTTGTTTGGTTGCTGGGTCATTATCGAAAAATAACTACCCCTACAAGTTTACAGAGGTAAAGAAGCAGAGGGGGGAATAAAAAGTATTAATATGCCCAAAGTGCTCTTCCTATACACCCCGAATTCTACCCCCTAAGAAAAGTGTTCATTGCTTGTGCTTTAACTTTTGGGTTATCTTTGTATTTTCCTGCTGTGTATTTGTAATTGTCTGTATCCCCTGTCTGTGTTAGTATGTGTGTTTGTGTATTTGTTTTTTGTCTGTTTTATGTATTGATAAAAAATAATGTAATAACTATACAACATACTTACGATTGTAAACGCACATTCACCACAGACAAACATCTAAACAAACACCAGAACTATCCAAACAGACATTTGGACCCAGTCCATGACGTTGTTACAATTAAAATGTCTTGATGTACATCTACAGAAAAACTACAGCGTAACAGTAAAAGTTTTCGTTTTCTGTTTCTAGTAATTTGCGATCTCGCAAAAGAAATTCATAACTTTCTTTTAAACATGCACCTGCTGACTGTCTCAAGTTTTGATAACACGTTGTTTTTCCAGACAAATAATGGGGTTGATTTCCGTTCCCAATTAAATGTCTTTCGAGGACACACATGTCTTCTTACTCTGCGGGGGCGTAGCATCACGGCATTCAAAACTACAAAGTTTCAGCTTTCCTCTTTTAAAGCAAATTGATCATTTCCGACTATTTTCATTATCATGATCATTTTACGTCTGTCTTCCCGTCGCGATATAACCTTCGTGGTTGAAAACGACGTTAAACACCAAATAAATAAAACAAATAAAAAAAAGGGTCTGTCTTTCAATGAAAAATACACTTCCCGACATCGTTCGTGTTCTGTCTTTCTAAATCTGGCAAAGCTTAAAGGCACAGTAAGCCTCCCGTACACCATCACAGAGCTCCCCGAGCGTCTAAATACAGTACAAGCATACTTCCATTTGAACGCTCACCGAACGGGAACATCCTGGCTGCTTTCTGTCGAGCGTGAGACATTTTCAAAGAATTTATTTTCGTAGACTTGTTCCGTTAACAACAACGGCGCCTCGTTTTTGCGCTAGACCTAACTTTTAAAATCTAAATAATAAATTGACAGCTTGTTACACAAACATTCTTTAATCATAAAAGAATTCGTTTTTCATCAAGACAAGATCAGAACAATTCGAAGTTGTGAAAGTTTAAAAAAAGAAAAGCCCGGAAGCAGGGTCACGCAAGGGTCGTAGCAGACGACGGCCGGTTTATCAGTGCAAATCGCCGTTCCTCTCAACAGTCAAAAGCCATCGCTAGAGTTCTTGTGAACCACAGCCGTTGTTTCGTGCATAAAAAAAACGTGCTATTGTAGATAAGCTCACGTCGAGTCGCATTCAAATGACTAACTATGACGACTGCATTGTGAAAAGGGAAAACTGGATCACACGGGTTCACGATGGCTCAGGGGTAAGATAAACCACGCAAAAATAAATTCTTTGAAAATTGTTCGCTCTTTACGGAGGGCACCTAGGATGTTCTCAATTGGTGAGTGTTTAAATGAAATGGTGTTTGTACTGTGTGTAAAAGCCTGACCGTATCTGTGATGGTTTACGGGAGGCTTACTGTGCCTTTAATAGGAGTAGTTTGTCTGGTTTAAAAATAATGTGCATCAGTAACGTAAGGAAATCCCATTGTGCTAAAATTGACGATTTAAAAAAATCGCCGTACCTGATCGAATCTTTTCTCTACACTATGCGGGTCGCTCTAAAAAATCTCGGCCTTATCAAGAAAACGTCGCAGAAGATATTATGCATTTTTTTTAAACATAGTCTCCCCTTACTTTGCCCAACCGACGTAACGTTTCAGCGGTGTTATCCCTCGGGCCTCCGCGGAACGTCCGGTCTTGAACATCATCGATGACCTCCTGTCCTGAAACGACGACCACGCAGGTAAGTTGGAAAATGCGCAGAAGTCATATGGAGCCAGGTTCGATGACTAAAGGTCACAAGAAAGCAATTCTTTTCTTCTTCTTCTTCTTCTTCTTCTTCTTCTTCTTGGTCTTCGTTCATGGGCTAAACTCTCACGGTTTGTACGTGAATAGCTGTTTTTACTCCGCCATTTAGGCAGCCATACGCCGCTTTCGGGGGATGCTTCGTAATTTTGTGTTTCTATAACCCACCAAACTCTGACGTGGATTAACTAGCAGGTCTGCACATAAGTTAATTGACCTGGAAGATCGGAACAATATCCACCCTTAACCCACCCGGCGCGGACGGGGTTCGAACCCATGACCTTCCGCTTGGGTTAAAGTCACACACACGATTCAATCGTTGAGATTCAATCGCGCGATTCAATCTTGAGCCGATCGCACATCACATCGTAGGCCATTGACCCGTCACACGATGAAAGATAGACGAACGATTCACTAACGATTGACGAACGATAACTCCACGCGAGGGGGGCGGAAGTGACGTGTCACAGTGAACACGGCAAACGCGCTTTGCGAGAGCAGACGCTAATGTTCGAACATCGCTCTACCTTTCTGAAAAATACCTTTCAGCATTACGCCTTTGCAAGAAATAAAGTTCCCAGACAGTTGCAATCAATAATTCCCGACCGCTGTACACGCCTAAAACGTCTCCTTTATATCTGAGTAAGAAACTGTTCTTCCAAAAAGTTTTGAATCGACGAAGAGACGCTGTCCGCCACTGTCCGCCATATGTACGTCACGGCGTGAAGGCCGCAACGACGCGTTCTGCGATTGACTTACGACTGGGTCGCAGGAATAGAACAAGTTCAAAGCTACGAGGGAATCGCATGAGACTGAGTCTCAGACTTGTCGTATCTATTTTCCACGACTCAGTCGCCCGATTGAATCGCGTGTGTGACTGGAAAATTACACCCGTCTGAAGCAATTCAAATCCTCAGTTAATTAGCCGCATCAGCCAGTGCAACCTATGCCGTTTGAACATGAGCATTGTCCTGCAGCAGTGACTTTCATTTTCACTTTTTCTTGCAATCATACTTGAGCTAGAACAATTCTGAGGTGTAGAATTCTCCTGTAATTGTCTGGCTCTTTTGCGTTTAGTCAATCATGATAACTCCTTCACTATTCCGGAAAGCAAAGGCTATGATCTTTCAAACTGGCGCCACTTACCTGAATGTTATGGGAAATTGAGAATTAAAGTGCTTCCAATGTTTGTATTGATTCTTTGATCCTGGCTCAAAATGGTGAACCAGCGTTTCATCCTAGGTCACAGATTTACCGGGGGAAAAAACAGGTTGGATCAGCATGGAGACGAACCAGAAGTGTAGTTGATCGAAGCTTCATTTGGGGTCAGCGTCTGGTTTGCAGTCAACATTCTGGGCACCCACCTTGCCGCGAGCTTCCTCACTCCAAGATGTGGGTTAAACAATATTTTATTCGGAAAATATAGGGTGGAACGGAAAAGATTCTTCAAAAACCCAGTCGTGCAAAACAACAACTGCAACATCAATACACGACAGTTCGCCTGTGTCGCAGAAGAAGAAGAAGAAGAAGAAGAAGAAGAAGAAGAAGAAGAAGAAGAAGAAGAAGAAGAAGAAGAAGACAAGTCGCGTGGAGCGATATAAAACATTTAGTCAAGATCAACACCACAAACCAATCATCGCTGAGACTACTTTCAGATAGTCTCGGCTAACCATACCGAAGACCGAGACGGGTCACGCTCGCCACCGCGAAGCACGCGTCCGTAGTACTTAATTGCTGAACCTATTTTCAATCATTCTGAGCATATTTTTAGAGTTAACATGACATATCTATATATTTTTGAATTCAGGAGAAGATGAGCAATATAATGGAATCATTTTTTAATATGCTTCTGAAAATTCGATTTTAATGACAACTTTAATGAGCAAACTAATTAACTAATTTTTAAGCTTCCAAGCTGAAATGCAATCCCATAGTCCGGCCTTTGTCGAAGATTGCTTGACTAAAATTCCAATCAATTTGGTTAAAAGATGAGGGTGTGACAATGCCGCCTCAACTTTCACAAAAAGTCGGATATGACGTCATCAAAGACATCTATCCCAAAAAATGAAAAACACATCTGGGGATATCATGTACAGGAACTCTCATGTGAAGTGTCATGAAGATTGGTCCGATAGTTTTCTCGGAATCACTTTATACTTTGACTAAATGTAAAAAGGAGACGAAGAAGAAGAAAAAGACATCAACAGCCTATTTTTTCGTAGTGGAATAGAAAGGAGAGTGCTCACCAAGAGTCTTGACCATGTCTTCGTGAACTGTCCTGGGTGTCGTGCCCCTTCGGTGCAGAGACGCGTACTTCATCACAACATGCGTGTCTTTTTTGTCCACATTGATTTACGCTCAACAACTGCAGCAACGATTTTGACATTTTGTAAATATGCTAATAAAACTTTCATATTTTAATTTTGAAGTTACTACCCTTGTTTAAAAGTAAGGCTGAGAACTTTTTGATCCGTCCTTGTACATTTATTTGATTATTTTTATTTTTTATTTATTTGTTTATTATTTATTTATTTACTCATTTATTCATTCATTCATTCATTCATTCGTTTATTTATCAATTTATGTTTGTATGTATTAATGTATTTGTGTATTTATTTACTTGTTTGTACATATGTAAAAAGAAATGTACGCCATATTTTCTCAAAATCGCTAATATTACATTGTTGCAGTAACAAATATTGTTTCAAAATGGTCAAAGTTTCCTTTCATATTACACTGTCTTCAAGAGTCTTGCCACTTAACAAGGACCAAGAACAAGGTCTGAGGTCTGTGAAAAGTGCGGAAAGTTCAGAATCTAGTCGCATGGAGTCGTCTGCTGCCGATAAATCTGCCGCTGTCCTCTATTTTTTGGGGGCCACAAAATCCTTGAGACTTCGCGATTACGTGAAATCACTTGTGTAAATGGATCACAAAATGGCGATAACGGCACAAATAACAGGGCTCTGCTTTCATATCGGCGCAGGTCAAGATGCTATGAGGAAAATAAAAATGCTCTTCTTACGCGCTCTTCACATGGCCCAGTTTCTAGATCATAGACACATTTCTCACAGCGCATCAATGACATAAGTTTGACGAATTTTCTCTGAGAGACAGCAAAAAAAGGTACCTTTTGACAGATACTTGTGTTTGAGAAAATACACCCCAAAAAACATCAACAGGAAATTAAGCGGCTCATATAGGATTTTTACGTCGTTTTTAACTGTGGTTGTTTTGACTCACTGGCACACACAAAAAAAACACTGCAGAATAAAAGCAAGGAAAAAAAGAATATAATGTGGCAAAGCCGGATCATTAGCAAAATAAACAGGTATCGACTCGTTTCTAGAATTATAAACCACCGAAGCCGGTGTGAAGCAAAGAATTGGAGGGGGTAATCTCGTGACAATGCGAACTTGAACTTGAACATGTTTGGAGAGAAAGCAGTCGTGTGGAATCAACGAGTTAAAAAATCTTAACACCTAGTGCAAAAGCCACGTGTGGCGCTCACTGCTTAAACACTGGCAGAAAACGACTTTGTTGATACAGTGCGCCATACCTCATTTTCTGACTTTTTCAACCGGAAGGAAGCGGTTGAGCGCACCTTTTGAGCATGCGCAGACAAAAACGTAATAAATGGTGCTTGCGCAATGGGAAGCCTTCCAGACGTGGCACGCGACGGGTCCCTCATGTTTGTGAATGGTCTGGCCACAAAGTAATAAATCTCCATGAACTTTGTTAGAAATGAGACATCTGACGAGTAACCGAGAGCGGTGTCGAAAATAATAACCACACCCGATTAATTGAATCCGAAAGAATTATGCTAACTGGTTTGGTGGATTTGAGCCAATTATACAGGTTTCCTCATTTCGTTGTTTTAGCAGGGAGAGGGAGAGAGAGAGAGAGAGAGAGAGAGAGAGAGAGAGGGAGGGAGAGAGAGAGAGAGAGATAGAAAGAGGGGGAGAGAGAGAGAGAGGGAGGGAGAGAGACAGAGACAGAGACAGAGAGAGAGAGAGAGAGAGAGAGAGAGAGAGAGAGAGAGAGAGAGAGAGACCGATCTTTATGAAATTTGACATGAGAGTTCCTGGGTATGATATCCCCGGACGTTTTTTTCATTTTTTGGATAAATGTCTTTGATGACGTCATATCCGGCTTTTCGTGAAAGTTGAGGCGGCACTGTCACGCCCTCATTTTTCAACCAAATTGGTTAAAATTTTGGTCAAGTAATCTTCGACGAAGCCCGGACTTCGGTATTGCATTTCAGCGTGGTGGCTTAAAAATTAATTAATGACTTTGGTCATTAAAAAACTGAAAATTGTAAAAAAATTATTTTTTTTATAAAACGATCCAAATTTACATTCATCTTATTCTCCATCATTTGCTGATTCCAAAAACATATAAATATGTTATATTCGGATTAAAAACAAGCTCTGAAAATTAAATATATAAAAATTAATATGAAAATTAAATTTTCGAAATCAATTTAAAAACACTTTCATCTTATTCCTTGTCGGTTCCTGATTCCAAAAACATATAGATATGATATGTTTGGATTAAAAACACGCTCAGAAAGTTAAAACGAAGAGAGGTACAGAAAAGCGTGCTATCCTTCTCAGCGCAAGTACTACCCCGCTCTTCTTGTCAATTTCACGTGACAAAGAATGTATCGAAGTCAAAATACTGTGATCTGAGAGGCTCGGAAGATAATTGGGTATAACCACAAACTGCTCATTGGCAATTATTCTTCAGCAGGGCTCCCCACGGACGCACCTCCTGGTGCGTCCCGGGACCCCCACTTTCAATTTTTAGATGGTTCATGGACCCCCACTGCAGAATTTCAGAAGGTCCTAAGGGTCCAAAAGCCGCCGAAAGGTCCCAGTACAGTGTACTTATAAAACATTAATGGTAAACGGTACGCACGATAAAGGAAATTTAGTGCGTCCCAGGACCCGCTCTTTTAAAGTCTAATGCGTCCCGGGACCCCCTCCATAAATTTCTAGTACGTGTTTTCGGCTTCTAGTGCGTATAACACACAATTCGGACTGAACAAAGCATATTACAATAACACACAATAGCAACAACAACAAGTCACGTCGCGTAAAGCGATGTATAAAAACATGTGGTCAGTCGTTATCAAACTTTATTACCAATTCAGTGCCCCATATGGCTTTTTGACCAATCAGGACGGATTCTAGGTGACCCTCTAAATGTTATAACGTTCAGGCAGGGACCCTTTTTGTTTATCACGCTAAAAAATAAACAAGACAAAGTAAAAATTTAAATCAACAATATCTAACGCATTTGACCTGTGAATATTCATTACGTCAGGTGTGTGACTCTGATTGGCTGACCCAGGTCACGAGAATTCTTTGACTGACTGACAGGCATAATCAGCGGGGGTAGGAGCGCTCAAGTTCCCACTGATTGTGGCTGTTCTGTCTAACTCGCGCGGTCACTTCGAAATTTCTTTTGGTCGAAATAAACGGTAATAAAACCGTTATTTCTAATATGCTGACTGTTAGCAAATGATAACAGGCATGTCTCACAAACGATATCAGCATTCGCCTGAAATGAGGCTCATGCTTGATATATGTTTTCTCGACATGCTTGTTATCCGATTTGCTAGCCGAGTCAGCATATTAGAAATAACTCGTAATAAAGATCAATATTGCTATAGCTATTTCATATGTTACGTAGATTTCCATAGGTCAATTGGGCAAAACTGAGCTCATTGCAAAAGTGATATCGACGACATTTACGTCGATATCAAAACTTCTCTTAATTGCTTCACTGACTTTAAATGTCCACTAAAATATCAAAGGGAACACAATTTCTGAACAACACAACGGTTTGCGCTCGCCTCTCGCAGTCGTTCAGGTGAAACCAAATCGGCTTGCCTGAAACAGCAGATATTTGAACACTTCCACGTCACACTGAAACACTGAGCTACCGTTTAGTAACGTGATATGTTTTCAATTGTTCGTTCACTTATATTGCTTTCAGATTTAACACACCAAGATGAATGAAACAGTGGCACGGTTTTCGTTGCGAAAATGTGCAATGGCAGTGCGTATTATACATGTGACGTCAGTCGTTCAGTGGGGCGTTTATGGAATCGCAAATTCGCGCGGCTCCGTGGTCAAACCAGAGGTACTGTAGCCAACCCACAAAGCTATCGAGGATCCTTCTTTGTCGTCTGCTTCATGATCATCTCGCAGTAACCATCCCTTTAAACGTTAGCAAAAGTTTACGCGTTTACTAAAATATTTTTTCTACAATAGAAAAAGAAAGCAATATTTGTTTGCTTGGTGTTAAAAAAATAAACCATCATTGAAGTCTAAAATATAAGTCTCGCAGTTACTTCCTCGTGTACTTCCGGTTGAGAAATGTTGCTCAGTTGTGAAAGTAGCTGAGCTTGTCCTTTTCATTTGATTATGCGCTACTGTGATTTACCTAAAGGTAAAAATAACGGTTCTCTTTCGTATTTTTGATGGAAAGTTAATATATTTCATAGCTTTCAAACCAAGGATTGGTTTTGTTTCTTTGTTTTGTGTTGATCGTCCCTCCCAATCTGGCACGCTGATGATTCCAGCACTGAAGCAGACGACACGTTCTCACACTAACACAGTAACAGTATCACTAACAGTAACACAAGTCTACTCACAAGGAACAACTTCACTGCAGTACAGAATCACCACTGATATATTTTCAGCAAAGCTGACTAATAGGGCATATTGAAGGATAACTTCTGTGAAATTGACGTCAACGTCATGGAGAACAAAAAGTAAATTTAATTTCGTCTCACCTTTACTGTTTACACTGACTGAGTTGTGGTGATTATGTTCCATGCAATTGCCAGTAGAGATGTGGTAGGCTGATCTATTGTAAAACAGATTGCATTCACGTACACCTCCTCAGGGTTTCATTTACAAGTGTGCCTTGCGCCATTGGCGCATAACATCTCAAAATGTCCCATTGGAATTCCCTTCTGTGCGTCAAAGGGCGCACTGAGAGTACGTACCACTGCGCCACCCCATGCACACTTTTCACGGGAGTACAGTGTTCGGAAAGACCTAAGCAAAAACGTGCACACACACTAACCTGATACACTAGCAAATTCGCATATATCATCATATGGCACCAAATAGAACTATTTTATATCTTTCGACAAAAGCATTTTCAGATCGACCGCATACTAGCCTGCTTTGCGCTTTTTGCCTTCGACTATGATGTCCCATAAAAATTTGGTTAAGGGGGACAAATGTCCCATTGTCTTTTTCTTCCAGGCTAAACCCTGCCTCCTTCTTTCATCTGCATGATCATGCTAGTAATTCTGGCACTTTTCCACAAAATATTCCCTTGACTAAAACTTAAAAGTAAATTGTACGTTGATATATATATTGATTATTACACTTACACTTACATCACACATTTTGAGCTGTGTCAGAGCCAATATTCTTGAAACCAGGCAAACTAGGCTAATAAGATATTCTGCATGAAGATTTTGTGTACAGATTTGTTTGTCCTTTTTTCTGCAGATTGGAGCAATTTTAAGGTTCAGGTTGAGGTCAGATTCACTCAGCCATGTCCAATCGTGCACTGAGGCGTTTGCAGCAGCAAACAAACTTGATACCAGGCTCTGGGGATGGAAGCTCAGCTGAGGAAGATGAGGAAGTTGCCCCTCTAGCATCAAAGAAAAAGGGCAAGAAAAAGAAGCAGCAAATTGTCAATCCCTTTGAACTGGTAAATAAGATATATTGTGCAGTTCTATTACCTAACCTTCCCTCGATCAACTCCTTTCGCAAGATAGATGGACCATTCAAACAAAGAGTGAACAAAGTCAAAGTGGAAAGCTCATTGCATTGCCACAAAACTTATAAAGCTTGTGTTTATTGGTCAAACAAAGAAGGCGCAAAAATCACTCGGAATATTTTGAAACCATTTGATAAATTATTGAAGATGAAATGTACGTTCTGTTTATATAAACTGAGAACTGTTAACAAGTTTTATTATTCAACAGTTGCTTTTGACTTACATTATACAACCCTGTGTTTTGTCAACAGCCGTTTGATATTTTTTACATTTCATTTTGCAAATGAGTGAAGGTCATGGGTTTTCAACAACAACAAAATGCAAAAACGTAACTGTTAAGTAGAAAAGGTTTGGTATGTATTTCTGCCTTTAATTTTGCGGATTGTAGCTGACAGAGCATGCAGACGATGAAGAGAACAATGAAGACCCAGAGGAGGAGGAAGAGGAGGAAGAAAAGTCGGTGACCCCTGGCAACACTGATGCCAACGATGCTAACGCTTCAGCTGAAGGGGGCAAGAAGAAGAAGAAAAACAAGAAAAAGAAAAAGAAAGCTGCTGAGGCCTCCGCTGCTACTCCTGCTGCTGAGCAAGTGAGATACATTTCAGAATTTGAATTGTGTTTCACTTTGAAAATAATGTATGGGTCATTTTTTGTGTGTGTGTGATGTGCACTAGCTGCAATATGAGACACTAGTGGATAAACCACACAAGTTGAAGACACAAAGAGAAGTTAAGCGCTCTCAATACTGATGTCAACAGTAATTAAGAGTTATGCTGAACCAGACTCTCGCCACCTAACAGAATAAGAAGCATTGACAAGAACACACGACGTTCAGTTTCATCTCAGATAGAGTTATGTCATGTAGATGTGTGGATTATTTCCGTCTGTGATTGACAGCCAGGTTACTGCTCCATTTGCAGGTAGAGGACGAGATAGAGGCCAGCATACAGGAAGTGAATCGTATCCTGGGGGTGGTTGGGGCAGGTATCACGGGGGCTGCAGCCGACGCTACTTTTGGTGGGGCCAGTGACTTCACCGTCAACATGAAGGCATTGCTCAATGTGGAGTACAAGTGAGGGGTTGTGTGATTGTTGAATTGTTTAATGGTGTGGGTGGGTGTGTGACTGTGTGTGTGCACTTAGATCTGGGCTCTCTCTCTCTCTCTCTCTGTTTGTGAGTGTAGATGCATGTTGGTTTGCGTGAGTTTCAAATGCATAGAACACATGCCTTTTGTACAGCCGTTGATGTATTGGTGTATGTGTGTGGACATCATATTCCTACATTTTAGACCTATCAACCTCTGAGAATTGCACGGTACAGATACTAAAAGAAGGTTGGTAAGAGATGGAGGGGAACCAGTAATGGCAAATGTTCAGTTTGTGCTTTCAGATGGAAAAAAAGGTAATACATGTGCAGTGTTGTTGCCAGGCCTCGGTCTTTGGTCTCTGACGCATTCCTTTCTGATTTGATGCATTGGACCTAGCCTTGTCCGGTCGATGGACCGATAGTTTTTACGGTTTGGTTACATATTCGTACAAGGCGGACAAGGTCTGCAATGAATGGAATGGGAGTTGCAAAGTCAGAAAACAAACCCCGATCGAAATGTTCATGTTCGCTACGAGTGAAAATGCACTCGATGCCGAGTCCGTGTTTGTCGTCTTTGACACTCGAGGCTGCGTTTACGGAAATACCCGATCCAGCCAGTGTACCTATTTACCGAAAACGGCACAAACAGCGAAAAGTTCATCAATATAATACTACGGCATGGTAATGCGAAGATCAGGCAGGATCCCTAAATTTGCACACCGGGCACTGTATTGGAAAGGGTAGGCCAGGAATGTCAGTGAATTTGGACCTATTGTTTTTTTAAAGCCAGGACATTTGGACCTATTGTTTTTTTTTAGGGAGGTCCAAATGACCTATTGTCTTCTTAGGCTGGCAACAACACTGCTTGTGCAGTGGAACCCCCCTTTGAAGACCTCCACGGGTAGGATTCTTCCTGTATATGCCGGAAATCTGGATTTGTAATGTCTGTGGTGACGTTTTTATGGTTGTTGATTATACAAATCCTTCAGCATCTGGATTATACAAATCCTTCAGGATTCATGACATTTTTCATTCCCACCCAACGACCTCATAAAATCTGAGAAAATCAGGTCTTAAAACGGAGGGAGTCTTTAAAATGGGGTAAAGTTTACAGAATTATGAACAGAAAGTGTGATATAACAAGGTGTTAAATTGGGGGCGGGGGAGGGGGGGGGTACTTAAAAGTGGGTTTCATTGTACCATGTACAAGGACGTGCATGCATGTATTTTAGAGACCACTGTCTTTTTCAGGTTCCTCAATGCGGACAATGAAATGCGTCGGAGATTTGGTTCACGAGTAGTGCAGGCTGAACAGGGGTAAGATTTTATTATGTCTAGCTCTGCTCTTCTTTATCCACTAATGTACTTGTATTTCATATTTGAGAGAAAGAGAGAGGGAGGCGGGGAGGAAAGGAAAGTTGTCTATTTGTTTTGTCTGACCACCCAGTTTTTAACATCTGCAGAAGAAAAGTAACAATCTATACACTGTACACACAAAAACAATGGAAGGAACCGTGAAGGGGGTTGTGTGAGTGTGATAAGATCAGGGTGTTTGTGTGTGTTGTAGTCGATCAAGACACCGGAACAGGGTACCACAGAGACAGGGGCGTCTGGTACAACCCAAAGACAACTGGCCCGTGTTGGGCAGGACAGGTAACTCCAACTTTTCACCAATATTAAACCAAGCTCATTTTGAAAGCAGCTCACTTGGCTGAACACTTTATCATTTAGATGTTGGTACTCTGGTCTTTTGACTTTGGGTAATAATTAAAACAACAAAAAGTTGTGTAGGTATCAGAGCGTGATAGGCCAATTAATTAAGACGAAGTGCCATGATGTTTGTACTTCGGGTGAAGATGGTCAAGCTTTGATAATAGTGTGAGTACAGTTTTTCTTTAACATTACTGATATGTGAAGGTTATTGTATCACTTTGGGTGTTCCAATGTTACTGTGCCCTTACAGTTGTGACAATATCTGTGGTGGAGGGGGGTGCGCCAGGTAATACGTATAGGTGAATATTGTTTCACCTTTGAGCACAGCCAGGCGTAATGATGTTGCTATTTCTTTACAGGTGTGACAATGTCTGTGGTGGAGGGGGGCGTGTCTGGTAACACTGGTGTAATTATATGGTTATTTCACTACAGGTGTGACAATGTCTGTGATGGAGGGGTGTGTGTCTGGTAACACAGGTGTAATGATATTGTTATTTCACTACAGGTGTGACAATGTCTTTGATGGAGGGGGGTGTGCCTGGTAACACAGGTGTAATGATATTGTTATTTCACTACAGGTGTGACAATGTCTGTGATGGAGGGGTGGGGGGTGCCTGGAAACACAGGTGTAATGATATTGTTATTTCACTACAGGTGTGACAATGTCAGTGATGGAGGGGGGTGTGCCTGGAAACACAGGTGTTATGATATTGTTATTTCACTACAGGTGTGACAATGTCTGAGATGGAGGGGGGTGTGCCTGGTAACACAGGTGTAATGATATTGTTATTTCACTACAGGTGTGACAATGTCTGTGATGGAGGGGTGGGGGGTGCCTGGCAACACAGGTGTAATGATATTGTTATTTCAATACAGGTGTGACAATGTCAGTGATGGAGGGGTGTGT
This sequence comes from Littorina saxatilis, assembly GCF_037325665.1. Classification (NCBI taxonomy): domain Eukaryota; kingdom Metazoa; phylum Mollusca; class Gastropoda; order Littorinimorpha; family Littorinidae; genus Littorina; species Littorina saxatilis. The sequence continues at coordinate 49,316,787 of NC_090245.1, read as the reverse complement.
GCCTGGCAACACAGGTGTTATGATATTGTTATTTCACTACAGGTGTGACAATGTCAGTGATGGAGGGGGGTGTGCCTGGTAACACAGGTGTAATGATATTGTTATTTCACTACAGGTGTGACAATGTCTGTGATGGAGGGGGGTGTGCCTGGAAACACAGGTGTAATGATATTGTTATTTCACTACAGGTGTAACAATGTCTGTGGTGGAGGGGGGCGTGCCTGGTAACACAGGTGAGCAGTGTTTCACCTTTGAGCACAGTAAGGACTACCAAACGGTGCAGTTTCTCTTCCTGGATGCCGTGCAGTCCCACAACCCCCAGAACATTGCAGTGAGTGGAACAAACCAACACCACCAACTACAATGTCAAACACATAAAGTGTTGTTACAAAAATGTGAAGTAAAAAAAAAAACATGCACTAGGTAGCACACACCCCAAAACATGTAAATTCTTGTACATGCGAAAATTTTCATGCTCAGATATTTGTACATCTGCAGCAACATGCAGAAACTTGTAACAGTTGTATGCATGTTTATGCTCATGGATGTGTGCACACATTCATCACATACGCGCACACATGCAAGCACACACACAGGCCTGCATGCACACACACATGCATGCATGCACTCATACACACACACACACACACACACATCGTAGACTTTATGATTGACTCAAACACTTGATTTGACTTGTGTTTCAAGCTTCTAGTCCACAACTGTCTTTATCAAACAACTTTAGTCATAACACTGTTGATATGAAATCTTGTAATGTGTGTGTATGGTTTTGCAGAATCTGGTCCATGGCCACCCGTATCACATAGACTCCTTGATACAGCTGAGCGAAGTCTTCCACATGAACGAAGATGCTCAGACTGCTGTAGATCTGATTGGTGAGTCTCGCACTTGTACGTTGGTGAGAAGATTCACAGAGAGAGATTGAGCCCATGATTGATTCATTAACGTAAAGGTAAAGCTAGGTAGTCCCATAACCAATTTTGGTCTGAGGAGATTGAGATGTTAAATATTTCAACTACTCTCTGGCCAGCTTTATGAGGAAAACATTAGCAGTAGCCTTTCACTGTGAACAGCAAGTTTGACCAAACTCCTCTCTCTCTCTCTCTCTCTCTCTCCCTCCTCTCTGTCTGTCTGTCTGTCTGTCTGTCTGTCTGTCTGTCTGTCTCTCTCTCTCTCTCTCTCTAGATTAGTCCCCTCTCTGGGCGAGGGCTGGTTGAAAAAAAGCTCGTTGTATTGCTTATGCCACAACCCTCCAAAAATAAAATTTGATTTGATTTGATCTCTCTCTCTCTCTCTCTCTCTCTCTCTCTCTCTCTCTCTCTCTCTCTCCTCTCTGTCTGTCTGTCTCTCTCCCTCCTCTCTGTCTGTCTCTGTCTGTCTGTCTCTCCTCTCCTGTCTGTCTGTCTCTCTCTCTCCCTCCTCTCTCTCTCTCTCTCTTTCTCTCTCTCTCTCTCTTTCTCAGTCTCTCTATCTCTCTCTCTCATTCATTCTCTCTCTCTCTCAGTCTCTCTCTCTCCCTCTCTCTCTCTCTCTCTCTCTCTCTCTCTCTCTCCCTCCTCTCTCTCTCTCTCTCTCTCTCTCTCTCCCTCCTCTCTCTCTCTCTCTCTCTCTCTCTCTCTCTCTCTCTCTCTCTCTCTCTCTCTCTCTCTCTCTCTCTCTCTCTCTCTCTCTCTCTCTCTCTCTCTCTCTCTTGCTGCCTTTTGCCTTCCCCAGCTCTGAAGAGGGTTAAGTACCCCTTTCCTGCTGAGTGGACTGGAGAGCGCTTAGAAAAATTGGGTATTTGTATTCGCCCCGGGTATTGATTAATTAGCTTGTGAAAAATTGAACATGTCGGAACAATTGTGATGGTCAGAAGTGGATGACAAATTTGACATGATTTAAACTTCAGCATAATGGCTACAGAGTTGTGTTCATTTGTTGAAACACTGTGTCTTTTTGTGTTGTGTTTCAGAGAGAGCACTGTATGCGTTTGAGGGGGCTTTTCATCCTCGTTTCAACATGGCCACAGGCAACTGTAGACTAGACTTTAAGAGGCAAGAGAACAGGTATGTAGTTTTCTGGGCTTTGTTCTGATTTTCAAAACTTATAGATTTCTGTGCTATGTCTGGGATTTGGGTTTAATTGCAGTACTTGTTGTTCATGTTATGCCAAAATAAAATTAAAAAGGGAGTTGACCTAGTACCTACACCTACTCTATTTTGTGTGTGCTGTGTGATCAGAAACAAGCTTATTATTTTTGGGGGGCTGTAATTATTGGAGTGTCTATATGTTTTTGCTATGAGTGAAACAGAACGATTCCCCTTTAGATGTACATGTATTGTGATGTGTACCGCCCTGATATGGCCCTTCGTGGTTGACTGGGCGTTAAGCAAACAAACAAACAAAAAATTGTATTGTGTGTTTTGTGTTATGCTGTGCAGAGCATTCTTTCTTGCCTTGTTCAAACACTTGACTGCAGTGGGTCAGAGAGGATGTCATCGCACAGCTCTGGAACTCTGCAAACTTCTTCTCAGGTGAGTTTTGAGTTACACCTTTATTTCATCATATGTACACAGAAAATCACAACATCTCAACCTCTGAAATATTTGGAAGTGAAGAACACCTAAAATTGTGTGTCACCATGATCCAACTGTCTCTCCCTTTTAATTCTTTAAAAAAAATATTCATAATTATGAAATGAATTTATTTATTCTGTGATTCAGCCATATTGTTGCTTCCATAAGATTTCAAGTGAGATCGTCCAAGACGGGAATTAGTAAAGACGTATGAAAGAAGCTCAAAGACCCTGGCTTTTGTAAGGTTTGAACTATGATTGTTTTAAGTTGATACAGTGGAACATCCCTTTTAAGACACCCCCCCCCCCCCCCCCCCTCTCCCTTACTGAAGACTCCCTCCCTTTTAAGACCCTGTTTTCTACTCATAACGTCTGAAACTTGACCCTTGTTTTAAAACTCCCGCCTTTTTAAGACCTGATTTTATCAGATTTTGTTGAGGTCTTACAAGGTTTTTTTAAATTTTTTTACTGTAGTTGATGATTGATACGTTTCTGTCTGCAGTCTGGACCCAGATGGTGACCCGATGTGTGCGCTGCTGATGATCGACTACTACGCTCTGCGTGCTGAGCAGTACAACTTCCTCATCCGCCTCTTTGAGGAGTGGGAGGTGTGCTTGTGGAACGTTGTTTTTGGTTTAATTCCATTACTCACTTTTCTTCATGTGAAAGGTTGAAAAGGAAGAGATATTGTCGTCTTTGTTGAATGATGTACTTACAATGCTGTTGTGTTGTGCCTGTTTGTGTGTGCAGGTGTCTGGGTGTGTGTCTGTGTATGTGTGCGAGTTTGTGTGTATTATACGGGCATTCATGTGTATGTGCATGTGTGTACTAATGTAAGGCAGACACATGTGGGCGTGTGAGTAGGCATGCATTTCATTGTACGCTTTTGTTGATGTAGATCGACTGCTTGAAACCAGCAATAAAAACCAGCCTGTTTGCTTTTCATTGTGGTTGAACCATGCTGCTTCTGTAAAGCGTTGTCTCCATTGTTTGTACAGGCCTTCAGAAACCTCACTCAGCTGCCCAACTTTGCCTTCTCTGTGCCGCTGGCCATGTTCCACCTTGCCAAAGACAACCAAACTCTCGCTCAGAAGGCTGATGATATGGTAAGTGTGTGTTATGAGACACCCGAAGATCAACTTTTTGCTCCCTTAGGCATGGATACTCATGGATTGATTCTTAGTTTAATGCGATTATTTGTGAGCGTTCATGTAGCTCTTTCAGATCTAACACTGTGAGTTCATTTTGTTGCAGTGAATTTGTACTTGTTGTTTGGTAGGAAACGGAAATTGAACTTGCAGTTTAGATTTCAGGATTATCTGTGAGCTAGTCTTTGTCTCATAATATGCCTGGTAAAAAAGTAATTTTTTAATAGGATTGTGGATACCATTTGAAATGATGTGCGTGTAAGATTAGTGCAACACAGTGGGCGGGGATGTAGCTCAGTCAGTAGCGCTCTGGATTTGTATCCAGTTGGCCGCTGTCAGCGTGAGTTCGTCCCCACGTTCGGCGAGAGATTTATTTCTCAGAGTCAACTTTGTGTGCAGACTCTCCTCAGTGTCCGAACACCCCCCGTGTGTACACAGCACAAGACCAAGTGCGCACGAAAAAGATCCTGTAATCCATGTCAGAGTTCGGTGGGTTATAGAAACACGAAAATACCCAGCATGCTTCCTCCGAAAACGGCGTATGGCTGCCTAAATGACGGGGTAAAAACGGTCATACACGTAAAAGTCGTGGGAGTTTCAGCCCATGAACGAACAAACAAACAAACAAACAAACAAACAAACAAGTGCAACACAGTGCAGCATCATTTTGCTGTGTGTCCAGTTGGAGGAGGCGCTACTGATGTTCCCCGGCCTGCTGATCACCTTACTGGACAAGTGTGGGGTCAATCCGGACAAGCGGGTGGCCGACCACGCCTTCTTTGGACTCACCGCTCAGGCAAAGTATGTAGTCTGTAGTGTGTTGTGTTCATTAGAAAGGATAGGGGAGGTGTGGGATGAAAAGCAAGGAATAGAGTTTTTGTAGGTGGGTTGGGGTGGACAAGCGTGTGGCCGACCACGCCTTTTTTGGACTCTCCGCTCAGGCAAAGTATGTACCGTATTTTCCGGGTTACAAGGCGCTACAGCGCATAAGGCGCACCCCCTTCTTTTTAAACAAAATTGTAATCCAGTCACCCATTGGGCGCAGGGGGCCGATAGGGCGCACCAAAATTAAAAAAGTATACCGGTAACAAACGGTCGAAGAATGAAAATAAGCCGCACATCAAAGGAAGAATACAGAGTGGAAATATGTGTGCTCTGTGTGTGCCGCGAGATCAAAAGCAGGTCCATTGTGATAGCTGGGTTGCCTTGTTTAGACACTGACCTTCTTCCCAGGAGTCAATGACCCAGTTTTTGCTATGAGAGGTAGTTCCCCTGTCATAGATCTGAGAGGTCTCTTTGATGTCTTGAGAGGAAACTTGGCCAGGGTAGTACCTAGTAGCTGAAACATGCATTATCACAAGTTGTTTGACTGGTACTCAGGCGGTCTCTTTAATTTTTTTCGTATTTCATACATGGATTAGGCGCTTCGTTATACAAGACGCAGGGGTCAAACTCGAGGAAAAAAGTCGCGCCTTATGACCCGGAAAGTACGGTAGTCTGTAGCGTGTTGCACAGTGGAACCTTCCTTTTAAGGCCTTGAACAATCTGAGAAAATCAGGTCTTAAAAAGGAGGGAGTCTTAAAATGGAGGTAAATTTACAGAGGTTATGAACAGAAAGGCTGCAAAAGCAAGGTCTTAAAAAGGAGGAAGTCTTGAATTGGGGGGTCTTAATACTTTCTACCCCACCTATGTTGACCAAGTTTTTTTTAGCCGAGACCAGCTGTGCTGCAGCAGGTCACTCAGAATTGTAGAAACTTTGTAGAAAAACTGTGTATCAACACGCTGGAATACAGGCGTTAGATCGACGTTACAGGAAGCGACTGAAGTGACTGTGTGTGTGGATATACCCACACCGCTGCTTTTTGAGAATCTTGATGTGTTGTTGCCAACTCTTACTCAAATTGTCAATGATAACCTGTTATCTGGTGTTTTTCCATCATTGTTCAAAACTGCACTTGTCAAACCACTTCTCAAAAAACCTAGTCTTGATGTCAATATTTTGAAGAACTATCGTCCTGTATCTAATTTATCATTCTTGTCCAAAGTTTTTGAAAAGGTAGTTTTGAAGCAGCTGTTGTCATATTTGAACACCCATGATTTGATCTCGCACTCTCAGTCCGCTTATCACCCTTCTCACTGTACTGAGACAGCCCTACTTAAAGTAATCAGTGACATTCTGTCTGCTCTGGATGGTGGTGATGTGTCAGTGCTTACCCTACTTGACCTTTCTGCAGCGTTCGACACGATTGACCATGTCACGCTTCTCCATAGACTTCAGACTCTGTACGGCATCTCCGGTCCACCGCTAGCATGGCTTGAGTCCTATCTCATTGGCAGGACTCAGGCTGTGCTTGTCGATGGCCAGATGTCTGCTCCAGCCCCACTTTCTTTCGGTGTTCCTCAAGGTTCAGTACTCGGTCCCATCCTTTTCATCATGTACACTGAGCCCCTATCCACACTGATTCAAAACCATTCTGTTTTAAATCAGTCTTTTGCTGATGACACCCAGCTGTATAAACCCAGTCCCCCTGCAGAGACACATTCCGCCATCCAGACCATTCAGACATGCATCACTGATGTTAAATCTTGGATGGTCGATAACGCTCTTAAGCTGAATGATGATAAGACTGAAGTCTTACTGTGCAAAACGAAGAACACTACATTTCCCTCTCGCCAACCTGTTTCTGTTCAAATAGGCAACACCGACATTCTTTTCTCACCATCAGCTAGAAACCTTGGATTCACCCTTTCATCTGACATGACCCTTAACAAACATATATCTTTAGTCTGTAGAGCAGCTTATTTTGAGCTTCGTAAGATCAGCACCATTCGCCACACACTCTCCTCTCAAACAACTAACACTCTTGTCTGTGCCTTTGTTCTTTCTAAACTTGACTACTGCAACTCTCTTCTCTCTGGCTGTCCTCTGTACCTCCTGCATAAACTACAAAAAGTCCAAAACTCGGCAGCACGCCTCATTCTCAAAGCACGAAAACGAGATCACGCAACACCACTTCTTCACACACTGCACTGGTTACCTATTCAAGCCCGCATTGACTACAAACTGTCCACCCTCTGCTTTAACTTCTTTTCTGGCTCGTCTCCTGCTTACTTCTCTGAACTCCTCACCGTCTATTCTCCAGCAAGACAACTCCGTGCCTCTTCTGACTGTCGCATCCTCACCATTCCACACACCAAAACCAAAACATACGGACAACGCACTTTTACTTTCTGCGCACCCACACAATGGAATTCTCTCCCCTTTCACATCCGCCACTCTCAGTCACCCCAAGCATTCAAACGAGCACTTAAAATGCACCTCTTTAAGAAATACAACCCCTGATTTTGTTTTCTCAGTCCATCAGTAGGCTACATGTAGTGTATTTGTTGTTTTAGTGATAATGTGATAATGTATATAAACATCTAGGGCTGTTTTCAGTATTGTTGATAACATGTTCTGTTTGATTAAGGGTATTCAGCTGGTATTTCCTTGTTTTCACTACTTCATGGGTGAAAGTAGCCCGTCAATTGACTGAAATCCGTCAATCTGAAAATAAGTCTGACGGAAATTCCGTCAATCTGCAATTTAAAAAAAAAACAAAAAAAAACCGAAACTACTTGCGGAACGCGTTTTCGAACTGCTATAGTGAACCGGTTGCAGTTTGCCCGGGTTGGAGTTCATGAAACTAAAACTGTGTGTGATAAGTTTGGTGCTTGAAACTCAAGTGCTTTTCCTTGAGAACTTTGCACTATAAGAGATGCTACTGCTTAGTTGCTACTTTGTGCAGTGCTACATCATGCTGTTTGCATGTGTGACATTCTGTTTCATCATTTATTTCAATGCCTGTCTGGCAATGTTTGCTTCTTATAATTAGATATTTCGAACTTTTATTTCAGTTGTTCAGTTGTTCACTTTCTATTTCATGTACTTTGGCTGTTGTCAATGTTAATTGTTATCAATTGTGTCGTTGTGTTGGAAGATGCAAGTGTGAAAGGATACAAAAGAAAAATGATTACTTCTGTGAATTGTTTTGATTTTGTTTACCCTTTTTACCATATCATTAGAATCTGAAGGTATTTTTTGACCTGCATGATAGTGTATTTTTTTGCCAGGAAAGGCCACAAAATCACAATGAATAATGCAAAAATTCGTTTTCGGCCGGGGGCGTTGCCCCCCTGGACCCCCTAACGGGGCTCTGCCCCGTACCCCGCCAGGGCCTAAGCGGCCCCTGGACCCCTGCCTCAAAAACATTTCAGTCAATTTGATTTTCCTAGGTTTCACCCATGCTACTTATTTTATTCATGTTTTTATTACTTAGTTAGTGGAAGAATCTTTTGTAATGTATGGTTGATGGCGTTTGCTTTTAATTAAGCGTTGCTGACTATGGATGTAGATGTAAATGCTTGTATAACTGTGTTTTAATTTTAAATGTGTCAAGCGCAAAGAGCATAATTGTAAAGTTATTATGTTGCGCTATATAAATGCTCATTTATTATTATTATTATTATATATCCGTACCAGGTCAGATAGAGCCATATGAGTGGGTACGGATATATCCGTACCTGGGAGACAAAGAGTTAAAAGGGAGGTTCAACTGTATTCCTTGGAAAGGGTACGGAGGTGTGAGATGAGAAGCATGGAATAGGGTGTTTGTAGGTGGGGTATGGTTAGGGTGGACAGATGTGGGGTCAAGCGTGTGGCTGACCACGCCTTTTTTGGACTCTCTGCTCAGGCACAGTATGTAGTCTGTAGTGTGTTGCATTCCTCGGAAAGGCTACGGGGTGTGGGATGAGAAGCAAGTAACAGGGTGTTTGTAGGTGGGGTGGGTTTGGGGTGGACAGAAGTGGGGTCAGTCCTGACAAGCAGGTCTGCCGACCACGCCTTCTTTGGACTCTCTGTTCAGGCAAGGTAGGAACACTTTATTCATTGGTATGGAAAGGGGGGAGAGGAGGGGAGTAAATGGGAGGAGAGTTGGGGACAATGGTGCGAGTTGTGCAAAGAAGGAATGGTTGAGAAGGTGTGGAGTATTAAGTCCTAACAAATGTATACAGTAGAAACCCCCTTTTAAGACCTCCACAAATCTGAGGAAAGCTGGTTTGTGTAGAGAACCGAGCAATCCGAGTTGTCCTACCTTAGTCCTCATGCGAAGTTACTGTGCATGAATGTTTGGTTCCTTGGGACACACAACAGCTTTCTGTATATTAACTTTGTTTTAGAGACAAAAAGAGATAGATATTTGAGATAGGTTAACATATTTGCCTCTAGTCTGATAAGGCCTTACCTTGAAAGTTGAAGGCGAAAAGAGTAGCTAACATTTCTTCATGTTTGTTCCTCCAGTCAGAAGCCGGCCTTGCAGCAGCTAGTGGCGCTGTACGTCGGGCGCTGTTTCTCTCTCTGGAAAGAACCGGAAGCTCTGCTGTGGCTGGAACGCGTCGTCAAGGATACGCTGGATCTGGTGGATGCAAAGGACGCCCGTGTTACTAGCTTTGCTGACAAGTGAGACTTACTTTGTTTGTATTCTGTTAGTGTGTCTGTGTTTCTGTAACCATGGACGTAGTTAGAACCATTTCCAAAGAAGGCTGAGCAAATGTGACTGGATCAAGTAAGTATATTGAGAGTCATGGAGAACTATTTATCTGGCTCCGAAGACAATGATGACTTATTGATGATCACAGTTATTTGTCCATCTGTATTTAGGGTGCCAATGTTCCCATGTTATTTGATCTTGTGAATGTGTTTGTGTCTGAATGTGATTTGAGATGTGTTTGTGCATGTACAAATCTGTATTTCATTTTTTTTCAGGAGGAAGGTGCGCTACCAGGGAACCCCTCGCAACATCTACAGACACTTTATCATCTCTGGAATCAAAGATGCCACGGCTACTCTGCCACCGGTAAATATTGGGACAATTGTGGTGAAATTGGTTCGATGGCAATTTTTCTTCTTCTTCAGAGTTTGACAGTTGTTTTGCTCCTACTATGAGGCCTGCTGATTTTATGTACTGGCAAGTTTCGATTGATGGCAATCATGGTGTAAAAGCATGTCTTAATGTGAACTAAAATCTCACACAGTACAGTCAAACCTGTCTACAACAACCCAAGCAAGCAACTTAAAGTTGTCCTCCTAGACAGGTGGCTGTTATGGAAGAGTTATATTGGAAATAAAATAAAACTCAATGGGGTTTGTTTGGGATGGTGGTAACAGGCAGGTAGGGGTTTACCAAAACTCGATCAAGAAAGCAGAAACGTCATGTCGACTTTTGTTTCTTCTTACTTCAGGAGCTGACCAACACGGCAGTGCTGAGTTACGACCCCTTACCTCCTCTTGATGCCGTCGTGTCCTACACCAGACCACCCAGGTAAAGCTTATTGAACACAGTCGAACCCCCGTTTTAAGACCCCCCAAATTTAGAATCCCCCTATGTCATTTTTGAAGACCTTACTTTTTCAGATTTATTGTTCACGTCTGTAAATTGAGTCCCGTTTTAAGACTCCCTCTATTTTAAGACCCCCGTTTTAAGACCCCCCAAATTTAGAATCCCCCTATGTCATTTTTAAGACCTTACTTTTTCAGATTTATTGTTCACGTCTGTAAATTGAGTCCCGTTTTAAGACTCCCTCTATTTTAAGACCCCCGTTTTAAGACCCCCCAAATTTAGAATCCCCCTATGTCATTTTTAAGACCTTACTTTTTCAGATTTATTGTTCACGTCTGTAAATTGAGTCCCGTTTTAAGACTCCCTCTATTTTAAGACCTGAAATGGGGGGTTCCACTGTTGTAATGATCACTTCAGAGACTTGTCAATCTCTATTCAATCTTGGCTTGTGGTCGGTGATTAGTTACTTGTAAAACTTCTCATAAATGTTGACTGCATTACTTTAAGACAGAAAAGTACGACTATCTAGACAAATTCTAAAATAAAGAGCTGGAAAATGAACACCGGCTTTTGAGTAAAACATTCATAGGAAGAGCTACTTAATATCAAGATAATAACTGAATGTTCATAATATTTGCAGTAAGTTGACAAACATATGCAGCAGCCCTTTAGGGGTAGGGAGGTAAATCACAAACATTATAGCTTTTATGCCAGTAGAATGCTTTGAGTGAATTTGAAGATAAGCGCCACGAGACTGCTGTATGGCAGTGAATAGCTCTATATAAGAATGTCTGATTATTATTATGAACCAAGTTCGTTCCTTGCAGACCAGCCCAGCCGGACACTGGAGAGGGCTACATGAGTCTCTTTCTTCGGTCACTGCTTCCTAACTTCAACGCTCAGGTAATCTTCTTTTTCTCCTTCTCTCACAATAAACTTCAGAATAAACTGGTTTAAGCTCATCTGTTGTATTTTCAATTTTTCCAAAGCAAAAAACCCCAAAATAATCGTTCTCTTTAGTGTTCACGTTTGGTTAAAATATCTGGTATTTTGTTGAAAATATCGGAAAAGGAATGGTCAACCAAACAGTTGTATTGGTTCTGATTGCATTTGTTTTTTTCTGCATGAAAATAAGGTAACTGCCATGTTATCTGGCCTTAGTTTGACACTGTCATTTGTCTGGTTGTTTTTTCTAAAGACCAGTATCTCAAAGTACTGTGACATTTTTGTATGGTCATTTCTAGAACATTCCATAACCCTCTTGGGTTTTTTTGCTTCCTTTTTTTCAACTACTGCCGTTCTACATAACACCCAGGACAATCACTTGTTATCTCTGTCTTCTATGTCGGCAGGAAGGCGCCAATGCAGACGCCATGCTGGGAGCAGAGGGAGGAGGGGGGGAGGAAGCTGAGGAAGGAGGCGGAGCTAATCACGAACTGCGACGAGGTGTCGGGGTGTTGATGGACGCCATGCGCGACCTCCTCAACAACATCCGCATGGCCCCGCCCCCCGTGGAGAATGGACAGGATGGGGAAGGGGAGGGAGGGGAGAGGGAGGGGGCGGAGGGTGAAGAGAGAGGGGAGTGGGACTAACATGGCCCCACCCCCTACAGAGACAGAACCAGGAGGGAGGGGGAGGGGAATGGGACTAGCAATACTTTACAAACTCTTTCAGAATCAGAATAAGGACAATAAACTATTTAGTTGACTGGAAGGAAAAAGAAGATGCTTTAAAAAGAGAATTTAGCTGATTGGCAATCTCTTCAGCAAGAAATGTTGCTGTCCAGATGACATAAATGTAGAGGGAAAATACAAATCGACAAGAAGGAATTGGACTGAAAACATGATGCCACAAGAAGTCCATGTTACAAGTTTGCACAGCTGCCTGAGACTGGGTGGCCGAGTGGTAACGCACTTGCGCTCGGAAGCGAGAGGTTACGAGTTCGACCCTGGGTCAGGGCGTTAGCAATTTTCTCCCCCCTTTCCTAACCTAGGTGGTGGGTTCAAGTGCTAGTCTTTCGGATGAGACGAAAAACCGAGGTCCCTTCGTGTACACTACATTGGGGTGTGCACGTTAAAGATCCCACGATTGACAAAAGGGTCTTTCCTGGCAAAATTGTATAGGCATAGATAAAAATGTCCACCAAAATACCCGTGTGACTTGGAATAATAGGCCGTGAAAAGTAGGATATGCGCCGAAATGGCTGCGATCTGCTGGCCGATGTGAATGCGTGATGTATTGTGTAACAAAATTCCATCTCACACGGCATAAATAAATCCCTGCGCCTTGAATATGTGCGCGATATAAATTGCATAAAAAATTTTTTTTTTTAAATCCCTGCGCTTAGAACTGTACCCACGGAATACGCGCGATATAAGCCTCATATTGATTGATTGATTGATTGAGAGAGCAGGAAATCAAGTGAGGGAGAAAGACACTCAAGGCAGGTTTGGGACAACTCACAGCTGTGCCTGAAAGAAGTGCTGATGCCACGATCACGGGAGTAAGGTTTGAGAAACAAAGGGAGGTAAGCGCTCTAGATGTGTACGCCATGTGCCATAGAGTGAGAGTTGTACGGAACCAATCTCCTGGCACCTGAGAGAATGACGAGCATTGAAATGATCATGCGACTTCCACCTGAGAGAATAACATGCATTGAAATGATCAAGCGACTGTCATCCTCCCTTTGTTTCTTAGATCTTAAAATAGCGCTTTGCCTTATTTGTTGAAGATGGTTACAGGTTTAAGCAATATTGATGGAAAGCAAAAAAAGAGAGACACACAGTAAATCAAACGCAAGCGACAAGGGATGGTATCGATGTGTTCCTTTTGAAAAGACATTGACATGCTGACTTTTTCTCAGTTTAAAACTCACGGTGAAGGCTATTTTGATGTGTGTGTTGGGAGGGGGGGACTGGGCATTATGCTTGAATGCCTATGAGTATATTTGGTAAAAGGTTCAGTTATGTGAGTGTGATTGTGCACAGTGTGTTGCGTGCTTATACTCCAGGCTGTACAATATAGCTTATTTCTTCATTTGTTTCATTGATAAATTCCTTTTCCTTGTTTTTAAATTATGGGAACATTTTCATTTGGATCCTTTGCTTGGGGGATATCCAGGGCTTTCAGTGGTTTTGTAAACCTTGTGCAGTGTTACTACTTCATTTACGCCTTAGTTCAGATTACCTACGCCTTAGTTCAGATTATCTTCCTGTGAAAGACGTACAGAATAAAAAATAACTATGAAGTGCACAATGTACCTTGATGACATGCTGATAAATAAACATGGTGAAACATTTTGTGGAGTTGCATTTTGCTGTCACACATAACACTGCTCTTCAAACAGCCACAGTAAAACACAAGATGCCATCACAACCAGGATAAATACTTTAATGCTTACAGACATAATGCCATATTGCATTGAAATATCCTTCATACATAAAGGTGTTGGGTAAAACAAAGCGAGTGCATTGAGACCATCCCAGTAACCTGTAAACGCCACCAGGGATAAATTATGTAAGTGTTCTTTTTTTAACCCCTTCACTGCCACAGTATAACATCATTTTGGTATTGCTGTGCGCCAGGGCAAAATTTTGCTTTCTTCGGTAGGTTCACTAATCTGTTCACTGCTCGATAATTTATTGAGATATCTTTTAGATCTTTGGCATGTGTTTTGCTTATACCCTTGGCTATTATGTGATTACATGATCATTGGACTTTGTTTGTGATTGTTATAGTAAAAATGGATATAATGACCATTTTTGTCAAAAAATGACAGTTTCCGGACTTAAACTCACACATTGCACCATGTAAAACCACACAAAACACTGCTAAACCTGGTGTCAAACATCAGGTACTCACATTACAGCCCATAAAAGTGTTCTTCTGTGTGGTAAATCCATAAATCACTTCTTGTAGAGCTTCCAGAACACTATTGCTTGAAAACAGGTCTACGAGTTGACCTCCGACTTTCGGCCGCCATTTTGAATACTATAGATCGGTTTAACACTTCTCAGAAAGTTTTCGCCACGTGGTACTAACTTATCCGAATGGACAAAGGGAAAGAACTGTGCTTAGTAACCCTACAAGTAGTTGGACCGGTTTTCAATATTACCTCCCATTTAGTTTTCAGAAATTTCGCTGATGTAAATGCCACGTATCTAGTACGTTTATGGGTGTATGACAAACCGAAAATGACCACGTCCCTAGTACGAGCTGGGCAGTGAAGGGGTTAAAAGCCACTCCATGGGTGAATTAAAACAGGCTGAGATTTTCCAAGAACAGTTCACAACAAATACATTCACATCCACTCATTTCGTTAGGACAAGGGACTATTGGGGCAGAACAAATGTAACATCTTTGTAATCGCATGAAATTTCCTTAAGTTGTTCGTTATTTCATTCTGAAGGATTTCAGGGGGGGACAAAATCAGTCGTGAAATACAAACGGGATGAATATTCATAGCTCTGGTTAATTGCACTAATTGCAATCATCATTACAGTCACTTTCTTGTGCGTCCAATGGTAGTTTTATGAGCATTTAATGAAGGCTATATCTGAAGTCTGTGTATATGAATTGGTGAGCATGATTTGATCATGAAGTATTACATGTATAATCAAAGTGGAAGAAGCACTCATATTAATAATTATCCTTCACCGTGCTTCCTGGGTCGTGGATGACCCAGAGCCTCACAAAAGTATCTGTATCTCTAAAACTTTTGGATTGAGACTTCATGTAAACCTCAAACACCATAGAACCTTCCTATCGACCAATGTTTAAAGAATTATCTTTGTAAACAAACAAACAATGACGTCATTTGAACTACACTGTCCCGATGTTGTGGGTCGTGTACGACCCATATGGAATTAAAGAAGGCATTTTACGGTGTTTATCCCTATTCGGATGGTGTGGGTTGTGTACGACCCATACTCTGCAAAGAGGCGGTAAAGTGTTTATTCCTATTCGGATGATGTGGGTCGTGTACGACCCATACTTTTCATGTTGAATCCTTCTTTAGAAAGTATGGGTCATACACGACCCACATCATCCGGACTGTGTAGTCAACAGCGTAATCCGGTGAAGGTTAATATCAACTTCTCAGGAGTAAAACATCACAGATAATATCACAACTGATTGCTCGTTATTTTCATTACTGCATATTATGTACTCTTCAAAACATACATGTAATAAAAAGTTAAGACCAGTCAAGAAAACATACACAATCTCTAAAAAATGTCACAAAGTCTAGGATCTTATGATTTAATAGAAAATTGCCTTTTTTTTAGAATTCACATTTATTGAACCTTTGAATTTTGCAATTGTTTTAATATTGCACACATTTTTACAACTGCATGGTCCTTAACTTTTGTGTGAAAAGCATACATACAAAGGTTGTCCTTTAAACTCTTTTGTGACAAGCAATAAATCCACACAGAGTGCTTTATAAAACTGTGTTGAAACCTGTTTTCAGACATCCATAAATAAGTGAAAATTGTAGGTCTTATAAAGATAGGGGTCTTCAAATGGAGAGTATTTTAAAGACACCGTGAAGAGAATTAAAGTCTTGGACTGCAAGGTCTTCAAACAGAAGCTTCACTGTATCAGAAGAGATTCCTTTTTGCTTCTGTTTATCCAAGGAGAAAGATTCATCATAGCATGTATTAATTGGTTCATCAAGGAAAGACCCAGTGTAAGCCTATTTGTGTCCAAAAAACACAAATCTAAGCTGACTCTTGTCGGAAAGACTAAGTCTAAGCCGACTCGTGTCCAAAGTCTTGACTGATTCTTGTGTGAAAGACACAGTCATTTTTAAAATATTGTGAAGAGAAAGTCTTGGACAGCAAGGTCTTCAAACAGAAGCTTCACTGTATCAGAAGAGATTTATTTTTGCTTCTGTTTATATATTTAATCAAGGAGAGAGCTGACTCTTGTCAAAAGGACCATGCAAGTCTAAGCCGACTTGTCCAGAAGACCAAATCTAAGCTGATTATTGTCCAGAAGACCAAATCTAAGCTTTACTCTTGTCCAAAAGACCAAGCCTAAACTGACTCTTGTCCCAAAGACCAAGTCTAGGCGGACTCTTGCCCCAGCTGGTACTGGTAGAGACTCCCTCGCTGCACGTAGGTCTGTAGAGGCGGAGCTTTCCTCTTGACACCTCTCTTCTCCCCGCCATTGGCTGCTGCACTGTCTGGCCCCCCAAAGCCCCCACCCCCTGGCGTCTCCAGGCGAAACACATCCTGGTACAAACAAGGTTACTCATTAACACTGATGATCAACAATAGTGAGAACAGTACAGTGGAACCCCCCTTTTAAGATCCCCAATTTAATTAAGACTTCCCTCTTTTTAAGACCCTAATTTTTCCGATCTTCTGTTCTTAACCTCTGTAAATTTAATTACCCCTATTTTAAGACTCCCTTCTTTTTTAAGACCAGATTTTTGGAGGTCTTAAAAGGGGGGTTCCACTGTACTCTGATGATAAAGTAAGTCTTTTTAAAGCCTCTGACATCAAAATGCAGTGTGTGGTAAGAGATGCCACAGTTAAGTCACAACTGGCACAGTACGTTGCATAATATTGCTGAAAATGAATCAGATTGTGTATAAAATTGAACCAATAGCGAATACAGACCAAAGTTATTTTGACACATTGTTTACAGGAACATGTGACAGCATTTTTGTCTGTCTTGTGTTTACACACTGCCTGATATTGATTGTAGTTTAGAGTAGAACCACTGCTGAGCATCTTCACAGAGCACACTAACGTGTGTTTACAGAAATACACACTCATGCACACACACACGCATACACACACACACATGCAAACACACACAAGCACATACACATGCATACACACACACATGCACACACACACACACGCACAGAGATGATAGAAGAAAGATAGATACCCCAGGCGAGGTGTTGATGGAAGTCTTGGACGGCAGTCTGATGATGCGACCATCCTTGTAGATCATCAGGTTACATCCCCTCTGACCGTCCTCCCCTCCTGCACACACACATGGATAACTCTCACACACACACATATAGACATGGGTAACTCTCACACACACATATAGACATGGGTAACTCACACACACATATGGACATGGGTAACACACACACATATAGACATGGGTAACACACACACATATAGACATGGGTAACTCACACACACACACATAGACATGGGTAACTCCCACACACACATATAGACATGGGTAACTCTTACACACACATATAGACATGGGTTACTCACACACATATAGACATGGGTAACACACACACATATAGACAAAGGTAGCTCTCGCACACACATATAGACATGGGTAACACACACATATAGACATGGGTAACACTCACACACACATATAGACATGGGTAACACTCACACACACATATAGACATGGGTAACTCACACACACACATATAGACATGGGTAACACACACACATATAGACATGGGTAACACTCACACACACATAGACATGGGTAACTCACACACACATATAGACATGGGTAACTCACACACACATATAGACATGGGTAACACTCACACACACATATAGACATGGGTAACTCACACACACACATATAGACATGGGTAACACTCACACACACATACAGACATGGGTAACTCACACACACATATAGACATGGGTAACTCACACACACACATATAGACATGGGTAACACTCACATACACATATAGACATCGGTAACTCTCACACACACATATAGACATGGGTAACTCTCACACACACACAGACATGGGTAACTCTCACACACACATATAGACATGGGTAACTCTTACACACACATATAGACATGGGTAACACTCACACACACATATAGACAAGGGTAGCTCTCGCACACACATATAGACATGGGTAACTCTCACACACACATATAGACATGGGTAACTCTCACACACACATATAGACATGGGTAACTCACACACACATATAGACATGGGTAACTCACACACATATAGACATGGGTAACTCTCACACACACATATAGACATGGGTAACTCTCACACACACATATAGACATGGGTAACTCTCACACACACATATAGACATGGGTAACTCTCACACACACATATAGACAAGGGTAGCTCTCGCACACACATATAGACATGGGTAACTCACACACACATATAGACATGGGTAACACTCACACACACATATAGACATGGGTAACTCTCACACACACATATAGACATGGGTAACTCACACACACATATAGACATGGGTAACACTCACACACACATATAGACATGGGTAACTCTCACACACACATATAGACAAGGGTAGCTCTCGCACACACATATAGACATGGGTAGTGGTGTAATGTAGTGTCAAGGTGTAACTCTCACACATGCTACAGCTAGTGTGTGCTACGAAATGCTCGGGTTTCTTTTCTTGGAAAATTGGGCCGAGGTGCATGAACCAAAAGTAAGTGCCACCCAAACAGGAGAGGACTGGGTGGCCGAGTGGTAACGCACTTGCGCACGGAAGCAAGAGGTTGCGAGTACGACCCTGGGTCAGGGCGTTAGCAATTTTCTCCCCCCTTTCCTAACCTAGGTGGTGGGTTCTAGTGCTAGTCTTTCGGATGAGACGAAAAACCGAGGTCCCTTCGTGTACACTACATTGGGGTGTGCACGTTAAAGATCCCACGATTGACAAAAGGGTCTTTCCTGGCAAAATTGTATAGGCATAGATAAAAATGTCCACCAAAATACCCGTGTGACTTGGAATAATAGGCCGTGAAAAGTAGGATATGCGCCGAAATGGCTGCGATCTGCTGGCCGATGTGAATGCGTGATGTATTGTGTACAAAAATTCCATCTCACACGGCATAAATAAATCCCTGCGCCTGGAATATGTGCGCAATATAAATTGCATAAAATAAAAATAAAAAAATAAAATAATAAATCCCTGCGCTTAGAACTGTACCCACGGAATACGCGCGATATAAGCCTCATATTGATTGATTGATTGATTGAGAGAACAAACCATGGGGTCTGATTCTTGAAATCAGAACGAATCTCAATTTCAACCATGCAATCAAACACTGCGACTGGCTCCTGACCTGTTGGTTACTTTCTTGTGCACCTCGGCCCTCAGAGTTGTATGTCCTCTTAAGACCATTGTCTCCCAGGTACGGATACATCCGTACCCACACATAATGGCTCTATCTGACCACGTACGGATATATATCAGCTCAGACCGTTAGCTTCAGTCGCTTCCTGTAACGTCGATCTAACGCCTGCATTCCAGCGTGTTGATACACAGTTTCTACACAGTTACTACTATTCTGAGTGACCTGCTGCAGCACAACTTGTCTCGGCTAAAAAAAATTGGTCAAAATAGGTGGGGTAGAAAGTGTTATGACCATTGGTCTATCTTAGGACAGGTAGAGGCAGTACGTTGTTGTCAAGCAAACACAAATGAGAAAAGAGAAACAAAGAACAAGTTCTATGAGGAGATAAATCAGACAAGTCAGAAAGCGTACTACCTTGGAGGCCATAGGGAGCGAAGACACGACGCTCGGTGAGGACGGACAGTGTGAGAGGTTTACGGAACAGGAACTCCCTGATGACCCCATCACCGCCGGTGAATGCACCGCCGCCACCTGTACCTGGGTTGAGGTGGAAACACTGCAACACCACTGGGTATCTGCACACACACACACACACACACACAGGTGACACAAACACATGCAGACCATAACAAAGGAATTATTTGAATCTCTACCTTATTTACATCTGTAATGGAGAGAATCAAATTCTTGGGGAATGATTGCTGCAGCCTTTCATGGTGCGTCACTAAAACACACATCTTTCCTAAAATTAACTTATGCATATATTTGACCAAACATGGCAACAGTTCAAAGACAACACATGTACTAGCTCTATAGCTCAAGGACTAAGTAATGAACTGCCATTGTTCATCATGTTATGGCCTTTGCCTTCATCATCTTTCATTGACATTTTGCTATACATTCCCACCAACCTTCTTTCCAGAATCTCGGGGTCGGTGATACGAGTGTTGGTCATGTGAGTATGGACTCCGCTGCGGCCATGCCATGATGGGCCCTGTGGTCAAGCATTTAAAAAAACCATATTGTAAGCAGATCAGGCATACTCTCTATCATCTCTGGCACGCATAAAAGCAGACTTGCCAACAACAACGGTTTTGTTATACAGCAGAACCCACCTTTGAAGACCTTCACAAATCGTAAGCAGATCAGGCATACTCGCCATAATCTCGAGAAACCAGACTTGGCAACAACAAGATTTTCGCCATGCAGTGCAACTCCCTTTTAAGACCTTCGTAGAAAAACAGGTCTTGAAAAAGAAGGAGTCTTAAAACTGAGGTCTATTTACAGAGGTCATGGAGAGAAAATCTGAGAAAGTAAGGTCTTAAAAGGGGTTAAGTCTTAAAGCGGGAGTCTTAAAGGGGGGTTCCACTGTACCAGAGCCATTTTCAATGCCTTCAATGCCTTCATCTGCCTGAGTTTACCCATGTCTCTTTAATATAAATGCACACACTCTCAGATGCTTCGAGACATGCATACTGTAAATAACACAACCACTGACATGCAGACAGACACTCACATACGTACATACACACATACATACACACACACACACACACAGACACACACAAGTCAACTCACAGCCCCAGCCCCACCAGCCACAGTCTCATAGTAACCCAGCGTCTTGTCTCCAAACGTGATGTTGTTCATGCAGCCTTGAGACGCCGCGCTCGCTTCAAACGCTCGCAGAATGACATCCACCACTCGCTGCGAGGTCAACACGTTGCCCCCGACAACTGCTGCATGCTCAGAGGGCTGGAGTAGGCTCCCCTGGGGAATGATGACCTTGACTGGATTCAGGCAGCCCTGGAAGAGAAACAAAGGGATTAAATGATAAGAATAAAACTGTAACTGAGCATTGTGTGGAGTTTACCAACACATTTGCACTAAGAGTCACCACAACAAGTAGGATCCTCCCTTGCCATAGACTGTTCCCATCCCCTGTTCGAACCTTTGAAGTGTTAAAAATATCAGTTCTTTCAAGAGAATTAAGGCATCCTAAAATAGAGGTATATTTACAGATGTTATATGAAGAGAAAGTTATAGAAATCAGCTAGGCCAGGTCTAGAACGCTGGAAAGTCTCATGCTGGGGGCTTGGAGGGTGAGAGGGTGGGTGGGACATCTTTGAGAGGAATGGTTCAGCTGTAACCCCAAGACACCCCCTTTCTCAAGTATTAATTAAAGAGCTATTTCACTGAAAGGTCCTTGCATTTTTATACCGAAATCGCCATTTGACCATTAAAATGCAGAGGCTATTATCTACAAATATTAACAATACACCCCCTTTCGATCAGGAAAGACGAAGCCAGTGTAGCCGTTTGAAAATTCATTGTAGTATTCCAGCGTAGTACTCATAGTAGGATATCCTTATTTGGAAAATGCCAAGCGCAAAACTCCTCTCAAATCCCGTGCATTTCGTGCGTTTAAAAAAAAGCGTGGACAGAGCTCCAGTGTCAAACTGTTGCTGCACTTGTTTGGGCGTGGCTATAAGCATAGTGACATGAATTTGATTGGTCAGTATTTTTAGGCAAAGCACATGTTCTCAGCAAACAGAAAACAAAATATTGGAAGCGTGAGTCACGCTACCCAAAAATAAAATCTTTTTTTACATATTTTTTTTTTCTATAACTTTTTTCCCCATGGTTCATTCATCATCTGACATAACTTTTTAGCAAAATCTAACCATAAGATTATTGAAAAAAATCAAAAATGTAGACGACCACCTTTAATACTTTATCACACCTTCAGCTACTTATAGTTTGTTTTTTTCCCCAGTGGAACCCCCATTTTCTTTTAGATTTCTAAAGATCTGAAAAATCAGGTCTTAAAAGGATGTAAATTTACAGAGTTTATGAGAGAAAAAAAATGAAAAAGGAGCGAGTCCTACAAATTGGGTGTCTTAAAAGGGGGGTTCCTCTGTATTTCACTGCTTACTGTAGTTTCCATCTTTGTCGACCCATACCTGGTTGAGTGGAATGTCGTGACCCACCATGCTGCGTAGACAGTAGATGAGGCCAGACAGAGTGACTGCCCTTGGTGCGTTGCAGTTGCCGTGCACCTCGTAGCCAGTCTCAGAGAAGTCAAACACTGCTGTCCCCTTTAGAGATGAGAACGCATTTCAAATCTTTCATCGTCAATGAATGGATAACTTTAATCAGATGATTATCTATCAGATACTATTGACATGCACGCACACACACACAAACACACCCACACCCACACACAAACAGAATTGCCTGCATGATTGCAGATGCAGAACAAGAACATACAAACATACAATTAGACAGCCAAGACAACAGTCACAAAGCAGTAAACACAGCACCAACATCACTATTCTCTCACCTCCTTCTCATTGATGTTGACAGTGAGTGAGATATTGCTGCCATCATCCATCTGGTCAGTGCTGGTCAGTGTCGTGCTGCCGGTCACCAACCGCGTCTTCCGCGCGATCTCCTTCAGCATGTCGCGCACTGCCACCTCGGCATTCTCCTGCATGGACAGACACAGTGAAAAGATTAGTCAACAAAGTCACACCATTAGTCAACACAGAGAAAACACTCTGAGGATTTAATTTGCACTTTGAGAGTATAGCCAGTGAAAAACCAGCCTTACTGTTTCTTCTGTTTCCGCAAGCATCACTCTCATCCTCCACATTCTTCTACTTACTACATCTACTTCCTCTTCATTCAGTATTTTCGTAGCAATCTCGCTGAATTGGCTGACTTAATCTCTTTTAAGACCTAATTTTCTCAGATTTTGGGAGGTCTCAAAAGGTAGGGGGGGGTCCAATGCACCAGAAGCATACAATTGGCGCTGTAGCCTATAGTGGTTAGGACGTCTGCCCCACACCAATAGCATGTGAATTTAGCATTGTGGCAGGCAGTATAATTGGAGAAGATAAAAGCCTGAACAACGGAAGAGTAATAATCTTCACATTGTCCTGATGGCTTTGACAGATTCCCAGGCAGAGCTGATTTCTGCGACGCACCTGTGTAAAAACTGTGTTCTTTAACCTGCAAGGTGTTAATCATTACACTCACCTGTATGTGGGACATGTAGGCCTGTACCACAGGTAGACTGTACTCCTCCATCAGCTCACTCACAAGTCGGATACCCTGTAAGCAGTGATTGACACAGGTCTGACACGGCGGTTCCCCCTTTCACAGACAGCATGATTAAGTTTGCTGCTGGCAGCTGCCAAAGCAGCCCCTGCCCTGCTTATCTGTTCACACATTCCTGGCCCAGCTGGGGCTTCAGCCTTCTTTGTTCCACTGGCTGGCAGCAGAAAATGAGTCAATTTCCCACGGTTTAATTGCCTTCCTGCCACTGCCTCACAGCAGAACCAGATTTTTTATCTAGTTTATATCTTGAAGAGCCCTGTCTGGAGCACTTTCCATGTGGTTTCGTCTTGAAGACTTTTTGTCTTGTATTAGTTTCTGATCATCAGAGTACATGTACGCTGTGTGTTTCATTTGTGTGGCATTGTGTTGTGACAGGCAAATTTTTCACCCACTGTTCAGCAGAAAAGAAAGGATTGAATCATAGTATTATTACAAGTGACATCACACTCAGTTATTTTGTGCAGCAGTGTGACCTAATATTTCCAGTTTTCTTCTTTGTCTTCATGTGACAGTGTATGTTTGGTATGCAGTGTGTTTTATAATGGAGCATACTGAAACAGAACATCTAATTTGTGTTAATGCATTGTGTAGACTGTGTGGGGAACGCTCTGCAAGAACAAAAAAAGATCGACATTGTAATGTGAAACTGTGTGTGGACTATGCGGACAAACTGAAAAACTTTTTTAACATTGATGTATCTTCTGATATTAGTGCAAAACATTCGACCACGTTTTGTCAGAAGTGCTATTCAAAGCTGATTAAATTAAACCGTACGCCCTCAAACACAACAGCTGATCGTGTTAAGGAACAAGCTCAAGCCATTAATAACATCCAGTGGGTGTCCATATCATTTATCCCGTTGCCGACCCTGGTTTGCTGGTGTCAGTATAATGTGAACAGCCTTCTTTAAATCTACCCCAAGATACATGGAAGTAAAACTAGCTATAACAACAACAACAACTGCCGTGTGCTGACATTTTGGAATACTGTTTTCCTACTTGGATACCTGTAAGCGGGCTCAAGAAAAGATACCTCACACACACAAGGTAAAAGTCTTCAAAGTGTCAGCATGAACATCTGTTAACATTAACCTTGCAGATTTGTTTTTAATTTGTTCTGTCTTCAAAAGTTGACCGTGGCGCGATCTGTAGCCACTCAAATACATGTCATTAATTACATTGTGCCGTGTGTACTGTTCTCTGTCTGTCTTCTTTCAGCAGGCTACAGCAGTGGCACACCTACAGCATAGTGCGTCATATTTAGTATCGTTTGAAAGTTTATGGTCTTGACTACAAGGCTATGTGTAAATAACACACATGCTGACATCGTAATTCAAGAGAACTAACAAGATAGAAGTGTTTTCAAAACACACAGCTTACTCGCAAGGCAGAGATAGCAGTGCGTAGCTGCCGAGAGGTTGAGCTAGGCCGCACTCTGGCCTGCTAGTAGAAGGGAGCTTTTCTCTTAGCCTTCTACTGCTGAGATGGCTTGTGTGGGTGATGCTATCGCGCGGTTGTACAGTCACTACTGTGTAGCCAGCGCTGAACCGGGGGATGGGTGATTAATTACCGCTGGCGGCCTGGCACTGAGGAAGGGGTGAAAAAGGGGTCAGATTCCGGCTGTGCCTGTGAACTAAACCTAATAGCAGAAACTGCCGTGCTGAACATCTGACCATCACATACATTGGTTTACGCGGCTTCCCTTTGTGACCTTCGTCCACAATGCACAGCTTGTTGGATATCAAAAGTGAAATGTACAAGAAAACCAAGTAGTATCAACTGCAACATATGTATGCACACATGTAGATACGGTATATACAAATCAAATGTGTACTTCACGCGACAACAGTGGAATTCACTTTGAACAAACTGATTCAAAGTTGAAACCTTGGAACTTAACATTCAAATTTTCAATCAAAACATGAAAAGACTTGATAAGACTTGAGTTGCACACAGAAAAGAATGGTGAAACATAGTCCCAAAATGACATTGCAGGTGGCCTGTCAACTCAGTTCGTAGACCACTGCATGGACTTGTGATCCGCAATTCATGGGTTCAAATCCAAACCGGGAAAGACATTGGTGAACTTTACGTGCAGACTTAGAGATGATATTGCCAACGGCCATACCACGTTGAAAGCACCGGTTCTCATCCGATCACCGAAGTTAAGCAATGTCGGGCCCGGTTAGTACTTGGATGGGTGACTGCCTGGGAACACCGGGTGCAGTTGGCATCCAACTTTGGGCGGGGATGTAGCTCAGTCGGTAGCGCGCTGGATTTGTATCCAGTTGGCCGCTGTCAGCGTGAGTTCGTCCCCACGTTCGGCGAGAGATTTATTTCTCAGAGTCAACTTTGTGTGCAGACTCTCCTCGGTGTCCAAACACCCCCGTGTGTACATGCAAGCACAAGACCAAGTGCGCACGAAAAAGATCCTGTAATCCATGTCAGAGTTCGGTGGATTATAGAAACACGAAAATACCCAGCATGCTTCCTCCGAAAACGGCGTATGGCTGCCTAAATGGCGGGGTAAAAAACGGTCATACACGTAAAATTCCACTCGTGCAAAAAACACGAGTGTACGTGGGAGTTTCAGCCCACGAACGCAGAAGAAGAAGAAGAAGAAGAAGAGATATCCATGTC
Organism: Littorina saxatilis; assembly: GCF_037325665.1. NCBI lineage: Eukaryota > Metazoa > Mollusca > Gastropoda > Littorinimorpha > Littorinidae > Littorina > Littorina saxatilis. The sequence goes on along the minus strand of NC_090245.1, from coordinate 49,290,833 downwards.
CCACCCCCGTGTCACCACTTTGGCATGTAAAAGATCTCGGTCATTCTGCCATAAATGCAGGTGTGTGATTATACACCTAAACACGCCCACACCTGGGTAGTGCAGCTCTTGTTGCTGCTGGCTTTCCACTGGGAGGTAGAGGCCCTACAGCAAAAGGAAAATATTCTGGTTTAGATAATAGAGTAAGGAACAAAAGCATGTGTCCTTCCATAGGAGGTGTCTTCTCATCAGAGCGGCCTCATATCGCAGTACCTGTAGTAGAGGTAAACAGTATATCAGCCTCACCTTCTGATTGGCGGCCACCTGTGCCCTGAGGTCACTGAGGTTGTCCTGAAGGTTCCTGGTGCCACTGCTGCCCTCGATCTTGCCAGGCTCCATCAGGGCTGCTGTCACTGCTGTTATGTACATATCATCATCATCATCATCATCATCATCATCATCATCATCATCATCATCATCATCATCATCATCACTGAGGTTGTCTTGAAAGTTCCTGGTACCACTGCTGCCCTAAATCTTGAGAGCTGTTATGTACATGCATACATCATCAGCCGCAACAACAGCAGTAAGAGGAAATAAAACTGAATTCTGCAACCTCTTGTGAAAATCTCACTTCCCATCTCACCTCCCATGTTTAAACTGTATTAAAATTGCCTGTCACTAACTGACTACCTCACTTATTCCATTTATGTTCACACGGGCAGTTTTCATTCACAACATGCACAAATGTGTTGTAAAGATTAGGATCACCTTCTTCTTGGAAGACGCCCCCTTTGACCAGCTTGAAGGACTTGAAGACAGCGCCCTCTTGATGGATGGAGGTGGAATGAGGGGGCATGGAGCCTGGAGTTATCCCCCCTATGTCTGCGTGGTGACCTCGGCTAGCCACGTAGAAGACAGGTCGGGGCATGCCAACGTAAAACACCTGAACAGCACAAAACGGTGACATAAATGAAAGTCTGCCTAAAAAATGGTGCAGCTGCAAATTTGGACCTTAAAAGAATTAGATGAATTAGATTATGGTGAATATAAGAGCATATATAACTCTTCACAGGCTTTTTCATAAAAGTTGAAAGCATTGCCATCAACAAATCGAAAAGATGGGATTCAATCGCACGCACGTACATGCACACAGATTTACAACAAAGAACAGCAACAGTAATCATAAAAAGATTAAATGATTTACGACAAGAAGATTGTTCAGATTCAGACGGTGAGGCCATAACATCTGTGCATGTGCACTCTCTGTCGCTGTCTCATATGCACACCTACAAACACACAGAACGTACAGGTGTGATAACAGTGAGGTCAGGTAGATGACTGCCCCCGGCCAAAGGATGGTTACTCAGAATCACATCTCCGTCTCTCAGCTCATCACCCAGGCTACGCATCTGAAAGTAGAAACACCTTTCTTTTGAATACAACATGGCACTGCAGAACAGGTGGTTAGGTAACTCGCCCTGCATACATGCATGTACCTGCATTCGCTGCCTGCGTGTGTGCATGCTTTTGCCAGGATTTTGCTAGCACAAATACTGAACACTCCTGCGCCCTGGCAAAGAACAGCAGCCTACCTACCTGGTACTGTACTGTCTCCTGCATGGCCCCCAGGTGTACAGGGATGTGAGGAGCGTTGGCCACCAGACCCCCATCAGGACCAAACAAAGCACAGGAAAAGTCCAGTCTCTCCTGCACAAAGGTGAACAAGTGCCATACAGTGTTATGCCACTATCAAATTAATTGTCACAAATTGCAGTGTTTTATCCAAATTAATAGTTGCCAAATAGAGTATCTTTGATTTGCTTAATTCCCCAATTCCTGCCAAAATGACAACAAAATATGTATTTACATCATTAACACTGACCAACTTGCACAGCATTAAAAAAATAAATTGGGTTGCATAAGCTGGAGGAACAAATGTAAAATCAAACAAACCTTAATGTTTGTTGAAATTGAGGTTCTTTGCAAGACCCTGAAACAAAGTTACTGTTGAATAAAAAAAAACTCACAGACACACACAGACTCATACACAGGTATAGAAATACACTTATGCAATAAAACTTCATATATATCATGATGATATAATTTTTTATATGAAATAGCAGACTAGAAAACCAGCTAATTTTTAAAAACATTGTACACACTGTATCTTATCAAGAAAACAAAGATGAATTTCCCATTACAAATTTCTAATGTTACATAACCGAATAAGATCTTAACGTAATCTGCCTCAAAGCTTTCTTTTTGCTCCCTGTTAAAGCAGAGTTGTCTTTAAAGAAAACAAAAACAAAACAAAACAAACAGACTGAAGAGTTTGCACACATCGTTTTCAATTACTGATTGCAATTTGTTTTTCTTAAAGTGACACCCAAACAGTCCCTTACAAAATGACGAAAGAAGGAAAGTGAGTGAAGACACACACCTGCCCATCTGTTCGGCGATGCTCATGAAGCGGTGTGAGAAGATGGACAGCTGGATGGCGTCCAGTTGAGTGTCCACGTCCTTCACCTTGCCGCTGCCCACCTGGCACAACACAAAACCAAAGCTCCACCTCATACAACACAAAACCAACTCCCCATCTGATCAATCCAACACAAAACCAACTCCCCACCTGATCAATCCAACACAAAACCAACTCCCCACCTGATCAATCCAACACAAAACCAACTCCCCACCTGATCAATCCAACACAAAACCAACTCCCCACCTGATCAATCCAACACAAAACCAACTCCCCACCTGATCAATCCAACACAAAACCAACTCCCCACCTGATCAATCCAACACAAAACCAACTCCCCACCTGATCAATCCAACACAAAACCAACTCCCCACCTGATCAATCCAACACAAAACCAACTCCCCACCTGATCAATCCAACACAAAACCAACTCCCCACCTGATCAATCCAACACAAAACCAACTCCCCACCTGATCAATCCAACACAAAACCAACTCTCCACCTGATCAACCCAACATAACACTAACTCCCCATCTGATCAACACAACACAACACCAACTCCCCACCTGATCAATGCAACACAAAACCAACTCCCCATCCGATCGATAAAACACAAAACAAACATTGCTTGGGAACTCTAAACAAGAAGTTTTAAGTTTACAGTCTCACCAACCCAAAAGGACAAAATGGGGAAGTGTCTCCATATTTCTTTATTTTAGAAAACAAACACAAAACACAACAACAATGGAAAGACACATCTTCCCTCTGCCTCATGGTGTCTTTCCTGGTGGTCTTTAAAACAACAATCCCTTTAAACAGCTCACTATTATAAAAGTAGCACAGTGATGAATCCTTATTGCCTTTGTATACGCCAGCACACACCCCTTCCCCCTGCACCTTGAATCCCCCGAAGGGCTCGTGTACTCACTGTGATGGAAATGTCCCCACTGTGTGTGATTTCAGCCGTGCTGAACGGCTCCACAACTATGGTGCTGAAAAAATGAAAGTGCACTCACATCACTCAGCATTCACAGTTATAAATACAAACATACAGCCACTGTTTCTCTTGGTATGGTCACCACAGCAAGCCAAACATTTCATCCTTGAAAGTTCTGCAAAGTCGTATCTACGTTCATATTTTAACACCATCCCTATGACGCTTGTGCAGATGGAAGGGGAAGTAACAGGTGGTCGGGGGCACTGAAGTGTAGGAGTCTGCAAAAAGTGTAGACGGGTGAATTCAGACCTTAACACAAAGGAATATCAAAGAAACCAAGTGCCTGGCATGCCAACCATGTCCCATACTTTCTTATGGAATACCAGTTACAGGTGATACAAAGATGCAAGAAGGAAACTCTGCCTAGCAGTGAAACGAAGTTCAGATGTGGATGGAGCAATAGATGCTGGGCCAGGGAAGTGTGAGGGCATACCGGGACAAGGAACAAGTGTCAGGACAACACACAAAAAACAACAAACTCTGCCACTTATCAGTTAGAGACAGAAACGCGTACCAGGTGAGCTCACCTGTTGTTGTCAATGATAATGGCCGGCCCCTCAATCCTGTGGCCCGCCCCCAGTTTGCCAAGCAGGTATACAGGTGTGTCTTTAGATCCGTCATCAAAGTAACAGGGTATCCTCTGCAAACATTTCCACCACAAATCAGAAAAAGGAAACGTAAAACTGTTTCACTCAATTTTGCTTGCATGAAATCTTTTTCTCGATCCCTCAAACAGGGACTCCGGAACTTTTGATGAAGTTTGCAGTACAGCAAAGACTCTGCAGGGTGCCGAAGATCTTCTCCTGAACTGGTGTGTCCCCAGGCCATGTTTCTGCTCGTAGTTTCTGGTGGATTGGACAGTGTTAGAGAAGATGTTCCACTGTCATGTCTGCGATGCCACAGTGGCATACAGGCGTGTCCCCAATGTGGAATTTTGAGAACATGTGCTGCCTGAGTCTGCAGTGGCCGGTTCTCAGGCGCACAATGATGACCTGGTCTTTTCTGGAGGCATGAAATAAAGCAGCAGATTACTGAAATAAATTCAAAGACCAGTTGCATTTGCACTATGTGTCCCTTTTCAATGGGAAAACACTTGTTACTTAAGGAACTAATTTGATAAATGTACAGTGGTATGTCTGTGTTTCAACCTCAAAATAATCTCAATATTTGTATCTTAGAAGAGACCGAGTCTTAAATTTGAGGTAAATTTACTGACAATATGAAGAGAGTCTGAGAAAATCAGGTCACAATGTAGAGGTAGTCGTAAAATAGAGGGTTTTAAAACAGAGATTTCATTGTTTATCTCTCATGGAAAGACCCAGGCGATGTAAAAAAATGTATGGTTGTTCCAGAGGGTGTCTTCTTGATTCAGGTACCACTGAAGCTGTGTCGTATGGAAGAATATGCAAAGATCAGACTTTCAATCATTGAAGTATATTTTTCAGTTGTCCTGACAACAAAATTCATGGACACAATACCTCCTCCCCCGCTACTATTCATGACCACGATATCTTCTCCGGCGCTCATGATTCATAATGACCACAATATCTTCAACCCAACTCCCCTTCATAATGAGCGAGTTTTAGCGTCAACTAAGGTGACTCGAGTCGAACCGGAGGTCGCAAAAACTCGGTCCGGTACGACTGGAGTGACGTCACCGGTTAACCAACTTTCAACCTTGCTTCCTGCGTAGGGTCTCTCCAGTTCCAAGATGGCTGCCAAGGCGAGGTGAGAAACTTCTGCAAATATTTTTTGACAAAGTTACGGATTGTGAGAAGACATTTGTTGTAAATCACTTAGCCTTTCAAAAATTAAGGATACTGGGTTGGATACTGTCTTGGTTTTAATGCATTTTATTTTAGCAGTGATGTTTATTTTGGGAAGAAATGAGGTCAACAGGAGTTTGGGTGCGATTTCGGCTCAAATGTACTTTAGCGCCCTGAACTTTTACCCGGCTGTTTTGCGCTCGATTTTCACGCTCACTTCTTCATTGACGTTCGAATCGATAGTTCGATGTTTTGGCATTACATTCACATCAACAATAAAACAGTACTGCTTGTTCATCATCGTCGTCCATCAACTCTCCACAACAGTAAATCCGTAACGCGCTTGTCGCCATCTTGTTGCAAGGGACGCGACTGGACACAACCCAACAGCGTTTCCGCGAAGAAAAAAACCAGACATGCGCAGTGACCCTACCATAGCTCAACCCTGTTCCTCGCGAAAACTCGCTCAATGACCACTATAACTTCTCACCCACTCCCCTTCATGAGGACAGCAATAACGTCTCACTCACACCCTTCATAATGACCGCAATAACTTCTCCCTCACATCCATTCATAACAACCACAATAACTTCTCCCCCACTCCCATTCATAACAACCACAATAACTTCTCCCCCACTCCCATTCATAATAACCACAATATCTTCTTCCTCAACGACCACAATAACTTCTCCCCCAGTCCCCTTCATGAGGATCGCAATATCTTCTCCCTCACCCCCCTGCATGATAACCGCAATAACTTCTGCCTCACATCCATTCATAACAACCACAATAACTTCTCCGCCACTCCCATTCATAATAACCACAATAACTTCTCCCCCACCCCTATTCATAATAACCACAATAACTTCTCCCCCACTCCCATTTATAATAACCACAATAACTTCCCCCCACCCCATTCATAATAACCAACATAACTTCTTCCCCGCTCCCATTCACCACAATAACTTCTCCCTCAATGACCACAATAACTTCTCCCCCACTCCCATTCATAATAACCACAATAACTTCTCCCCCACTCCCATTCATAATAACCACAATAACTTCTTAATGACAACAATAACTTCTCCCCCACTACCATTCATAATAACCACAATAACTTCTCCCTCAATGACCGCAATAACGTCTCTCCCACTTACCACAATAACTTCTCCCTTACCGCCAACAATAAATTCTCAATGACCACAATAAGTTTTACCACACTCCCACTCATAATGGCCACAATAACTTCTCCCTCAATGACCACAATAACTTCTCCCCCTAAGAGCACAGTGTCTCCCCCACCCTCCCTCCCCCTCCCCACCTCCCATTAACACTGACCACAGTCCATCACAGCACACTGACCTTTTCAGCCACAGCGGGTCCAGATGCTTTGTCCACATGGCTGTCGTCACAGGCCGCTGACCGACCCACCCCTCTCACCCTCACATCATCCGCTGTCACGTGGCGGTCTTGGAGCGTGAAGCCAAACTCTGTTTTGTACCTGGGGTGAGCAAGATAATGGTCAACATGATGCTTAAGTTGGAGAGTTTAAACTCAGTATCCTGATCTTTGAAACACTGGTCTCTGTGTTTTAAAACCTGTACAATCTGAGCAAATTAAGTAATAGAAGGTAAATTCACAGAATACTTGAAGACAAATGTGAGAAAATCTGATCTTAAAAGACGGAAACTTTTGCACTTTGACATTGAACATGACAGGTAATGAGGGTGAAAGAACACCTTGGCATGCGTAACTAACACAGGGGCATGAGGATACCCCTTTGTGCGCACAAATTGAATGAACAGAAATCAATTTTACCTACCTTTCTAAAAACGCTGCCATGAAATCGCCATGGCGACTGGAGGTGGAGGTAGCAGGGAAGTTTTCTGTTGGCACCATCAGGGCGCAGTCGGTACCATGGTAACGCAGGTGCAGGAACACCTGGGTTTCAATGCGCTCGCTGAAAACAGTGAACAGCCTTATGTCAGTAAAGTGACTCTTACATTTTAAACTCTCCTCCCCTGACACCATACACAGAAACGTCCAATTCTGAGACCTGCCAACTCTTGTAAAGCCTGAAGTGTAAAAATTTAGATTTAAAAAAAAAATGTGCGTAGCAAATGGTGTTTAAGTGTAGCATTGTCCAAAAGTTATTCACACATCCGCATTTATGCTATTTCGCGCAAGAATATATACATTTTTTAAAAATTTATTTAGAAAGCAGGAACATAATGCCCAATAGAGAGTGTCTACATTGCCACTGTTCAGTATGGACAATGTTTCATGACCATATTTGAAAATTTTCATCTAAATTTTAATTTGATTATATACTTACCCAACTCACATCAAGCAATTTACTCCAGTTTAGTGCTAGGACGCTGAATAGCATCGCCTTGGTAACAAGGGGAGGTCACCCTAAAAAAGAGCTACCTTGACCCCTTATCATGACAAAGTCACGCGTGACTTCCTGACCTTGCCGCCATCTTTGAATCATTCAATCGAAAGCGAACATAGAAAAATTTCCCTCTTTTTTAGGAAAAAAACCCCCATAAAAACCCCAAAAGCGGGGCAGGCGGGCGGGTATCAACTATGTGAGTTGGGTAAGTATATAATCAAATTAAAATTTAGATGAAAATTTTCAATTAAATTACATTCTTATCCCAACTCACATCAAGCAGAATGCTAATGAAGGAGGTGGGGAAACAAAATTCCACTTGTCCAGCCGACAATGGCTGGTAGGGAGCTACTGCCACCATGACGAGTGCTGGCCACATCTCGCAGGTAAAAGTTGATGAAAACACCCTGCGATTTCCAGTAGGCAGCGCCTAAGACCTCTGCCAGCACGCCTGAGCGGAGGACTGCCAGAGAAGTAGCCCAGGCTCTGGCTTCATGAGTTCTTGACAACTTCATAGGAAGGACAGAATGCCCAATCCCAACTTGTCTGTGCCACCACGCATACGCTTGTTTAATAAGCGTAGAGACCCATCTTACCAAAGTGACCCGCGACAAGTCCTTGCTCCTTTCAGTGTCAACTGAGATGAAGAGCAGTTTATGGTCCCTAGACCTAATGGGCGTGGTACGGGATAAGTAGCTGGTAAGAGTACGAACAGGACAATTGACCATATCAGGGTCACCAGACGCAAGAATCCTACTTAAAGGAGGAATGCGAATAACAGAGGAGGACAGACCTTGTTTTTGGTTTTGGCAAGGAACTCCGGCCGAAATCTTAAAACAAAAGAGCCATAGCTCTCAAAAGAAATATCCTTAGCCAGGCCTGAAAGAGCGTGCACCTCACCGCCTCCACTGGCAGAGGCTAACAAAACGAGGAACAAGGCTTTACGAGTCAAGTTAGCTAAGCTCGCTGAAGCTAAAGGTTCGAAATCCGAAGAGGCTAGAAACTTGAGTACCAAAAAATAAGTCCCACGCGGGAAGAGGGGACTTAGCCTTCGTAAAACCAATCGCTGCCCCCTTAAGAACACTAGCAATTACACCGCCCAGGTTAATGCTATGCCCTAATTGCTTCAGAGTAGAAGAAATGGCTGAGCGCCTGACTCTCAAAAAAGAAGGAGCCAAGCCCTGAGCAGCCAAACACGAGAGATGATTTGCTACATGCATAGAGCGAGGTGAAGTAGCAGTAACTCCATTCTCCGAGCACCACTTTGTCCAAGCTGACCAGTGTGACGCATAAACAGTGCTGGTCGATTCCCTGTGGGCCTTTTGGACAAAGCCTAAAGTAGCGTCTGAGGAGCCAGAACGGCGCAGCGACCTAGAAAGAATGGAGGGCCGTCTGCGAGGCGAAGGAGGACGGGGAACCAATGTTGGCTGGGCCACCAAGGGGCCACCAACACCAAGCAAGGCTGTCCCCGCTCCGCCTTCCTGAGAACCTTTCGCAAGAGATGAAACGGGGGGAAAGCATAGGCTCAGACGCGACCAGTTACTTCGAGGGCGTCTGTTTCCCTCCCCTCTGGGTCTGGAAAGGGGGAGATAAAGACCTGAAGCCTGCAGGAGAATCTTGTCACAAACAGATCGACTGTAGGCTTGCTGAAATGCCACCCAGACGTTGTAGGACCTGATGAGTCAGAGTCTACTCCGTGTGCATCGTACACTACGGGCGACTGAAGTAGTCCGCAAGAACGTTGAGTATGCCTGGGCCGTACTTCGCTGACAACAGAATAAGGTGCTGGCTGCCCCAGGCAAGAATCTGACCTGACCTGACAGAAAGAGCGAGAGACAAAGTGCCTCCCTGTTTGTTGAAATAGGCCGCCATGGTCGTGTTGTCTGTGCGAACCCCAATTTATTCGTTCCTGACCATAGACAGAAACGATTGGAGTCCCAGGAAAACAGCCTCTAACTCTAGGGCATTAATGTGCCCCCCACTCTGCGTCTCGTTCCACAGACCTGACGCAGTGTGAACAGAAAGATGGGCACCCCAGCCCTCCATAGACGCGTCTGTGAACAGAAACTCGTCCGGGGGGGGCAAACGAGATTGGCACTCCCTGTGAAATCCCAGGGAGCAGCCACTGCCTCGTTGTGTGCCGAAACCAGCTTTCAAGAGAGACTACTGTCTCCCAGCCCTGAAGAGAAGGCTTCCACAGCGAACTCAGGGCAGCCTGAAATGGCCGCTTGTGGACTCTGCCTAAGGGCACAAGAGTGGCCATCGATTCCATTTGGCCAAGAAGAGAGGTCAGAACACGTACAGCCGCTCTCTTTATCAAGGACAGAGTACGAAACAGACTTTGCAACCTGTCCACCCTTCTCTGTGAAGGGCGTACCCGCCAATCGACGGTGTATGTCTTTGCGTGTGGAAGAAAAACAACCCCAATGCTAAAAACGTCTGTGCCAAACCTAGGCTTAGCCACATGATGGTGTTTAGTTCTTTCCGTAACCTCTTAGAAAGAAAAGCTGAAACTAAGGAATTCCTGCGAGTCCTTTGTGCTGCGCAGCGAAAGTCGCTGACAGAAGCCACTGCCTCAAGAGGTAGGCTTAGCCGGAAAAGTTCCGACTGAGAGGTTACGAGCAATGGCTCAGTGAGCCTAAAAATTTAGTCAGAATGTGAGCCCATAATTTGGACATGTTCTGGCGACTTGACAGAAACCAAAGCTTATGACCCTGATGAGAAAGCGCAATTCCGTAAGCCGTAAAAGCCGAAAAAGTTTTAACAGCTTGCCTTGTTTTTCACCACAGAGGCAAAAAACAAAAATTGAGGCCTTAGCAACTTCACCCTAGAAGGTGAAAAATAAGAGGTATGCCGCACCAAAGATGGGCGTACATACCGCGAAGCTGCCTAAGGCAGAGGGTTTAACCCAATGTGTGTTTGCTTAGCTCCGTATCTTGCCTAAATAAAGGCCAAATGTGGCCAGCCGACGCAGATCACAGCTTCTCCCAGAAGATGAACCACAAAAAGCAAAGAGCGGAGTAGATCCGCCTCTTGTTTGCAACCTGAGCCAAGCAATGTGCCAAGAAAAGCGCTGGGAGGCTCCGCTGTTCAAAAGACTTTAGCCAAAGCAGCTAGAAGCGTCACGACGAAACTCGAAGTTAACAAGAGCAGAGAAGATAGAGCTCTATAAAAAAATCTTGCAAAGTTTCCTAAACAGAGGATAACTTGAAAAGATCATGTGCTTATTCCCCCAGAGACAAGAAAGAGGACTCAGTATAACATACTGTTCTACTGTAGCCGTCTTCCCTACCAGAATAGTGACAACTTTCTCTACCGCATCGTCACGAAACCTGAATTGGTCTAATGACGACGCGATCAATCTCGACAGAGATCTCTGCAAAGTCTCAGAGAGAGACGATAACTCAAGCAAGCGTAAGCCAGTTACTCCAAAGACAAAAGAGAATTCTCCGAAAACGGGACTACTCTGTCTCTGCTGTATCATCTTGCCTAAGGACTGCAAGTTCCGGAAAAGTGGAACGAGGCAAGGCAAACGAGCCAATCAAATTGACTGAATTATGCAGCAGTGTAAACCTCTTAGCCAAACCAGCAGGCAAAGCTGAGGCTAAAAACAAAGAAGCACGGTAAGGCTGCGCTGAATCAGGAGCCAGACCTTGTGCTGTTAACCACGGTACAGCGTGAAACGCACCGCCGTACTGCCCAGTAGTCAGTAGCATAGACAGCTCAAACGCTACCAACGGGAATTTCCGAAAACGGGAATTTCCGAAAACTGAACTGCTGTTTCCGTCCTTCGCAGAACCGGAATCCCCCAAAGCGGAAGGAGGTTGGGCAACAAGCCTACAAGTGTTGCCGCACCCTCCTCGAACTACCTTGAAGTAACTTCCGACGCCAAAGCCAGTGCTAGCGGAAGTTCAACCAGTACACGGAAGTTGGCATCTTTGTCAACCTGAACAGAAGCACCAAAATCCGACTCATAAACCCGCACATCCGTGCAACAAGGCAACGAACTTCCGCCCTGACTACAATAGTCAGACGAAGCGTCACCCAGAAGAGACGACACACGAGGGATGCGATACCCAAGCAGTGTGTCCCTAGGGACTGCTTTCCTGCCCAGAGGGCGGAAGCGGGGAATGTCACCCCCTCCTCAAAATACCGTGAAGCCACTTCCTCCGCTAAAGCCAGAGCTTGCGGAAGCTTAGTCGGTATGCGGAAGTTGACATCTTCGTCACCCTGGACGGAAGTGCCAAAATCCGACTCGTAGTCCCTCACTTCCGTGAAGTCAGGCAAGACACTTCCGCCGTGACTACCATAGTCCGACGAAGTGTCGCCCGGAAGAGACGCCCACGAGGGATTTTATACCCAAGCGGTACGTCCCTAGGGACTGCTTCCTGCCTGAAAGGCGGAAGCGGGGAAAGCTATGAAAGCTGTGCTGCCGCACCCACTGTTCCTCTAGGGAGTGTAGGAGGACGCACTTCCCCTGTTCGGTCAGAGACCGAACGCGTGTCTGGGCTTTTCCCTCGATCTAGACGTTCACTCAATCGGAACGACGTAGACCTAGGGCCTAAGCTTTCGCGCACACGAACCGGTGTGGCTACTCTCTCCAAACACGCACTTCGTTTTGGCCGGAGAACCCGGTTACTGGCGAAGTATAAATACCTTGATCGTCGTCAGTCCAAGAGGCCTGGGAACGCAGCAGGGAAACACCACGGATGACCTCAAACGAGGCGTGAACGTCGGCGGACGTAAAAGTGGAGGAAGGCGGAACACACACCCTGGCAAGGGAACGCACACCTCCCACACCGGAAGGCAAAGACACATCTCAGCCTTGGTAGACGAAAACTCGGCTGAAAGAGAGGATATCTAAGCACTCAAGGAGTGCAAAATAGCATAAACATCCTGCTTCTCGCTAACAGGGCCTGAACCGGACAAGACCGGTGAAGCAGCTGAAGGCAAACTAGGCATAGCCGGAGAATTAGGTAAGTCTATCGCACATCAAACGAGGATTTAGTCAAGGATCTGTGACTTTAATCAAAGCTTAACATGCCGAACTCTACGACTTACGAGAAGGCTTCTTTGTGGGAGAAGGCTCGGCCACCAACTTAGCATTTTTATTCTTTCCTTATCCGACATGGCGAACGGAAAAAATGTAAACAAAGCTAAGTATTCGACCAAACCTAAGTCACAAAACGATAACAAACGACAAAAAAGCTCACCCAAACACACAGTAGGAGCAGAGGGACCGTGTGCAAGTACCAAGGCAGGGTCTGACAAAGGCAGAAGTCAGACAAACCGGCTGAAAGCCGGAGCAAAATCAAAACACGTCTGTAGACACAGATCGCTGGAGAGTGAATGATTCAAAGATGGCGGCAAGGTCAGGAAGTCACGCGTGACTTTGTCATGATAAGGGGTCAAGGTAGCTCTTTTTTAGGGTGACCTCCCCTTGTTACCAAGGCGATGCTATTCAGCGTCCTAGCACTAAACTGGAGTAAATTGCTTGATGTGAGTTGGGATAAGAATGTAATTTAATCTGACCGCTACACAGAGTGAGAATAAGAAATGATTAACAGGACTCACAAGAAAGATCAAACTGTTGCATGCTTGTGATTATTTGTCTGAGCGTAGCAATTTTAAGCTTGGCATAACAGTACAGCAATTTATCTAAAAACGTAGAATTCTACGCAGAAAGCAGCTCTGAATTCTGTGAAGTCAGCAGACACAATATTGAATATTGAAAAGCCCTACCTAAAGTTGAGGTCAGACCTAGAGGTCATACCCAATCAAAACAAAGCAACCTTGACCTACCTGGGAAATCCTTGCTGCTTCAGCTTGGTCACACACTCGGCTTTCAGGCGATCCACTCGGCTGTCTATCTCTCCAAAGTCTCCTACACACTCAGAGACAGTCAACGTTTGTTTGCATTTTGTGCTCAGATAAAAAACAACAATAACAGTGATAAACACAGCACACAAATCAGCACACCAACCATTTCTTTCAGTGACAACTTCAAATTGCAGGTACATCACAAACAAACATTAGCAAGTGACAAGATGGGAAGAATAACAAACAAACACTGAGACTGATTTAATTACATTACATCTATAGAAAAGTAAATCCTCTTTACACACACACACACACACACACACACACACACACACACACACACACACACACACACACACACAAACACATGCATGCCATTCATGCCACACAGGCAGGCACGCACGCACGCACGCACGCACGCATGCACGCACGCACACGCACACGCACACACACACACACACACACACAAATCCCCTTACCAGCATTGTAGACGAGGGCGCAAGGTTCCTGTGCCTCATGGACCACATCGGCCAGCGCCATGCCATACGCTGACAGGATGCCAGCATACCTGGCAAAACAGTGAACACATCTCCACATGACACAGATATCTACAGTTAAACAAATCTCTGTGTGTTGGTCAAAAAGTTTGTTGGTTCATGAAGAAACTGCAAGAAAATTAGTAAAAAAAATTAAGCTGGAAATGAGGCGTTCTTCGTTACTGTCTGTGGCACTTTGTGGTAACTCAGTTTTTTCTGTCTTAAAAAGCAGTCCAAACTAACAACAAAACCAAAGCAGTTATTTTTTAAATTAAATAATTAGGACAATCCCTCAGACTCATACTTGTTTTTACAAATAATTTTGAGCACGTTTTGCCGACGACAAAAAGTAAAGTTAATTTCTAACACATCCAAACAAAATATTTAGTGATTGTGATACGAGTTGACGTGAAAACTGGCATGGCATGTCTGTGGTTTAGTGAAAGGACTCCTTTATATGGAACCCCCCTTTTAAGACCTCCAATAATCTGAGAAAGTCAGGTCTTAAGAAGGAGGGAGTCTGAAAATGGGGGTAAATTTACAGAGACTATGAACAGAAAGTCTGAGAAAAGATGGTCTTGAAAGAGAAGGAGTTTTAACCCCTTCACTGCCCACCCCGTATGTAATACGTGGTCATTTTCTGTTTATCGTACGCCCATAACCGTATCTCATACGTGGGATTTGTGTCAACAACATTTCAGGACATTTCTGAAAACTAAATGGGAGGTAACCACTGTCCAAGGACTTGTAGGGGTTCTAAACACAGTTCTTTCCCATAGACCGTTCGGATAAGTTACTACCACTGTGGCAGTGAAGGGGTTAATGGGGGGTCTTAAAAGGGGGGTTCCACTGTACACAGATGGTTTAGTGGAGAGACAACTGGGGCAATGCCTAACCTGTGGATGAAGACCTGGGTCATGCCCAGAGAGCGAGCGATGGCACAGGCATGCTGACCCCCTGCCCCCCCAAAACATGCCAGCACATGGCGAGATGTGTCGTGGCCCTTCGCCTGAAACAAGACAAGTCAACAACACTAGTCTTGCAGATTCTACAATAGACTTCTTCTCTAGCAAAGCATGCATACTTGCACGCAGATGCCCACACGTGCCTATGCACAAACACGTACGCACACATACGTACACACACACACATGTATGCGCACACACACTTACACACACACTTACACACACACCCATCATGTGACAAGACTATCATATTGTAAAAATGCATAATCTTCATTTAACACATCAAACAGAACAACAAAAAACAACTTAAAAATATGCTGAATGTACACACACACACACACACACACACACACACACACACACACACACACACAAAACAAACTTTACAAGTGTCATACAGACCTGTGTGAGTGCTCTAATTGGTCGGCACATGGTTTCATTGGCAACCCTGATGAATCCCATGGCAACCTCCTCCACACTCATTTTCTCCCTTCCCTGGCTGACCGTGAAAGTGTTCACCTAAAATACATTTCATCAATTATTTTTCTTATTTTGAAACATTGCGCACATTTCAACACCAACAAATATTTCATTTACAGAATGGTACGCTTCAAAGCCGGAGTAGCATAGTGGTTAGAGCGCTTGCCTCTGACGCTGGAGGTCATGGGAAATACCCAATTTTTCTGAGTGCTCTCCAGTCAAACAAGCTGGAAATGGGTACCTGACCCTATTCAGGGCTAGGGAAGGCGAAGGCAGTGAGGGAGAGGAGATTGGCACCGCCCTCATAAAGCTGGCATGAGATTAGTTGAGATCTCTAACGTCTCGCTCCCCTAGTTATGACCAAAAATGGTTATGGGACTACTTTACCTTTTCACTCTCCAAAGCAATATAATAAGTTATTTCTTATATGCTGACTGTTAGCTCAGTTGGTAGAGCACTGGACTTGTGATCGAAAGGTCGCAGGTTCGAATTCGGGCCGGGACGGACACGGGTCAACTTTATGTGCAGACCCAGAGACGGAAGCCATGTCCCACCCCCGTGTCATCACAATGGCACGTAAAAGACCTTGGTCATTCTGCCATAAGTGCAGGTGGCTGAATACACCTAAACACGCAGACACCTGGGTAGCGCGACTCCGTTGCTGCTAGCTTTCCACTGGGAGGAAGCGACCCGAATTTCCCAGCGATGGGACAATAAAGTTTTGAAAAAAAAAGAAGAAAAAAAAGATAAACATGTCGAGAAAATGGATATCAAGCATGAGCCGATATCATTTCTGAGTTCAGAGTCCAGAGGCTTGTCCTCTGTCTGTCTGTCTGTCTGTCTCTCTCTCGCAAGCAATCCCACACGCTACAACCTGTTCAGTGAGCTTGGCGAAGGCACGATGTGTTTCCTCAGAGTTGAGTCCTGTCTGTCTGTCTGTCTGTCTGTCTGTCTGTCAGTCTGTCAGTCTGTCTGTCTCTCTGTCTCTCTCTCAAGCAATCCCACACATTACAACCTGTTCAGTGAGCTTGGTGAAGGCACGATGCGTTTCCTCAGAGTCCAGAGGCTGGTCCTCAGTCTTTCCAAAGATGTGAGGGAAATACTCGGGCAGCAGTCGCCCCAAAACCAGGTTGGCGTCCGTTATGGTCAGGGGGCCACCTGCAAGTCACACGTAAAAGTAGACGTCAGAACATTAGATTAACGTTAATGGCAGAACAATTCATAGTCTGAATTAAATGTTACCCTCCTTTATATTTCTGCCAGTGATAAGAACACATGGAGAAGTTCAAAGGAAATTGTTTTCTGTTTGATTGATTATGTATATGCTGATTGATTGATGAGGTGGTTTTCTGAGTGGTAGTTGGGTATGCACTTTCAGGAGTCATTAATATGGCCCTGTCAGAGAAGTTTGTGAGCAACTCGTGGACATAGCTGAAGAAAATTAATATTGGTTCCGCCACTTAACTTCACTCATCAAAGATGCTTCTGGTGAATTTAAGAGATTTAATAGGTCTGTGATGCAATGGGATGGAAAGCAAATTTGACAAACACAACAATGACAGACATTGACACCATCACACCTTTTCTGTAACACACAGGCCCAGGGTGGGCCCCAGCAGACTCCGGGCCCACCACAAACATGCCGGAGCGGAAGAAGAGCATGGATCCTCCCCCGGCCGCCACCGTGTTGATGTCCAGCTGGGGGGCCTGGATGGTCACCCCCGCCGTTGTCGTCTCAAACACGTGTTCGTAGGACCCTGCGTAGCGACTCACGTCCGTTGATGTGCCTGTTAAATCCATTCAGCCTTGAGTGAAACAGCACAGTGGAACCCTCTTTTAAGGCGCCCCTCAGTTTAAGACTTTCTCCTTTTTTCAGACCTTGATTTTTCAGATTTTCTGTTCATAACTTGTGTCAATTTGCCTCCATTTTCAGACTCTCCCCTTTTTAAGACCCGATTTTCTCAGATTGGTTTGGGTTCCACTGTATGAGGATTCTGACATATGACCAAGCAAGACTCGCGTTAGTCACATGATAATGTTAGCCGTAACTTATGCTCTGCCCCTTTTCCTGTGTAAAGTGTCACATCTGGATTGAATTCTGATTTTTTCAAATGTCATGGCTTACAACTGATATGTGGCACTGCCTTTTAATCTGAAAAGTATGGTGAGTTGTAAAGAATCTATCTGTAACTGTCTCAGACAATCTATTTAATGCTATCCGTCAAGACTCATACTTTCATTGTCTCCATGTTAAGAAATTTTGCAATACCTGTAATTTAATTCAAAATCAAAGTTTCTTTCAGCTGTTGTTAATTGTTTTCTTAAGTTTCTATTTTGGCAATCTGGACCTTAAAACTCTGCCGCTTATTAATGTATCATGCAAACAAACGAACATAAACATTTCAATCATCCTAAGAGGCAGTGTGATTTTAACGCGTAAAGTAAATTCACGTAATTGACCAACTTAGCAGACCAAAAATTCACCATATCGCAACGTTGCTTTTACGTTGCATTTTTGTGTGGAAACCGAGTAAATATCCTGTAGCTTTGCAACGTTACAAAGGCAACCACAAATTCACATTATCGCAACATCATATTCACATTCTGTGTTTGCTGGGTAGTTACTTTTACATAGTCTATCTGTTCAATAGTGCAGCATTCTGGCTAGGGGAATATTCTGAAAGGAATCCCTTAAAAGATAGAACATACAGCTTCTTGACAGTGATTTGATGAGGGGTGCGGGGGGGGGGGGGGGGGGGGGGAGGGGGGTACAACTTCAAGATGATGCATGCCCCTACCTCCCATGTCAAAACCAATGACGGGTTTTCCTGTGTCCTTGCTGTAGGTTGTCATAGCATAGCCCACTACCCCGCCCGCAGGCCCTGACAGGATAGCGTGGGATCCTGAGAACCTGTGTAGAGAATGGACATTCTGTGTGTTATCTGTGATGTATGTGGTCATAATAGCCTTCCACCCCACCCACCGGGCCTGAAAGGATGGCATGCAACCCTGTGAACCTGAATTCATGAACATTCAGTGTGTGTTATCTGTGACTCAAATGTCATGACACAAATAAGCCTTGATCGTGATATTTGCGACACAAGTGCTGAGAATAATTATTCACTGCATATTTCTCTGAGTTTGTTGGCCACACACAGAGACACGCACGCACATATGCATGATATACATCACAAACACACAGAAAAGAACACTCAGCTTAAAACTGTACTTACGCATGTACTGGTGTCAACCCTCCATCAGACCTCATGAACTGTACTTGTGTATCCTGAAAGAAAAAAAATAAAAGATCCAAATGACAGATAAATAGGCTCATTCTATGCCAATTAGAAGCAGACAACACCAAACATTTTAAAGATCAAAGTGTAATTGATGTAAAAAATAAAAATAAACAAAAAGACTATATCCGAGGCTACATCCGCCACTGACCTTCAAATCCCCTTGAAACCCCATGGCAAAGCTGGATACATAGTTCTTGATGCAGGGGGTCAGGTATGCATCAGCACAGGCTGGAAAGTCACAATTTCTTGCACACAATAAGTAAAGCCACCTCAAGGAAGAAACTTTAGTTCAATAATTAAGTCATCATATTCCTTAACACACTCTTAAGCACCTTAAACCCTGAAATCTGTATTTCATACTCGTGCAGAGATTCAAAGACATGACTTTTAATGCAGCAAAAGGCTGTATGCATAAAATGTCTTCAAGAATGAAGTCCATGACACGGCATCGTATCATAGAGGAAAATATGCACACACACACAAAATGCACTCTACTACATGTACAGTAAAACCTGAGTCTAGCGGACCCTTGTTGTAACGGCCACCTGCTACATACGGACAGTTTATCATGGCACGAACACGATTTCAACAATAACTAACCTTTAACGGGCGGACACCTGCCACTTACGGACGCGGACACGATTTTTCGGATCGTAGGAAGTGTAAACACTGTCACAAACGGACACAACGTACATAAAAACGCAACTTTGAAAACTCGACTGTTATGCAGTCAGTGCATGCTCGGCAGCCGTAGCCATAGCACAAATGGTTGTTGATTGGTTGTCCTGTCCCTTTTCTGACCAATCAGTGGCTTGTTTAGATGGAGACCCACTTTCGTTCACTCACTTTCGCTTCGCTCACTTTCGCTTTTCCGCATTGTGGATACAGTCACAACCAAAAGCAACAGTAGACTACTGTGTTTGAAAATGGAATCTCCAGCAGGAAAAAGAAAAGCGTTGACTTTAGAGCAGCGTGTCGCTGCCTTGAAAAAACTAGATAGCGGCCAATCATGCCGAGATGTGGCGAAGGAGATGGGATGTGGTAAAACACAGATCGCGAGGATCAAATCGGAAAAAGAAGACGTGATGAAGGAGTGGGAGTCAGGTGCGCGAATCGACCAAAAAACTGTGAAAAGTCGGAAAACGCAATATGAAGACCTGAACAACGTGGTATGGGAGTGGTTTTGTACTGCAAGATCGAAGTATCTGCCTGTCAGTGGACCACTTATACAGGTAAGAAAATGCAACCATTTATCATTTACCACTCCCCCCTTCCCCCCTCCTACTAATCTCTCTCTCGATCTCTCTCTCGATCTCTCTCTCTTGGTAAGCAATCGTTCGAAGGAAACAATAGTTAACACAGCTAAATTTCTGTTCCATGCATTTATGCTGAGACTAGAAAAACTGAATGAAACAAGAGCTGACCCAATTTGGTCGAGACACACTGCGGAATTTCCCGTTGAATGACTGATGAAGAGTCAGCTATTTTTAGCTTTGTGACATCCGACTTGCGTAAGTTTGAATGCACAGTGTGTGTAGGGAACGGGGTAGGTGGGGGGGGGGGGGGGGGGGGTGTGTTGTTGTTGTTGTTGTTGTTGTTTGCTACATGTTTCATTTGTTTACTCACATTTTCAGTGAGTCTCATGTTCAATCCAATAAATACATACTACAGGACTGACAAAAAGTGTCTTGTTCATTTTACGTGCTCTTTGTAAAATATTGCCCCGGCCCCTCCACCTGTGAAGAAGGGACACCTGTCTAATAGGGACACTATTACCATTCCCCAAGGGTGTCCGTTAGAGACAGGTTTTACTGTACTACAATTTCACTCGCTCACACCACGCCCCCCTTGTCACCCCTAATGATGAAAAAACATCAACAACACACAAACAGACACCAAATGCTAGCTGGCAGAAGACACAGACCTGTGTAACCGCGCGGCACAATGCGAACCATGGGCATGACCTCTGAGGACAGGGAGACCTGCGTAAAGCCCATGTCACGCGCAATCTGTCCCACCCTCTGCTCATGGTCCGGGCATCTGCACAGTGTCAAACATGTACCTACAATTATGGCTTGAAATTTTGAGAAATCATGTACATTGCCTCACATATTCTCCTTCATTCCATGCTCCATTTCTCTGTATACACACACACATGGACAGGACAAATAAAATAACCACTGACACTGTAATTTGAAGGCAATGTTACAACATCTTACAGGTTATTTAATTTCTGTCTTCTATGTTTTAGTGTTGTACTTTCAAGCCTATATCAAACATACTTTTGCGGATATTTTTGTCAAAATCCGTTTCATTGTGTTTCTTCACAGTAGATGTTAATTACTACACACAAGAGCAATGCTCATCTTACATGTAGGCATGCATGAGGACAACAGCCAGACTGCGAATTCCCTGACTCATCACTTTCTGTAGGTCTGATCGCAGTTTTTCTTCGTTCACCCTCTGCCATTCCTCCAACTGCACAGAGAAAGACCACTGAAGGTTACATTTAAAGCCCGAAATAAAGAATGCATCCAAACAAACAAACATACGCACAATTGTAATTAAGGTACAGAAGATGCACTTGTCTCCGCTTATACAAGATTACAAAAGCAGTTTCGTTAGTGTAACCTTTTTACATTTAGTCAAGTTTTGACTAAATGTTTTAACATAGAGGGGGAATCGAGACGAGGGTCATGGTGTATGTGTGTGTGTATGTGTGTGTGTGTGTGTGTGTGTGTGTGTATGTGTGTGTGTGTGTGTGTGTGTGTGTGTGTGTGTGTGTGTGTGTGTGTGTGTGTCTGTCTGTGCGTGTGTGTGTGTAGAGCGATTCAGACCAAACTACTGGACCGATCTTTATGAAATTTGACATGAGAGTTCCTGGGAATGATATCCCCGGACGTTGTTTTCTTTTTTTCGATAAATACTTTTGATGTCATATCCGGCTTTTTGTAAAAGTTGAGGCGGCACTGTCACACCCTCATTTTTCAATCAAATTGATTGACATTTTTGTAAAGCAATCTTCGACGAAGGCCGGACTTCGGTATTGCATTTCAGCTTGGTGGATTAAAAATTAATTAATGACTTTGGTCATTAAAAATCTTAAAATTGTAATAATTTTTTTTATATAAAACGATCCAAATTTACGTTCATCTTATTCTACATCATTTCCTGATTCCAAAAACATATAAATATGTTATATTTGGATTAAAAACAAGCTCTAAAAATTAAAAATTATGATCAAACTTAAATTTCCGAAATCGATTTAAAAACAATTTCATCTTATTCCTGGTGGGTTCCTGATTCCAAAAACATATAGATAGGATATGTTTGGATTAAAAACACGCTCAGAAAGTTAAAACGAAGAGAGGTAAAGAAAAACGTGCTATGCAGCACAGCGAAACCACTACCGCGCTAAAGAGACTCGTCAGTTTCACTCCGTTATGCACAAGCGGCGGACTACGGTCATTGTGAAAAAATGCAGTGCGTTCATTTTCATTCTGTGAGTTCCACAGCTTGACTAAATGTAGTAATTTCGCCTTACGCGACTTGTTTATGATTATTAATAAAAACAAGAGGCGAAGCCTTCAAGGCTCACGTAAGAAATCGACAAACAGTAACACAAACTCAATCACTCCGTCACACACACACACACAGTACACACACACACACACACACACACTCACACATACACAGAAAGAGCATAGGTGAAACTGTGCAAGAAAGCGAGACACTAGATCTAGATCTGTCTGTCTGCATGTAGCCTACTTACATGGACACGACTGCCAAATAGTCTCGGCCCGCTCAAAATAACAATCACCGAGACTTTCAGTAATTCCATCGCGTGACGTCTAACCCTCGTACGTCATAATGTGACGTCAATGTAATATGACGTCTTCAAATGTTAAAGTTTCTACCACAGACATACATACATACATACATACATACATACGCACGCACGCACGCACGCACAGACAGACAAAAGTA
Source organism: Littorina saxatilis (assembly GCF_037325665.1). Classification (NCBI taxonomy): domain Eukaryota; kingdom Metazoa; phylum Mollusca; class Gastropoda; order Littorinimorpha; family Littorinidae; genus Littorina; species Littorina saxatilis. The sequence goes on along the minus strand of NC_090245.1, from coordinate 49,268,127 downwards.
GCATCGCATAGGCTACACTTCGTGAGCCAAAAAGGTGAGTATATATATATAACACACAGCTCAAACCTAACTTTGCAAAATCTAAATAAGCATGGCACTTTATCATCTGATCTATGTGGCATCTGCCTGGATGGTTCCATTGCTAACAGCCAGCCAGCCAGCCAACCAACCTGCCAGATGGACAGATAGGCAGACTCGATCACTCCTCCATGGGGCATCTAACTGGGTCCTTCTAAAGGAGTCAGCCAGCCAGACTGATGGACAGACACTCACAGCAAACCTTCTCCTTGTGGTATCAGTCACAGAATTGTTGGACTGTTCCAGCTGACAGTCACCTCTGACTCTGTCGTGGTCAACGGTCAGTCTACCACTAATGCACAGTTACACAAACAGACAGAGCGTACCTTCTCCCCAGGTACCCATGAGGGCGTTGTGTGGACGGGCCTGCTGACAGTCATCTCTGTGAACCACCAGACTCTCTGCCACTACACAGACAGACAGACAGAGAGACAGACGGACGGACAGAGCGTACCTTCTCCCCTGTGGTATCAGTGAGGGTGTGTGTGGACGGGCCAGCTGACAATCGTCTCTGTGCACCGCCAGTCTCTCTACCACTACATGAACAGACAGACAGACAGACAGACAGACAGACAGAGCGTACCTTAATTCTCCCCTGTGGTACCAGTGAGGGCGTTGTGTGGACGGGCCAGCTGACAATCGTCTCTGTGCACCGCCAGTCTCTCTACCACTACATGAACACACAGACAGACAGACAGACAGATGGACAGAGTGTACCTTCTCCCCTGTGGTACCAGTGAGGGCTTTGTGTGGACGGGCCAGCTGACAGTCATCTCTGTGCACCACCAGACTCTCTGCCACTACACTCACAGACAGACAGACAGACAGACAGACAGAGCGTACCTTCTCCCCTGTGGTACCAGTAAGGGCTGTGCACCACCAGACTCTCTACCACTACATGAACAGACAGACAAACAGACAGACAAACAGACAGACAGACGGACAGAGCGTACCTTCTCCCCTGTGGTACCAGTGAGGTCTTTGTGTGGACGGGCCAGCTGACAGTCGTCTCTGTGAACCGCCAGTCTCTCCTCCACCTCCACCACCTCTTCATACAGCTCCTCTGGCATCTTGATCGCCTGGTGCAACACAACAACCGGCACTTATAAGCCTGGACACAATTTAAACTGTACAAAAGGCTTTTGCTTTCTGTACGGTTGAGCCTGAAGGTAAGTGAGTTTGAAGTAACTCTATGTGTGCATGGGTTTTTGTAATTTTAAAGGGCTATAAACATGCATGAAACAAGATACAGAAATGTTTAAACTTGACTTGATTGTCACACTGACACAACACTGAGCAGTTCACAAAGCACATTTCAGCCTAAAATAAAGGTTAAAAATAGAAATATGAAATGAAATATCAGCGATACTCATGATTTTAACAACCAAACTACGCCAACAATGAGAAGGAGGCATGTTTATATAATAGACAGACACACCGGTTAATAAAACAGACATTAAATAATGTTTTTTCTTAATCCACAACATAACATGCAGACTGCAAGACAAAGACAACAAACCAGGTCAAATATGTTTGGCCGTGCTTGATTGCCGATGTAGAGCAGGTCTCGAAAGCCTTGAGTGATGACCAGTGCAGTTCTCTCCCCTTTGCGTTCGAGGAGAGCGTTGGTGGCGACAGTTGTTCCCATGCGAATCCATTCCACCTGGCTGGTGTCAAGGGGTTCTTTTGCTGGGCGGGCTTTTCCTGTCTCCTGAGGCAAAATTGCAGGTATGAGAAAAATGTGTTTCTTGTAAAGGATGGAGAGAGAGAGAGAGGTAGGAGCTGGAGGAAGGCAAAAGAGAAATATATATGTGTGTTTGTTCATGGAAGTGCACGTGTGTGCACATGTGTGTTTTTGTGCTTACCAGGCAACCATCTCCTCAGGGAATGAGGTATGCTACCTTTGACCATTAGCTCCAACAGTGTCACCAGCTAGGTCAAATTACCTGTGCTCTTTTTGCCTTGTCATCACTGCTGACATGACTGGTCGAGGGTTGCAGCTAGCTGGTGTCTGCAATTTTCTTGTCGTGGAGAATACTGCTGTTAAGTGTCATTTGCAGACGGATTCCTCTTTCACCCATATGCAGCAAACCAAGCGACTTCTATTCTAAACCGCACTTGTCAGTCAGAATGTTTACAAAACAAGAGCTAGGTCAAAAACTTGAAAAAGAAAGTCCGTCTGACCCACCTCTTGTATGATCCTGCGGATCGCTTCACGGGGAGCGTCAGGATAATTGAGCGGATCCTCAGAGAGAAGCTTCAACACACGCACTTTCCCGTTGGGACACCGTGACCACACATCTGTAAAAGTTCCACCCCGGTCTATGGCAAACTGAAAGCCTCCACTTTTGCTCTCCTTCGCTGCCATGTTGGTGCGTCGTCTGCAAATAGTGTGTTGTACTGGTAACTTTAGCTCGTTCTCATTTGGTTCAGTTGACAGGCAAGGTCAAAATGGCGTCCAGATTGTGCCGAGCTATCAGGCCGATTGCCAGTTTTGCTCGGAAGCAACGTAAGTGGTGCTTGCATATCTGTGGTAAAAATGCAACAGTAAAACAGATGTTTACATTTCGCTTTTTCGGTGTATAGTTTGTCCTTTAGCGATTTTCTTACCTGTCAAAGTGCAGCTTTGCTATCTGCTAAAGTGGTTCAACTGTTGTGTTACTGGTACAGTGTTCGTGCTTACGGAACACCTAGCTTACACATTTATTTCTTCATGTCGCAGTCATACAAGTAGGTTGTACGTTGATGTACATGATTGAACATCTCTGGATATTGTTATTCCCTTGCAATATTGACTGAATTCGGTCGGGTCACTTTGTGCCCCGGACTGCCCCTAACTACCCCTGACTGCACCGGACTGCCCCGACGTCTTCTCTCCCAACTTCACGCACACGGACTATTGTGTGTGTGTGTGTGAGATTTACTCACAGAAGAGCCGTAATCAAAGTAATAGACATGCATGTGTTAGATGTATTCAATCAATGACTAAACCCCTAAACTTAGATGATAACATATTTTAGTTTGCGCTGGAGGGGAGTCGCCTTCGCTTTCCAGTTGCTGTTTGTGGGAAACTCATGAGTTAAAGGTAAGTTTTTACTTGGTACTTTATTTAGTTTTGATATAATTGCTTGTCTGTGTGTGTGTGTGTGTGTGTGTGTGTGTGTGTGTGTGTGTGTGTGTGTGTGTGTGTGTGTGTGTGTTCTGAGGCGAGATGCTTCGAGCGGTGTTGATTTAAATGTGTGTAAAACTTTATATATTTGATGTTTTTTTCAGGTGTCATGCCTACGAGATATCCGTGCTCTGGATGCGGGAAGCACTGTTCGAGGATCCCCAGCTCTATCGAGTGCTCCATATGTTTGAAATGGACTCACAGGTCAGTTGTCATAATTTTCTACCTGATGTGTTTCCTATTGTGTTTTGATATTGATGTGGTGAATTGCAGACGATGTGTTCCTATTGACCCGGAATTGACAAGTTTTCTATATTTCCATTGATTTTGACTAATGAATGACATAATAAAACAGGCACATAATTGATATTGATGTGCTGAATTGCAGACGCTGTGTTCCTATTGACCCGAAATTGACAATTTTTCTATATTTCTTTTGATTTTGACTAATGAATGACATAATGAAACAGGCGCATAATTGATATTGATGTGCTGAATTGCAGATGCTGTGTTCCTATTGACCCGAAATTGACAATTTTTCTATATTTCCATTGATTTTGACTAATGAATGACATAATAAAACAGGCACATAATTGATATTGATGTGCTGAATTGCAGACGCTGTGTTCCTATTGACCCGGAATTGATGGACGAGTGGTCTACCGACGGACTAGACTTCACATGCAAGCGATGTGCCTTTCATGATGGACAATTTGATGTTGGTGCAGCTCTCGCAAGGTATGATTAAACTGTATAAATAATTGTTAGAATTTTTTTAAGATGAAGTTGTTAGGTCTTCTTTGACATAATCATATCTAACAAAGCAATGTGCCTTTCATGATTGACAATTTGATGTTGGTGCAGACATAATCATCTCTAACAAAGCCATCATGTTTCTTTTGCAGGATATACGCCGCCCCTTCAGATCGGCGTTCATATGCTGGTAGGAGCGAGGAGCTGTTGCTTAAGATCTACCGTATAGCCCTGCCGCAACTGAAACCTGCAGAAACCATGTTCGACCTGCATCGCAGGAAAGTTGACCCTGGGGCTGAAGAAATCCTGCAGCATTACCACCCGGTCCTACTGGCAGATCACATACCCGTCTATGTCGAGGGGGACGGGAATTGCTTGTACAGGGCGGTGTCGATAGGAGCCTTCAGAAATGACTCGTGCCATGATATCCTACGTTTGAAAGTGGCGATTGAAATGGTAAAAAAACAGGCATTATATGATGCTGAAAGTGATGTGTTTGTTGACGCTTTCAAGGATCAACGCCTGGACGTTTTAGAGTCTGACAGAATTTTGAAGCGTCTCGTGTCTTGGACTCTTCAACAACTACCACAGCTGGTTGATGTCCTGCGCAATCTTGTCCTCACACAGAATGCCGAACCACAACGTGCGGTTGTGGGGATCGGAGAAAATGTCCTGGCACCGTCACATGCTCATGTCACCGGAGCAGTGGGAAAAACTGTCAACAGATCAGCAAAAGCAGAAATTGAGGATGCTGAGGCGGCCTGCACGCAGAGCAGGAACTGTGACTTCAGTAGACAATACCTTCACAGTCAACAGTACGCCAAGCAAGTCCAAGAAACCCTGTCAGAGAAAACGAAAAAGGAGTGAGAAAACAACAACCTCGGGCATGTAAGCTTGAGGTTCGCGGAGTGTGGGCTCCATGCTGCTGCTTCTGGAAGAATGCTGACAAGTGTCAGAAATAGCACACGCTTTCCCTTTAGGCCAAAAAAAAAAAATAGGTCTGTTTACAGTAACATAAGGTGAAAAAATAGGGTCGGTAGGTCGGCTTTTTTTTTTTTTTTTTACAATTTTTTTTTTTTTTTTTTTTCTCCCCTCTCTATGATGTTTCACAGTTCATTTCTTCTCATCAATCCCTGTTTTTGCCTGTTGAAAAACGTTAATGATACTAAAACTCGCTGGATAGGTACTGATAATTTTCACCCCATCCTTTTCATGACAACATTTATCAAGCTTTGCAGCTAGCGGGTGGCGAACACCACTGCGTGCATCCATTTTGAAAGGAAGTAACACGAGTGACGACCCTTTACTCCTAACAGTACTTTGAGCTTACCTCCCTTGTGTCGTCTGCTGTTTGAGCGCAAACAGCTCTATTTTGGATGCGTTTTTTTGGTGTTTTTTTCATTTTTTTCAGACGATCCAAAAAAAGATTAGGGTCGGGCCTAAAAACTAGGGTTGGTCGGGTTACCGTAAACAGACATTTTTTTCTTTTTGGCCTTATATTATATTCTTTTCCCTATGTAGTATGATGTACGTGTATGATTTCAATTTCATTAAGTTATTGATTGTCTTGTAAATCTACTTCTTTCGATATTTATTGTTGTGTTAAATACTCATTTGTTTTGTTTTTCTTTTTGTTTGATTTTTGTTAGCACTGATTGAACTGTGCGCCCCGATGATGTGTTTTGTTACTTTTGTGGTTGAAAATAAACTTGTTGGCTTGACTTAAAATTGTGTGTCTGGGTTTTGTAAATAAACACAGATCAATAGATTGTGGCATCACATGATCTGTCTTTGTTGTCCAAACATTTCTTGTAGTTTGGGGTAGTCCGGGGCAGTCCGGGGCACAAAGTTACCCGGCCCACTGAATTAGCATTATTTGCTGAGAGCAGTAATTTTACTTTCGTTATTCACCCGAGTTATTGTTCAATTTGGTGTTTTCATTCAGTTTTTCAGCAGCCTGCGGTTGCACAACTTGCAGTACAGAGGCGTTTTGAAACAACAGATGCTGTTCCACCACCAGAGACAAGGCGTAAGCACTGCATGTTTGTGTGCATGTGTGTGTGTGGTGACGTTAAATTAAAAAGCATCTGCTTAATTATTGTGGAAGCATTTACCTGTAAATATATTTATAACTTACATAGCTATAAGTCTTGAAGAAAGCTGAATTAATTCAATCTTTTTCAGGAGAAAGTAGTTGCAAATGATGTAAACCACTCAGTTCAAGAGAAAACCACCTGCTTTAAATGCTATCAGAAAATTGTGCCGAACTAGCGATTGCCAAAGCAAACATGCATCCTTCCTTCATGGTTTTTACTTTGCAATAATTTACCCTGTAGATGGGTCACCCATTATGGGCGAAAGGGGTTGAAATTGATAGCATCAATGCAGAAATGCTTTTGACCCACTTGGCAGCTTCTATAATAAATTCTATGGTTTTATTTGTGTTTTACACCCGCAGCGACAGTGCGGCCTCACGACCCACTGGTGAAGAAGCAGCTGACTGATTTCGGGCAGTATGTGGCGGAATGCTTGCCACGCTTTGTGCAGCGGGTCGATGTGACCTACCTGGATGAGCTGGAGATCATGATCCACCCCGATGGCGTCATCCCCGTCTTGACATTCCTCAAGGACCACACCAACGCTCAGTTCCTCTGCATCACAGACATTGCCGGCCTAGACGTCCCCACCAGGGAATTCCGGTTTGAGGTCTGTATTTATGTTATGTGATCAGTGATTGTATAATTCTGTAGTGATTGTCAGTTCAAGGTCAGTGTTAATATTAGGCCCAAAAAGTCAGCAAAATCAAATGTCCTTTTTGATACTATTTTTTGAAGGGCAACAAAAAAAGTTTGAGGGTCAGGATGAAAAAATAGGGTTGGTCGAGGAATTGGAAACGGGGAACTTTTTTCCCCCTAGAGTTTGCAAGTGACATTGACTGCTTCAATGCTGGTATTGGCGTGTCTACCAAGGAGCACAGGCTCAGGGTAATAATCATATTATGTGATCTTCAGTGTTTGTGCTACGTTCACCAATTTATTGTTGATTGTATTTCGTGGATGAATGCTTATGTTCACTGTGTCTGTTTTTTCTTGGTGTTGTATTGGTAACGATAGACTTTTGTTTGTTGCCGACAGATTGTATACAACTTGCTGTCCCTACGGTACAACCAGAGAGTGCTAGTGAAGACATACACAGACGAGCTAACGCCGATCGATTCAACGTGTGAGGTTTTTGCTGGCTCCAACTGGTATGAAAGAGAGGTAAGGATTTATTTTTCACTCTCTGATAACACAGTTTTGTATGTGATTTGGCAGGGAGTGTGTCTGTATTTTACTTTTTGATGTGTGCGTAGATCTGCGGTGCATTTATTTTCAATCGAGTGTTTGTGTCTGAGCATGCATGGTTTGTGTGTTTTTCATTGTTTGGATTATTTATATATATATATATCTGAAATGCATTTGGTGTGATTTTCACTGTTGGAAAACCTGTTTAGATCTGAGACATATTTAAAGTGCTTTTTGTGTTGGAAAACCTGTTTAGATCTGAGACATATTTAAAGTGCTTTTTATTGCTTTAGTTTGTTTTTTAATCTTGACAGGTTTTATTAGTTTTACATTGCTTTTATGTGTTAGATCTGGGACATGTTCGGTGTGTTTTTTGCCAACCATCCCGACCTGAGGCGCATCCTCACAGACTACGGCTTTGAGGGTCACCCTTTCCGCAAAGACTTTCCTCTCTCTGGTTATGTTGAGGTGAGTAGACTACTTCTCTTTCCCAAACAAACACAAAGATAGAGACATAAACTTACTCAGACAAAGATACACACACACTTGCATACATGTATGATGTTCATGCAGCAATAGTGACCTGGGACGTCTGAGGTGGGTGGTGTGTGTGTTCTTGGTGCATCTTCTCTTCTTCAGTGGTGCATTGCTGTTCTGCAATTGTAGTTCTTCAGGGAGAGTGATCCACACACATGCTCTCTTTTTCTGTACCCATCACACAATACTGCTTTTGCACGATAAGGATTATTGGTTGAATTAGATAAGGGGAGCATGCTTTGCGTTTGTCTTTAGCGGTGTTGATTACTTCAAGCAATGTCTTTCCCACCTACTCTATTATTTTGATTCGCTCTGTTGTGTTCTTTTTAGTTTTACAATGACTTGGGAGATAGTTCAGTCGGTTGCGGCGCTGGCTTGAAACCTGTTGTTGCTATCGGGGTGGGTTTTACCCCTACATTCGGCAATGGATTTATTTCCCATAGTGCAGACTCTGTCTGTTTGGTGTCTGAACACCCCTGAGTGCACGCATGCACACGGTAAAGATCCCAAGCTGACAACGAAAGTCTCGGGGCTTTGAAACATGATTACATGCATGCAGGAAAAAAAAAGAAAGAAAAGGTTAGCGCCATGGTGTATGGCAGCTCGCTTTCCCATGTGAAAAAGCAGCAATTTCCATGAGAGAACCTCACAGGACTATACGACACGTTATCCTTACCTTGCTTTGTGTTTCAGGTGCGTTATGATGACGAAGTGAAGCGTGTGGTGGTGGAGCCCATTGAGCTGACGCAGGAGTTCAGAAAGTTTGAGTACTCCACGCCCTGGGAAACGTTCCCCACCTATCGCCGCATTGAGGCTGGGGAGGATGAGGCCGTACCACCAGAAACCACAGAACCCAAGCAATAGGCTCTGCCGTGTTAGAATATATATAGTCAAATAGAATTGTGTTGCTGTTTGATGCAGAACTGTGGACATTTTATGTTGAGTTTTGACTTTGTGAATTGACAGCAATGATGAGATCATTTACATGTATGTAGCTGGATGGGATCACAGCTGTACCGTTTTCATATGAAGCGAGTGCAGAATGTTCCATGATTCTGTGGAGGAGAAAAAATTTGATTGGTAAATGCTGTTATACACAGTTTGAGGAAAGTTGGCGTCACTATGTGAACAGAAGAACTGCATCAAGTGCATGGGTTGTATCGTTGCAGATGAATATTTCTGAACATAAAGTATAAGACTGAGATACTTTTTGAACACATGGCTTGTCCATGTAAATAGAAGTCTGTGGCAAAAGGCTGTAAACTGGCCAAAGGGTGTAAACATAGGCAGAAGTTATGTTGAATTTTTGACCTTTGTTGTGTGCTCTGTTAATAATAAAACATGAAAATATTAAGTTGGACTTACACTTTTGATGGGTTTCACTGTTTGTGTTTTTCAACTTATTGTCAGTTGAGTGTGTGTGTGTGTGTGTGTGTGTGTGTGTGAGAGAGAGAGAGAGAGGGAATGACAGAATAACATACAATAAGCAAGTATACACAAATCCATCAAACATAGAAGTTGACAGCCCATTTTATTATTTTCTATATATAACCACTTTAAATGCACAGGAAATGCATGCTATGTACTGGAAAAATAGTTAGCAAGACTGGGTCAATGTTATTTACATTCAAAACAGTTTTACATTCAAAAGCAACCACACAGCACAAACACCCACACCGTAACCACCCAAACACACAGCAGTCACACAAATCTCAACAATCCAATAATAAACGATGTTTGGAAATAACTCGATCGCGTAGGGTTAGTTTTGGAGTGTGTATTCTGCCGCACTGCGGGCAATTATCAGTTCAACAGGCATTCCATTATTTTCTGAATTGAATAAGGCAAGAATTTAAGATCTAAGCAATATAAAAAAATCAGGAATCTGGAGGGGCCTTAGTATTCAGCTGCAGACCATGCATGTCCTTTATCTCCTCAGCTAAGGCCTGAAACATAAAGAAACAGGTCATGAATATCTCTACTTGAGAAATTACATTGCGGCTCACAACATTTTAACACGATGAACATATGATTAAAACACTTCTGTACTGAATAATTGTGTTGTCCTTGTATCGGTGAGTACAACATTCTTTTGGTTTTTAACTTTGTTCAACTCGCCGTGCATTCACTTTGTTTAGATTTAAACAAACTTCCATTACACACAAACACACACACATCCATGCATATAAAGTGCTACATAGGTATTTGAAATTAAAATGTTCTAACATATCAAAGATTAAGTATAAATCACACAGTTTCAAGAAGTAAGATCATTTGTTTACAAATTGAACAGACTTTGCAGTAAAGCTGAAATTGGCACCCACAGTTCTAAATATCAGCACGCGAAACCTTCCAGAAAGGAGTAATTTGAACTGGCGTTCTAAAATATGACAAGCTACAATGTAATTTGTATGTCCACTTCCACTCTATGTGTCACAATACAGTGAAATTAAAAGCCCCATAACCTTCTTCTTTCTTCTTCTCGTTCGCTCTTACTTACCCTCAGAACCTAAACATGACGTAATTAAACAACTTCTGGAGGATAAATTACACTTAAGATGTGTTTAAAAAATGTTCAACAATTACAAGCTTGATCAGGTAATGCTGGGATGTAACTTGCAAGTCAATTTGTTTTGGTGCTGCAAGCAGATATATGTCATCATGCAGGCAACACAAGTTTTCGGCGAGCGTAAGCTGAGTACAGTGGAACCCTCCTTTAAGTTTAAGACCCCCTTAATTGAAGACCCTGTTACTCAGATTTTTAGTTCATAACCTCTGTAAATTTACCCTCATTTTTTAGGACTCTCCCCCTTTTTAAGACCATCATTTATGAGATTTTTGGAGGTCTTAAAAGGGTAGGTTAATCCACTGTAGGTAAAAATCAATCATTACTGGTGCAAACCTCGTTAACAAGCCGGTGCTGCTGAACAGTTTTCTTTCCCCGAAACTCCTCAGCTTCTATAGAGATCTGGTACATGGCGCCGCACCCCCCTACAACAGCAAACAGACATGCAAGCAAATGACCACTCATTGAGTGGGAGCACAAGTGATTGCTGTTTACCGAAACAAATCACTTGAGTGCAGATGAGGAGTGTCAGCGCTCAAACCCACACATTGAAGTGGAAGAGGGACTACTCAGGACAAAACACACACTCTCATTCTCTCCCGTACCTTGTGTCTGGGTGAATACTTAGTTATATGCGCACATATATATATATATATATATATGAACACACATACACTCCCTCTCACTTCGCGAGTGTGTCTGTTTGAATGTGCATGTGTGTGTGTCTGTCTGAGTGTACATGTGTGTGTCTAAGTATGTGAGTGTGTGTTCTTCTTCTTCTTCGTTCGTGGGCTGAAACTCCCACGTACACTCGTGTTTTTTGCACGAGTGGAATTTTACGTGTATGACCGTTTTTTACCCCGCCATTTAGGCAGCCATACGCCGTTTTCGGAGGAAGCATGCTGGGTATTTTCGTGTTTCTATAACCCACCGAACTCTGACATGGATTACAGGATCTTTTTCGTGCACACTTGGTCTAGTGTGCTTGCGTGTACACACGGGGGTGTTCGGACACCGAGGAGAGTCTGCACACAAAGTTGACTCTGAGAAATAAATCTCTCGCCGAACGTGGGGACGAACTCACGCTGACAGCGGCCAACTGGATACAAATCCAGCGCGCTACCGACTGAGCTACGTCCCCGCCCCGTGAGTGTGTGTGAATGTCTATATATATTATACTAGAGGAATACCCGGCTTCGCCGGGGTGAATCGCGAGACAGAGACAGACAGCGTGGCGGTTCACCACAATCACCTTTGAAGGCGAAGTCCTGTCAAACGGGTTTGAGAATGTTAGAGCTTATTTCTTAGCCCTATATTATCTGTTGTGGCTTCTCAAATGCCAGAACATACAGACAGACCAAAGCCGCTAGACCCCATCACAAACAGAACTCTACAATCCACAGGTTTTTGCCCACACACAAACACACACACACACAGAGAAGCCGTATATGTATATATGTATATCTATATCTATAAATATATAGAGATAGGTGACAGTGTATTTTTCGCGTGGCTATAAATTGATTCGACCTTTTCACTTTGACAGTAAGAACAACTTACGGGTGCAAGGGAAGCGTTCTGGACAGCGCAGTGACATTCTAAAAATAATAAGTTAGAAACGGGAATATGGATTGAAGCCACACGAAGGCGCAAAACACTGGAGAAGATAAGGAAGAGTTACTGGGAATGGTGAATCCGCCGGGGTGAATCGCGAGACAGAGACAGACAGCGTGGCGGTTCACCACAATCACCTTTGAAGGCGAAGTCCTGTCAAACGGGTTTGAGAATGTTAGAGCTTATTTCTTAGCCCTATATTATCTGTTGTGGCTTCTCAAATGCCAGAACATACAGACAGACAAAAGCCGCTAGACCACATCACAAACAGAACTCTACAATACACAGGTTTTTGCCCACACACACACACACACACACAGAGAAGCCGTATATATATATATGTATATCTATATCTATAAATATATAGAGATAGGTGACAGTGTATTTTTCGCGTGGCTATAAATTGATTCGACCTTTTCACTTTGACAGTAAGAACAACTTGAGATTTTTACAGCTTAAAATTTCTTAGCCCTATATTATCTGTTGTGGCTTCTTAAATGCCAGAACCAACGATAGATGTCGTTGGCCAGAACATACAGACAGACAAAAGCCGCTAGACCACAATCCACATCACAAACAGAACTCTACAATACACAGGTTTTTGCCCACACACACACACAGAGAAGCCGTATATATATATGTATATCTATATCTATAAATATATAGAGATAGGTGAGAGTGTATTTTTCGCGTGGCTATAAATTGATTCGACCTTTTCACTTTGACAGTAAGAACAACTTACGGGTGCAAGGGAAGCGTTCTGGACAGCGCAGTGACATTCTAAAAATAGTAACTTAGAAACGGGAATATGGATTGAAGCCACACGAAGGAAGGGAGATAAACGCAAAACACTGGAGAAGATAAGGAAGAGTTACTTGTAATGGTGAAATGAACACAAAAACCAAAATCGGTTCAGCGCTGCGCGCTGAGAGCACGTGTTGAAATATCTCATCGATGATATTGTGTCCGGGGTGTAGCTGAATACGGTGTCCAAATTTGAAAAAGATCCACCGAGAACTTTGGCGTTGTGATGTGGTCTAGCGGCTTTGGTGTGTCGGTATGGGGGCCCGGGTAACTGAGGTGGAACCAAAATCGGTTCAGCGCTGCGCGCTGAGAGCACGTGTTGAAATATCTCATCGATGAGGTTGTGTCCGGGGTCTCTCTGAATAAGCCCACCAAATTTGAAGCAGATCCATCGAGAACTTTGGCCGTGCATCGCGAAGACACACACACACAGACACACAGACACACAGACAGACAGACACAAGTCGTATATATAGATGTTCACATGTTTGAATGCATGCATTGATGCATCTTTCTGTTGTTGATTTTTCTTAGTCAGATGTTCTTCACTGATGTTAACTTACCAGAAATGTCGCTGACTTCTACACTTTTGGCACCAGGAAAGCGAGATCTGAGTTTCTCTATGAGTTTCTTCTCTCCGTCGGTCAGATCTACCCCACTGCTGATCCAGCAGCGACATGGTCGTTGTGAAGGTTGCTGCTGGGCCTGCAGTATTTGCAATGGTTGCTCTTGGATACGCTGAAGGCTAGCTGGAGATGAGCCATACAATGGTCTGACCACCTGTTGTATTTATAAATAAAAAGTAAACAAATCCCTGTATTAGAGATCACACACACACACACACACATAAGCTTCATACATGATTCAGATGTGAAAGCGTACTGCACTGCATGATGGACACAGTATGGACGGATAGAGAGTGGGCACAAAACCACCAAAAACAGCAATTCCCCGCGCCTGGCTTGAGAGCTCTTTAAAGAAGTTGCAAACCTACTTTGTGTCCTGTTTTGTAACACTAACACATTGCAAGTCAAGTGTTCAGGCAAACATGATAGATCATATGCACCTACATAATTTATCCTAGTGATGGCAGATCAATTCTGAAAATGATCAAGGTAAAACAATACCTGTCGGGTCAAACGGATGAAGCGAAGCATGTTTATTTACACAACTTGACGTTTGTTTTCCCTGACTCACTGCATGGTCACCGCAGTGCTCGCTTTCTGCGGCCGTGACCTTCACATCGACAGGGAGTGATCATAATACTATATATATGTTATTTCAGTTTATCTATAAAAATAGAAAGTTAACAGAAAGTAAAGGATTCTTAAGTTAAAAACAATAACAAATTGTAATGGTTTATTTTGTAAGTCATTTCCATATGCACAGAGTATTTTTATGGCTATATGATCACACGTATTTAAGTCTTCACTAACTGCTCCCATTGCAGACGACAAAATGGCGACCAATCTTGCGCGAGTTGTTTCACGCCTGGTAAAGTTTGAGAATACAACATTGTTAACCTGTTTATCTTGCAGAACTGTAATGTGCCAACTCGTACATAAGATATGATTTTGCTTTTTTCTTAAAATGTTATTGCATGTCGTCACACACGCTTGATTTTAGATGTCGACTGCATAGATTTGTCTAAGAGTGTCACATTGTGACGTCCTGTTGAAGCTCGATCTACGATAAGACTGGCCAGAGACTGCTGCATTTTTCTTAAAATGCCAACTGGAAATAGCTGCCTTCGGTTTACATTTAGAAAAGGAGTCAGATGAAGTCAAATTTGCAATGATTTTATCCAAAACAGACTAACTTTTTGAAAAGTAAGGTACTCAAAAGGGAAACCGGTAGATCAGTTCATACACTGGTCGAGGTACAAAGTCCAAACTTTACCTTATACACATAGACACAGACACACACACAGACACACACACACACAGACACACACACAGAGACACAGACACAGACACACAGACACAGACACACAGACACAGACACACACACACACACAGACACACACACACACACACACACACACACACACAGAGGCAGACAACTGCAGAGGCATGCTCAGTCCTTGTAATCCAAAATGCTACATATTTTTGCTTTAATCATTATTATATATATAGGAGGTGCCTGTATTTTCTGTTACTTGTTATATTTTATTGTACATTAACCAGGGACCTCAGCTGAGCTGTACGAGATGTCTGACAACAACGTCCAGCTGCTGGTCAGCGGAGGACAGAGCCAAGTATTTTCCCGTCAAGGACGGCTACATGGTTCCTCCCGACACCTTCAAGGGCAAGGTCGCCTTTGTCACTGGGGGCGCCACAGGTCTCGGCTATGGCATGTCGACTGGGTTATCTCAGCTTGGGGCTGATGTTGTCATCGCGAGCAGGTTTGTTGTATAGTTTAGTTAGTGTGTGTGCGTGTGCATTGTACTATTGTTGCAAGGAATTAGGTTGAAAGGTTGTTCTTTAGACTATTTCCCAGGCAATACAGGGAAACCCTTCTTTTAACTTAAGACCTTCAAAAATCTGAGAAAATCAGATCTTAAAAAGGAGGTCGAGTCTTAAAATGGGGGTAGATTTACAGAGATTATGAATAGAAAATCTGAAAAATCAGGGTTTTAAAAGGAGGGAGTCTTTAACACTTTCGCGACGGGACACTGATAAATCAGTAACAGCGCTGACACGCCCATGGACGGGACGCTTATAAATCAGTAACAGCCATACAGGGTACACGACTCGTGATTGTTTCCACTGTATATATACATGTTAGGGAAAGCATTATTTCTGTTCTGACTCCTACACTTTCATGTGTGATGTTTTTTTTGTTTGTTTTTTACAGAAGTGAAGATCAGCTCAACAAATCTGCTGCGGAGATTACCCAGAAGACAGGCCGAAAGGTAACTTTTCTACTTGCATGCTTTTGATATTGTTTAAAAACAGTGTGCAAACACTGGAGAACTTTAATTGTCAAAGATTTGTTTTGATAGCGCCATGAGGAGTAAGAGAAAATATTAATGATGTTAGTTTACCATATTAATGTTCAGACAACAATTAACACAATACTTTTTACATTGATCATTGATTGACTGTTGCGTCTTATAGCTGCATGGTTGCGTGTAATGTGTAACTAAATTGGCATGCTTGCCTTCACTACTACCAAGCCTTATCACACCTGCAAGAAGGGAGCAGGACCGCTAGTTCATGGTTTTTTAGTGCAACATATACATGGTACCATAGTGCCTTGTATGCAGAGAAAGTCTTTTCTTCCAGAAATGAGTGAGCATGTCGTATTACAGTGGAACCCCCCTTTTAAGACCTTCAAAAATCTGAGAAAATCAGGTCTTAAAAAGGAGGGAGTCTTTAAATGGGGGTAAATTTACAGAGGTTATGAACAGAAAGTCTAAGAAAACAGGGTCTTAAAATGGAGGAAGTCTTAAATTGGGGGGTCGTATAAGGGGGGGTTCCACTGTATATTTGTTAACACCTTGTAAGCTAAATCTAACAGTGAAGTGTTTAATCTTTAACAGGTGTTTCCTGTGCGAATGGATGTGCGCAAAGCAGACGACGTGGCAGCAGCAGTGGACAAAGCTGTAGCAGAGTTCGGGTTGCCAGATATCGTGGTCAACAACGCAGCCGGCAACTTCATCTCTCCCACAGAACGCCTCTCACCCAACGCCTTTGCCACCGTCATTGGAATAGTGCTGCAAGGCACAGCCAATGTTACGCTGGATCTAGGGAAGCGCCTTATCAAAGAAAAGAAAGGTATAATTGTGAATGGAATAAAAAAAACCAAGAATGGTAATCTGATAAACTAAGGGAAGTAATCGCTCTAAATGCATACAACATGTGTAATAGAGTAAAGGAGAGTTATTCGGAAACCATTCTCCTGGCACCTGAGAGAATTTTCTTCTTCTTCGTTCATGGGCTTAGACTCCCATGTTCACTCATGATTTTAGCACGCGTGGATTTTTACGTGTATGACCGTTTTTACCCCGCCATTCAGGCAGCATACGCCGATTTCGGGGGAGGCATGCTCGGTATTTCCGTGTTTCTATAACCCACCAAACTCTGACATGGATTACAGGATCTTTTCCGTGCGCACTTGGCCACGAAGGGGGTGAAGTCACTAGCAGGTCTGCACATAAGTTGACCTGGGAGATCGGAAAAATCTCCACTCTTAACCCACCAGGCGGCAGCAACCGGGATTCGAACTCCCGATTAGGAGGCCGATGTCTTACCACCACGCCACTGCGCCCGTCACCTGAGAGAATAACGAGCATTGAAATGAACAAGCGACTTTTAATTTATGACAAAACAAAATATTGCAATCACATGCACGTTGACCCAATGATCTTCAAAGAGGACAGACAGGCAAGCACTTCTGGTACAGATATTGAACTTAGCTTAGAAAGCGTTGCTGATCTCAGTCTCCGGCTTTTTTCAATCTATGAATTGAATTTTTGGGGAAGAAATTAGTGGGTACGTAGATGTAGTAAGAAATAAAAGAAAGCAAAAAGAGGAAGCTGAGGCATGATGAGAATGAAAGTTTTGTCCTGTAATATTGGTTGCGCACATTTTACATTATTTTTTGATTGAGGTGTTTTTAGTTTATTTCTCCCTTTTAGCCCCCCCCCCCCCCCCCCAAAAAAAAAAAAAAATGGGTTAGGGTAATTAACCTGACCGACACTATTTCCCACCGACCAAAACTTTTTTTTCATTTCTCAAACAAAAAATAACTTCTGGCTCATTTTACGAACCATACTGAGACTAAGGGAAGTAACTTCCTCGACTAAATCTTTAAAAAAAAAAATTATTTAAAAAAAAGCCGACCTACCGACCCTATCTTTTTTTTAAACCAACATATATTTTTGTTTGGCCTTAGTAAAATCAAGTAAAAGAGAATATTTAATGTAAGATAATGCCATATGTGTGCTTATTAGGGCTCTGAGAGGGATGTCAATTTTATATCTCAGCAACCTACTTTTAACCTCTTCACTGCCACAGTATAACAGCATTTTGGTATTGCTGTGTGCCAGGGCAAAATTTCGCTTTCTTCGGTAGGTTCACTAATCTGTTCACTGCTCGATCATTTATTGAGATATCTCTTAGATCTTTGGCATGTGTTTTGCTTATACCCTTGGCTATTATAGGATGACATGATCATTGGACTTTGTTTGTGATTGTTATAGTAAAAATTGATATAATGACCATTTTTGTCAAAAATTACAGTTTCCGGACTTACACACACACAGTGACACACATTGCAGCACGTAAAACCACACAAAACACCGCTAAAACTGGTGTCAAACATCAGGTACTCACATTACAGCCCATAAAAGTATTCTTCTGTGTGGTAATCCATAAATCACTTCTTGTAGAGCTTCCAGAACACTGTATCGCTTGAAAACAGGTCTACGAGTTGAGGTCCGACTTTCAGCCGCCATTGTGAATGGCGAGAATGCTAACACAGTTTTCAACACGTGGTAGAACGTGGTAGCAACTTTAGTAACTTATCTGAACGGTCTATGGGAAAGAACTGTGTTTAGAACCCCTACAAGTACTTGGACAGTGGTTACCTCCCATTTAGTTTTCAGAAATGTCCTGAAATGTTGGTGACACAAATCCCACGTATGAGATACGGTTATGGGCGTACGACAAACCAAAAATGACCACGTATTACATAGGGGGTGGGCAGTGAAGGGGTTAAGGCTATATCAATCATAAACAGCTGTACCAGTCAAGATTATTGACAGGCTATCTGTTGTTTACAGCCTTTTCCAAGGAAGTACAGTTTTCCCAAGTGATATCCGTCTTTTTAACAGTGAAGTTCTTGCCCCACTTGTTTGACCGACCATTGATGACTGTACAGGGGCATCGTTTCTGGCGATATCTGCTGACTACGCATCGTCTGGCTCTGGCTTTGTGGTCCCCAGCGCTTGTGGCAAGGCAGGAGTGGAAGCATTGACAAAGTTTGTAATTGTTCACAGTTAATCAGTTAGCTGGTTTTAGTTAGTAGGCTGACCGAATAATGCTAGGCCACTAACCTATTCGGGGCATTATAAAAAAAAAGTTAGTGGGACGCAGTTACTTTGGTTTGAAATTAGCTTTAGTTTGTTGCTGCATCTGCTGACAAAGAAAACATGGTACGGTAGAACCCCTTCATTTTAAGACCTCCAAGAAAACAGTCCTAAATTGAGGGGTCTTAAAAGGGGGGCAGAGTGGAGTCTTACAGTAAGTTACAGGTCTTAAATTTATCTCCCATTTAAGACTTCCTCCTTTTTGAGACCTGATTTTCCACACTTTTGGAAGTCTTAAAAAGGGTGTTCCACTGTAATACACTGTTCCACGTATAGTGATACAGTGGAACGTCAAACCTCACACACTTTATTCACACAACTTGAGTCTATAGATACGTCTCCGGAAAACTACTGACATTAATCTTATGATAACATTTTGTCATTTTGTAATTTCAGATAAATATCATTTGCCTTTATTATCACAGATCATAGGACACATTAATGTCAGTAGAAAAGCATGCTTTGATGGCAATTATTGGGCATCCTAAGTTTGTAACTTTCATGTTATTATCACAGTGTAACAAATTTGTCTTCGTGGAATATGTGAAGTGAATCCAATAATTGAGCTGTATAGATGTTGCAACAGCTAAGTGATTGTTGGTGGTATCATTCCAGATCCCTGGCAGTGGAGTGGGCTAGATACGGCATGAGGTTCAACTGTATCTCACCAGGTCCTATTGAAACGAAGGTAAAGTTAGTGGTCATGCTGAACATTACTTGAATGTTCTTCAATTTGTAATAAAAAAAATAGTGATGTTATTTGTGAAGTACTGAACCTTGTAGGCAGAATTGATATCTTTGCATGTAAAAGTTGCTGATACATCTTATTTGGGAACAGTGGAACCCCCCTTTTAAGATCCCCCCTCCCCCATTTAAGACTATTACCCCCCTTTTTAAGACCTGTAATTTTCAGATCTGTTCATAACCTCTGTAAATTTATCTCCCATTTAAGACTTCCTCCTTTTTGAGACCTGATTTTTCACACTTTTGGAAGTCTTAACAAGTCGCGTGAAGCGATTTAAAAACATTTAGTCTGGCTGTCGGCATTAAAGTAACAGATAAACACAATAAACAGTCATCGCCGAGACTATATTTAAGATAGTCTGGACTAACCACACCCCAAAATAGAGACGGGTCACGCTCGTCTCCGGGTAGCGTGGAAACGCAGTACTTACTTAACCTATTTTCTGTCATTCTGAGCACATTTTTAGTGTAAGCATGACATATGTATATATTTTTTATTTCAGGAGAAATTGAGGAATACGATGCACTCATTTTTAAATCTGTGAGTGACAATTCGATTTTAATGACAACTTTAATTAACAAACTAATTAACTAGTTTTTAAGCGTCCAAGCTGAAATGCAATACCATAGTCCGGGCTTCGTCGAAGATTACTTCACCAAAACTTCAACCAATTTGGTTCAAAAATGAGGGCGTGACAGTGCTGCCTCAACTTTAACAAAAAGCCGGATATGATGTCATCAAGGACATTAATCGAAAAAAATAAAAAAACATGTGGGGATACTATACCCACAATCTCTCATGTGAAATTTCATGAAGATTGGTCCAGTAGTTTTCTCTGAATCACTGAGCAACACACACACACACACACACACTCACATAACCGGCACGGTTGGCCTAGTGGTAAGGCGTCCGCCCCGTGATCGGGAGGTCGTGGGTTCGAACCCCGGCCGGGTCATACCTAAGACTTTAAAATTGGCAATCTAGTGGCTGCTCCGCCTGGCGTCTGGCATTATGGGGTAAGTGCTAGGACTGGTTGGTCCGGTGTCAGAATAATGTGACTGTGTGAGACATGAAGCCTGTGCTGCGACTTCTGTCTTGTGTGTGGCGCACGTTATATATATGTCAAAGCAGCACCGCCCTGATATGGCCCTTCGTGGTCGGCTGGGCGTTAAGCAAACAAACAAACAAACACACACTCACATACACCACCACCCTCGTCCCGATTCCCCCCGTCTATGTTAAAACATTTAGTCAAAACTTGACTGAATGTAAAAAGGGTGTTCCACTGTAATACACTGTTCCACGTATTGTGATACAGTGGAACGTCCAACCCCCCTTTTAAGACCTCAAAGAATCTGAGAAAATCAGGTCTTAAAACGGAAGTGAGTCTTAAAATGGAGGTACATTTACAGAGGTTTATATGAACAGAAAATCTGAAAAAGCAAGGTCTTATTAAGGGGGAAGTCTTAAATTGGGGGGGGGGAGGGGTCTTAAAGGGGAGGTTCCACTGTACCCATCCAATGACCGGACTCCTCACAGCTAGCATAGGACAGCCTCTGTCACCCAGTGGTCTCGAAACATTACTGAAGTGTACCCTTTTGTCACTGTGTCTGTTGCAGGGAGCCTTCAGCCGTCTGGACCCCACAGGCCAGTTCATGGGAGAACTGATCAAGCGCATTCCTGTTGGGAGGGCAGGCAACGTTAACGAGCTGGTCAATCTGGCCCTCTACCTGCTCAGCGACTATTCCACCTGGTTCAATGGACAGGTAGGCATGCCTATGCGAAGGCAGAAACATTGTGACAATTTTTATTTCTATACATTGTATTTCCGTATGACATACTGCACTTGTACTACAGCCCCGCAAAAAGAACAGAATTGCAAGCAGTTACTTGCAAAGACTTTCACAGCTGGTTATCTTTACTTCATTTTGCTGAATTTTATGCTGGCTGGTCAGTTGATAACAAATAGAGGAAATAACAGGGTCATGGGTGGAGTGTACATGGAGATTTCGTTCTGCTGTTAACGTTGTTTCAAACACTGTATGACAGTCACAGAAAGACAGGCTCGCATTCACGCACACGCTGACGTAGTATTGATGGCCATGAAACTCTAGCTCAGAAGAGAAAAACCTTCAATCTTTTTTTATTTTTCAATGATTTCAGGTGATCCGTCTGAATGGAGGAGAGTATCCATGCGCGGCAGGCATGTTCAACCCACTGCTACAGGTCACGGAACAACAATGGGACGCTATGGAAGCCATGATTCGTAAAGTCAAGGGGTCCTAATCTGCTAAAAGGTATTCTAAAGGCGAAGAAGAAAAAAAGAGAACTGTTTCCGATTCCCCGACTGATCCTATGTTTTTGTCCTGATTCGCGAATTTACAGACTTTACAAGGAAAGATACTCTTCTCCGACATCTAACACGATTTCTTACCCCCAAAAAGCCACATACTCCTGTGTAAATGAAAAACAAACTTAAATTAAAACACTTTTTTTTCTTTCAAAAGAATCAACCTGCCAACTCTAATTTTTTTTTAGACAACTCTAATTGTCAACGGAAACAATTTAAACAAAATTTGTGTTGGCCTTATACATCAGAAGCTTCTGTTGTGTATATGTGTCTCAAAGATACTGGAAAATATGGTATTTCACAATGAGCTGATCAGCAAAATATCATGAGACAAAATACATGTACGCAAGGGTGGACCATCAGAAATTTAGTTTTTTGACAATTACTTGTAAATTGGGCATAACTTAAATTAGAATGTGATCATCTTCTCGGTATTTTTGAGTGGAATGATTGCCATGTTTTGATTTGATAATGAAAGAAATAATTTGATTGGATTTTGAATGGCAAGACATTGTGTGTGCATGTTAAAATCACATACCATTAATTATAAAACTGTCTTTTGGTGTGAATGTTTGTGTCTATAATTATAATGACTTAGTGTTATCGATCACATCATATTTTTTTTACAATCTGACATATTTGTTCATCAGTACACTCCACGTACAAATAAAGTTGCTGAAGCACAGATTCTTTGCTGTTTTCTGTCCTAAATTGAAGTAACGTTATCTTTCTACACACACACACTGTTACACATACTGTGACACACACACACACACACTGTGACACTCACACACAGCAAAGAAGATGGTAAAATTGCTATTCTGCAAATATACATTTAATTGAAATACATGTACATGTACTGCCAAGGTAACCATTACAGCCTGTTTAATGACAAGAAAATGACATCCATATTGCTCATCTTTTAATTCAATTACATACATGTATATATGAAAACCAGAAAAATCTGCACTCAAAACACACACACACACACACTCTCTCTCTCTCTCTCTCTCTCTCTTTTAAATTCTTTAATAAAAAAAATCATGCTGTCAAAAAACAAGTTATAAAAGTGAAAGAAGAAAAATCACGTCCTAATTTGCAACAAAAAAGTCATATAAAAAAAAATGACAGAAAAAACGTTATATGGAAAAGTCACAGCAAAAATGTGAGGTCAAAAAGTGACAGAAAAAATTAAACATGTAAAAGTCACAGGGAAAAGGCAATATAAAAAAATACTCTACATGAAATACATAGAAAAATGTAAAACGATGAAAGAGTCAAAGGAAAATGTAATGTGCAAAAAAGGCACAGGAAAAACAATCTGTTAAAGCCACAGGAAAAATGTAACAGCAAAAAGTTGCAGGAACAGTCTATTTAAATAACTGGACACATGTTCTGTCCGTTCAAATGCTGTTAAAGTTTATATCACAGCAATGATGTGATTGGAGAAGGCAAAGTCGCATTACTGTAGTATCACAGATGTAGGAATGCTGACAGAAATGTGGAGGGTAAGTGGTAGTCTGACCCTCACACAGAAAAAAAAATCGCATCACTCTGTCTCTCGCTATGATGCAGACGCATCAGCACTTGCACACACAACGATTTAATGGCCATTTGTACACACATCCTCTCAGTAATTTGACGAAAGTAAACACAAAACCTCCTGCTGTATTAAATATCTCCCTCGTCACCCGGCCACCCTCAACAGTTTTTAACAAACATGAACCTCATTGGAGAATTCTTACTCTGTCTGCCATAATATGCCCAGAAGTTGGTGCTCTGTATCTGTCAAACAGGCTTTCAGGCATGATGTCATGAGATTGGCTGCATGGGGCACTACTTTTAAAACCAAGTGTTCTCTAGTTACAAGGCCAAACATACGGCCATCATGATTCATGTGTAACCGAGTGCCGAAACACCACAATCACCTTTGGAGGCGAAGTCCAATCAAACAGGATTGAGAATTTTAGAGCTTATTTCTAAGCCCTATAAAAACTGTTATGCATTCGCAAAGGAATCCATGAACATACAGAGAGACAAAAGCCGCCAGACCCCATCACAAACAAAACTCTACAATCCACAGGTGTTGCCTTGCGAGCTATAAATAGCTCGCAACTTCTAAGGCGAACAACTCTGCAGAGTCTGCTGTAAAGGGCGACGGTAGTCTCCCTGTCACACTCGCCCCCGTTTGAATCAACTTTGTCCCCAAAGTTCAGAACCATGGACCCGCCAAGCTTAGGTCCCTCCCAGGTTCGTGGAATGGGAACAGCACGAAAATGATTCAGTGGCCATAACGCCATTCCTGAACATATCATGTCGAGTCCCATCCCTTCGACGACGCCAAATGTAACCGAGTGCCGAAACACCACAATCACCTTTGGAGGCGAAGTCCAATCAAACAGGATTGAGAATTTTAGAGCTTATTTCTAAGCCCTATAAAATCTGTTATGCATTCGCAAAGGAATCCATGAACATACAGAGAGACAAAAGCCGCCAGACCACATCACAAACAGAACTCTACAATCCACAGGTGTTGCCTTGCGAGCTATAAATAGCTCGCAACTTCTAAGGCGAACAACTCTGCAGAGTCTGCTGTGAAGGGCGACTGTAGTCTCCCTGTCACACATGCAACCAGTAAAATCAGCCATTATATTATAACAACTCAAGCCTTCTGCATGAAGCTTCATTTTGTCCACCAAATTCTTAACTACTCAAGCCCTCAGAAGTTTCATTTTTCCCACTGGCAGGGAACTGACCTCCCTCTCCTTATCATTCAGCCATTTCTCGTAAGGTACGCCTGCCTTAGATCGACCGAGTGACCTCAGGTAGGATCGCAGAGCTCCGATTGACTTGGGATCTCCGTCCTCTATTTCATCGTCTCTTTCTGTGTAGTCGTGACGGGACCTGGACGTGGCTGTAACGGTGCGAGACAGGCGGTCGGCTTTCTCCTGTTGTCGCTGGACCAGCCAGCGCTCGTAGCCAAGCCTCTCGTTCTCCTCCTTCTTCCTGTAGAGCGCACAACAGGAAACAGATACTTGACTTATTGAGATAGTTAACACGTCTTTTTTCACATTCAGTCTGAATGATTTAACAAGGGTGGAGGGTGAGGTTTGTCTTCCTAGGTATGTATGTGTGTGTGTATGTGTGAGCATTAGCATTTCTCAAACACTACCCAAGAGATTTTTGGTGTACACATTTTTGATGGCATTTGCTTGTGTCGTTTTCTCTGATTTTATAATACATGTACATGTATGGCTTTTTGATGATGTCATATTTGCCCGTTTGCATAAAAGTTGAGGCTGCGCTGTCAAGTACACATTTTTTCATTGATGTTCTTGCATATTTTGTCACACAATCTTCGACGTGGTCAGGAAAGTGGGATTGCGTTTCAGCTTGGTACCTTAAAAATTCGTTTGTGACATTTTCATTCAGAAATTGCTGGTTTGTTCACTTTTTTAAAAAACAAAATTTGAATCACAAAAGTGATATCATTGTAACCCGCTTATAAGAAAGTCAAGGGGAACATTTTTTGCTTTCTTATTGTCGAGGTTTTTCTTATCAGGAGACTACGGATATAAAGAAATATAAGGCAATTTCTTACTCTTATCCGAGGAAAAAAAAATGTCATCATATTTTTGGATAAGTATTGCATTATATACCCGCAGGCAAGCGCATGAATGTGCATATATATAATTATGAATGTTTATGTTTGTAATTTCATGTTGTTGGGTTTAGTATGTACGTGCGAATTAATAAGTGTATTTTTATGTGTTATTGAGAGAGAGAGAGAGATCGAGATCGAGTGATAGACAAGGATCGATGTCTAAGGCAATTAACGCCTTTTCTTACAACCTGGCTATCCTTACATTCTAAACAAAATTCTGATAAATGATAAACAAAAGAACGAACAAACAAACAAGCAAACCAATAAGCAAACTAATAACAAAAAGAACAAGCAAACAAACAACTGAAAAGTTAGCCTGCAAGCTGGCAAATTCCTACATAATGTTGATAGAAGCAATTCATACAAAGAACAGAGAGAGAAAGAGATTGAGAGAGAGAGAGAGAGAGAGATTGAGAGAGAGAGGGAGAGAGAGAGAGAGAGAGAGAGAGAGAGAGAGGGGTATTTTAGGGGAGGGGTGAGGAGTGTGTGTGTTTTGGATACCATAGATTAACAGTTTTAGATTATTTATTTCAGAAATACACACAACATTCCACATGAAGTATGTAAGACTGGCAAGCTTTGAGATCTAATGGGATCATTTTTTATTTTACCTTATCGTCTTTCGGTCACTTTTAGACTAAGACAATTGGGTATGTAGCAAAACCAGCAACAAACCAACAAATATAAAAAATTAAAAAAAATAAAATTAAAAACTTGAACAGTAAGCTTAGTTGCTTGTGTAAAACAAAGAAAGTTAACGTTGCTGTACAGCTTTACCTGACTTGTACCAATACTGGCTATTTTAGCAGATGTAAATGAGAGATCAGACGTGACACAATTTGAATGTATGAATTACGAGCCAGCAAAGCAAAACCGTCATCCACCCACCCCCTCTGCACACACACACAGACAGACACGGTTGGAGAAATGCACGCACGTGCAGACACCTTCAAACAAACCCGAACATGTAAGCATTGGGAAGGCAAGTACTTTGGAAATATTTCCGTGTAAGCATCAGCAGCCAGCAAAGCACCCCCCCCCCCCCCCCTCTTTCCACCACCCCGCTCCCCCCACACACACCACATACCCAAAGGGCCAGAAATGCACGCACAGACACTTGAACTCGAAGCAGCCAGTGAAGCATCCCCCCCCCCCCCCCCACCAACATTCAACTCCCTCGATCTTACATTTTTAACACACAACACACACACACCCTAGCACACAGTCAAAGACGTGTATGTGTACACACAAACTAGAACATGCACATGCGGCTGAAAATGCCAAAATGAACAGGCACTTTGAAAGTTCAAGTGTTGCAATCATTCTGCACAGTCATTTAACGACCTACACAAGAGTAACGTGAAAACACCAAATTTCTATCGCCTCCTTATCTGAAAATATATTGCTTTGTTGTGTTTGATTGAAAATGTGCTTAAAAATGATGAAATTCAACTCAGCAAAATACGTACCACAAAGGAATATGTCATGAACAAAAAGATTTTCGAGAGAAACTTCACAAGGATGTGCCACTGACAGAGTGAAAGAGCTATACAGACAAAGTGTTACATAAGTATGTGACACATAGAAAAGTGCTACAGAGAAAGTGTACCTTACACAGGTAAGTGTTATATGACATTAATTGCTACAAAATGTTGCATAGAAAAGTGCTTCAGACAAAGGTGTCCTTACTTTTCTTCTTCCTCCAGCCTCTTCAATTTCAGCTCTTCTCGGATCTTTCGCTTTTCCTCATTCGCCTTATCCTCTGCATCCTTGATCTTTCCCAGCCATTCGTCGTACGTGTTTGGCTTCTTTAGAGGCTTTACCATCCTGTAGGAGAATAGTAACCTCTCAAGCTCAGGCATATACTGCATGTCTATATAAATGCATCATGAGAATTAAATCAACAAATTGATTGCAGCAGCTTTATAGGGCTTTTGACTTGGCAAAATAAGTACCATTTACTCCCATCCAATTGTGATTGCCTTCAGATAATTATCTGCATTGTTTTTGTGTGTGCAAAATTTGAAGTAAATCCATTTGTGAGTGAAATCAATTTAAACATGCATGCATGTACATGCACGCACACTCACTCTGCCAATGCAGCTTTCTAATACAGGTGCAAATATTAATTTACAAAATATAAAGAGGGAAAGAAGATGACATACTTCTGTTTTGGACTGTCTTCAATTGGTGGCAGTTCAATCCTCAGAGAGTCTGTAAACGAAGATACATGTATTTCAAACAATTGATTCTGTGGAGCTCATTATAATTGTGAACATTTTCACATTTCTTGTTGCCCGACAAAATGTCACCTGTCCAGGCGGTAGACAAACAGGGTTACTTAACATCCAAGGAGAGAACTGAAAAGCTTGCCCATCAGACAAATTGAAAACTATAGTGCATAATGATGCATCCCTTCTGGGCATTCCCCTTTGGGCTACCTTCCCCCCACCCCCAACCCCTCACCTCACCCCTCTACAGCCCACAACACCCCCACCCAGATCCCCCCCTCCCCAACCTCCACCCTGTATTTTACAATTCTTCTTGCCTGACAAAACTTAAATGTCCAGGTAAACAAACAGGGTAACTTTACAAACAAGAAGAGACATGAAAAGCGTGACCATTGTACCTGTGCCGTCGGGAAAGTAGTCGCCTTCCTCCGACTCATGCCGACTGCCGTTCTCCTGGCTGGTGAAGAAGAGTTTGTCGCGCTCCAGCTTGTGGCGGATGGATGGATGCATGCCGCGCTTGGGCGCCCCCAGACCCGTCCCCTCGTACTCCTCCCCCGTGCCCGCTTGCTGAGCCAGGTACAGTTGTGCCTGGATAAGAAGAAAGGAAAATGTATTTTATTAAGTCGCTGAGACCGTGAAGGTGGAGAGTGTGAGACATGGTTTTTTTCTCTCGTGACTTTGGTTTTGTGAAATGGTGTTCCAACAATGATGACTGTAAACCCAGACCTGTTTACCCCTAAAACATTGCATGTGTATTTTCTGGGAGCAAAATGAGGCAAATGTGTAGTTTTGTAATTGAATGTGTAGAATTTCTCGTCGACCTATCACAACAACAAGAACGATGATTGCTACTTTTTACCACATGTATTGATTGACTGACGGAAAAATGGGAATTGCAGACAGTGCAATGAGCATGATGTTTTCCTTTCCGCGAAGACAAGGCATGGGTAGTCCTGATGATATTTTGGCAGAAAGATTTGGTTCGGCGCATTGCTCGTCTTTTTCTTTTTGGTCGGTGGCCTTTCGGAGTCATTTTCTTCACAGTTCTCATCTTCACTTTCGTGTGCTCTGCGTTCAGCCATTGTGTCGAAACGCCCGCATGGTTTGGCAGTAACGCTTTCAGTTGTGCCCAGCATTTGCTTGGAGAAGCCTATTCGGCATTAACAAGCTACAACGCAACGCACGTGGGCGCTTTACGCGCTGCACGCAGCAAACGACTGCTGGCCGAAAACATGGATTGGAAAATGGATCGGTCAAGGGAGATGAAGAAAATTACGGATTGCGATATGCGTAGCCGAAACAATACCGTTTGCGTGCAGGGACGGGACGGTGTGAGAGCACAACGGGACAAGGAACAGGTGTAAAGACGAAAAAGAATTTTTTTAAAATTTTTTTTTTTAATACCGTTTGCGTAGAAAACGACAGACTTGCGTAGTTGCGTAGTATATTATTCAAATTCGTAGTTTACTACGCTCAATGTGTAGTGTAAACAGGTCTGTAAACCGCACACATGCGTGTGTGTGTGTGTATGTGTGTGTGCATGTACGATTGTGTGTGTATGTGTATTTCTACCTGTGTGTGCGCGCGAGTGAGTGCTTGTACATGTGTGTGCATGTGTGTATATGTGTGTGTGTGCATGCACATGCATGTGTGTAAACACATTTATCTGGGATTATTCCAACTGATAGACCAAGTTACAAATTCCCTGCTATAACAGTTTAGATATCGCTGTTCGGCATCAGATTTTTTTCATAACCCCAGCCAAATACTGTTTCTTCCCAGCCTCATTAACTTTTAAAATGGCTTCAATATTTCCAAAACGGCAAATCGCTTATATGAAGGCATAACAGGCTCAGAGAGAGAGAGAGAGAGAGAGAGAGAGAGAGAGAGAGAGAGAGAGAGAGAGAGAGAGAGAGAGAGAGAGAGAGAGAGAGTCTCAGGGAGAGAGAGAGAGATAGAGAAAGAGAGAGAGAGAATGAGACAGACAGAGAGAAATAGAGATGGATTTTAATCCTTTCCCATCTATATATATATACGACTAGTGTCTGTCTGTCTGTCTGTCTGTTCGCGATGCACGGCCAAAGTTCTCCGTGGATCTTTTTCAAATTTGGACACCGTATTCAGCTACACCCCGGACACAACCTCATCGATGAGATATTTCAACACGTGCTCTCAGCGCGCAGCGCTGTGCGCGCTGAACCGATTTTTTTTGGTTTTTTTGTTGTTGTCGGGATCCACTACCAGTAACTCTTCCTTATCTTCTCCAGTGTTTTCAGCCGCGATTATCTCCCTTCCTCCGTGTGGCGTCAATCCATATTCCCGTTACTACGTTACTATTTTTAGAAGGTCAGTGCATGTTACTATTTTTAGAAGGTCTCCAGTGTTTTGCGCGTTTATCTCCTTTCCTTCGTGCGCCGGCAAAGCTGGCGTACACCCGGCAGAGCCGGGTCCCAGGCGCAGCCTGGTATTCGGCTCTACTTCTTCCCGGTGAAGCCGGTACCCGGCGAAGCGGGTAATCATCTAGTTTTAAATGTACATGTAAATGAAATTTACAAGTGAAATAACCAATGCACAGAACCACATGTATTCTCACGGGTGCTTTTATATTCTATGATCATATCATGTGTATACAATAGTTTTCACACTTAAAAAATACTACAGAAAACATTCATTTGCAGCTGTACACGTATTTCCTTAAAAACACAGACAAAAAGTAATAATTTTCCCACTGTGGAGCAAAAATGTTAAGAAGACATAAAAACAGATCAGTAAATAAGAGTCAAAGCTAACATCATTTAATGAAAATCAGGCATACATCCATTTAAATTTGCTGAGGATCACACCCAATGAATCAGACAGGATGCTGTCCAAGTGAAAGATCAATTCACATAACTGAATGTAACGTACGCTTAAGTGATAACAATTTATGTTCTTTAAGTTAAGAGAGCTATACAAAAAAACTACCTGTTCTTTTCTGAAACACACAAAATAAAGTAAGAGTAAATATTAAACGCTGCATGCATGTAAGATAAAAGATTGTCAAAATGTGTGTGTGTGCATGTGTGTATGTGTGTGCGCGTGTGTGTGTGTGTGTGTGTGTGTGTGTGTGTGTGATAGGGAGAGTTTGTGTGTGTGAGCAAGTGTGTATGTGTGTGTTGGCGCATTTGTTCCTGCATGCATTTTAGCATGTGTGTGTTTTCATCATGAAACTTTTCATCTAAAATACACATTCAGACCTGGGAACCCCTGTTTTGCACTTGGTGTATTTTCAGAAAATTGAGCGTACTCCACACAGCATTTGAACATCTATGATTCAAACATATGTTTCACACGCGTCCGTCGCACCTTTGATTAAGTTTACGTATGCATTAAAAACATATGCTTCTTTCAATGTTTACTGACAAAAACTGTAATCATGTGTCAAAATAAAAGTAGTCTAGGAATTTTTCTCATAGTATTTTTATTCCACTGACCGTACTGATCGTATTCTAGACAATCATGCGTACAAAATACGGCGAAATCGTATGGGTTCCCAGGTCTGCACATTGTTAAAAACAGATCTATAGACTCTTCAAATAAAGCTGATGTCAAATCAAAGTACTACAGTGCAATTAAGGCATGCATGAAAGTGGTTGTTAATTAACATGACACAAATCTGCACAAAAAGAAATCAAAACAGAAAGGGAATCAAATAATTGCCATACTAAGAGTTCACTGCAAAAGCAGTATCATAAAGAATGGACATGGAAGAATAAAAAACCAAGAATGGTTAGTTATTAGAACTTTGAATTTTT
The DNA here is from genome assembly GCF_037325665.1 of Littorina saxatilis. NCBI lineage: Eukaryota > Metazoa > Mollusca > Gastropoda > Littorinimorpha > Littorinidae > Littorina > Littorina saxatilis. The sequence continues at coordinate 49,236,444 of NC_090245.1, read as the reverse complement.
TACAAAACAAAACATTCACAAACATTGATGGCCATAAAAGACATGCATACAATGTGGATGAAGGCATGAGATAAATGCTTTCATTTGTATTACAATTTTGCACAATTGTTTCTCTTAATTCCTCCTTTTTTTGCAATTTTCTGCGACAATGGTAGAGAGATTCACATGATGAGGGATTTTTTTCAAGGTCATACATCTTTCTCAGATGCTGTACTTGTTTTCTGAGAATTATGCTGATTATACATTGTTTCATGAAAAAGGACTGGTGAAGGGTGACATCTACCTATGCTTGAAAGGAAAAAAAATGAAACAGGAAACAAAAAGAAGAGGGCAGAAAAAAAGCTGTCTGTCATCACGTCAAACTATTTTACGGCATAGGATCTTCCTGTAACATAGAATGAATATAACCCATAAAAATGCGCTTAATTTGATAGAATCAAAATCTGCAGATATTTTGTTATCTAATTTGATACACAAGAGATAGATAACATATATCTATTTCATGTCATTTTCATCACATGCAGTCTTTGGTGACAAGGTTAAGCCTGATCCGACTCAACAGTTTCACCAAATGTTTCAAGCCAAATATACAGTTAAACCCCCTTAGCTTTTAAGAACTCTCAATCAAAGACTCTGCTTTCTTGGATTTTCTGTTCATAACCTCTGTAAATTTACCTCATTTTAACCTTAAGACTCCTTGATTTTCTCAGACTTTTGGAGGTCTTAAAGGGGGAGGGGGAGAGAGGGGGGGGGAGCAACGGTTCTACTGTACCTGCATGGTATCTCTACACTTTCAGCAAAGTTGGCTGTGATCGAATGCATGCAAAAGGATGGAATAGTGTTAATACACCTTAATTTGATCCTGAAGAAAAAGTTAAAATACGCACTGCCAAAAAAAGCAGAGAAAGACTTTAATAGACAAATTGTTCAGAAATAACTATCGGGTATGTATAGGGGTTTGTGAAAGAGTAAATACTCTTGGAAAGTTATATGAGGCACGCTTTTCCGTGTGACATTATATAGGCCAATCACTAGCAAGAGGCGTGTCTCCACACCCCATGGAAACTGTCAGAGTTGTTTTTTAAATTCATCTATTCGGGCCTGCGTACCGGGGCCCCTTTTCAAACCAGGTGTGACAGCAAACAAAATAATATGTATCTCACACAGGAAGTTTCAAAGTGAATACATGTTGAATTCTGAATACAGAGCTTCAGTTCACAGTGATTGTACAGTCTACACAAACAGCCATGAAACACTGCAAGCCGGCAGAGCCTACCTTCGGGCCTCGTTTCCACACAGGGTAGAGCGAGTCGTTCCTCTGATGCGGCTTGAGTGGAATGTTGCGAGGAGGCGTCACTTTCTTTGCGCGCTGCTGCCAGTGGAAGAGGAACAAGTGGCGACCGCATGATTTGAAGTTAAAACGCTCCGCTATCGATAGTGATGTCTCACCATAGTCATCTTCTGCATCAATATCAGCACCTGCATTAAAGAAGTTACCATCATGCATTGATCTCATTTGTATTCCCTTTGCTCATGTGAATGATGTGGAATCTATATAATCTTTGATACTCACATTCTTTAAAGTGATCAACACTAACAGATGCACATGGAAAGACAAGAAATGCTAATTACAATGTATATCCATGCTATGCTGTAACGTTTTCTGGGGAGGGGGTCCCTTTCTGCATCAAATTGATCATCATGTGTATGCATGTCTGGGTTTGCATGTGATATTTTTTTGCAAGACTGGTGGGCTGCTTTCAATTCAGTGCATGTCAGATCCTCACCCTTTTCTAGGAGAAGGTCAACAATATGCCCATGACCTTGGGAAGATGCGATGTGCAGAGCTGTGCGACCATGTGGAGTTGACGCATTCACATCAGCACCTGCATGCACAATTACAACAATGAAATGTAAATTGTTGATTCAAAACACCAGTTTGGAATTGTTTTTGGTTTTTATTAATAATTTTTTGACCGATTCATGTCATCTCTAAAAACTGCACAAACTCTCTGTTCGCACCTGTCATCTACATGTAAATAGAAGTGACCATCAATAGCAGGCAGCCATGTTCCTTGAAGCTGGACAAAATGGCGAGCAAACCAAAAATGTGGCAATAAAGTTAGTGCCAAGTTCACCAATTGCGAAATATTTTTCTTATATTAATTTATTTTTTTGTTTTTTTAAATTCTGTAATGTTTTTGGTGCTGTTATAGGTCATAGAGGATTTTATAGTACCTTAAGTCATACCTGAGACATGGGTTAGCTGTCTTTATCACGGTCACCTTCATTATGATATTCCTGCAAAGCTGTTACCATATGTATCTGTATCATTTCCCTTCACTTCATATAAGTGACCAAGATGATCACACAATGGCTCCCCACTGAATGTGAATAAATAAAGCAATCAATAACGACTCACCACTGTCAATGAGACGTGCACACATTTTCTCAAAACCCCTGTTGGCGGCCATACTCAGAGCCACTGCTGCCCGCTCCTCTAGCCAAGCCTTCCTGGCGCGCTTGGTCATGTAGTCACTGTTAGGACTGCGGTACTCTGTGGGGTTGGTCACACCTAGCATGAACACCTGTAACAGACACAGGTAAGTCGCTGTTAGGACTGCGGTACTCTGTGGGGTTGGTCACACCTAGCATGAACACCTGTAACAGACATAGGTAAGTCACTGTTAGGACTGCGGTACTCTGTGGGGTTGGTCACACCTAGCATGAACACCTGTAACAGACGCAGGTAAGTCACTGTTAGGACTGCGGTACTCTGTGGGGTTGGTCACACCTAGCATGAACACCTGTAACAGACACAGGTAAGTCACTGTTAGGACTGCGGTACTCTGTGGGGTTGGTCATGCCTAGCATGAACACCTGTTACAGATACAGGATTCGGCACTTAGGCATATGTTTGTACAGCAATACATACAAAGTACCAAATTTTATTTTAATTTTACTATCACAGCTTTAGAAAGTCATTTAGTGTAGACTTAAGTGAACAAATGTATAGTTATTATCCCCTTCCTTTTCTTTTAAGAGGTATGTCTTGCATTTGTGTCCTACTGGTGCAACAAGAGAGAAAACAAGCTAATGTGCCCAATGTCATTCTGAGCAACAAAAGAAGAAAAAAGCTGTCATGCTCGATGCGTTCTGAGCAACAACAGCAAAACAAACTCACATGCTCGATGTCGTTCTGAGCCACAGCCTCTATCAGCGTGGTCCACATGGGCCACACTCTCATGTGCAGTGTGGCGTGTGGCACAATGTCGTTGGAACGCACATCTGTATCATCCAGCAGCTCACCTGAAAATTTTGACCAAAAAAATTCTGCGTATGACTATGAGTGAATGAGTTTGACAGTCTCAATGCAGTGGAGTTCTCTGCAGAATCACATTAATTAACTCATCACAGGCCCATCACACAGAGTGATAGATGGGTATCACTTGCATGAGTGCTGTGAGATATTTTATTAGCACAATCGTTCTAGCGTAAAACACAGATACAACTGCATATGGCTCTGACAGACAAACAGACAGACAAGACACACACACATGGTCAGAGAGACAGACTGCTAGACATACAGACGGATGCTTGCAAACACACTCACACACACACACACGCACAAAACTCACCTTCATCCAGGTAGCTGACTCGCTGTATGTGTGTGGGAATACCTGTGGAGAACTCCAGGTAGCCTTTCAGTTCAGTCATCTTCATGTCACTGTGAACCTGGTTCAGCTTGAACACCTCGCCTGTTGGCAGCAGCTTCACTTGAATCTGATTCACACATAACATGCAGCAAACCCTCAAAAAGGTGTGATTTCTCTCTGTAGGTGGTGTCATATAACTTCAAGACACCACTATGGGGCACCACTGTAAGCATGTGGAAGAAATGATAGTTTTTGTTGTTATTCAATGTGTTAAAATTCTGTTGCTGCTTGTTTGTTTGTTTGTTTGTTTGTTTTTTACACTGCCATGGAGTTCATTTATGCGCATGTATATATGCCTTGGTGCATTCATGCCTACTGATAGATGAGTAACAGTTTATGCTTGCCTTTGTGGGTTTTTTTCGGAATATATTGCAGTGGTTTCATGCATGCCACCACATACATGTGCAGGCCTCGTTTAAGAAATTGCAAACGTAGCAGAGATGGCAAATATGGAAATCAGTGCAGCACTAGGTCCAAAGAAAAAGTCATCAACAGACGCCCAAGAGGTTGAGTCAACCCTGTCCTTTCCAATCCAGGCTACTACATTGCTGGCCTTTCCAAAAGGTCTGGATGGGTTGCAGGGTGAGCAAAGATGAAAAAAAAGAGTCAGTGGAATGGCAAGTGAAATGGAATCTAGCTAGGCCACACTTGACTGGGAATGGAAATAAATCAAAATGTTTGATGAAGGAAGGAATGGAAGAAGGCAGTTAGGAAGTAAGGAAGGAAGGAAGGAAGGAAAGGGAAGGGAAGGAAGGGAAGGGAAGGGAAGGGAAGGAAGGGAAGGGAAGGAAGGGAAGGGAAGGGAAGGAAGGAAGGAAGGAAGGAAGGAAGGCAGGAAGGAAGGGAAGGGAAGGGAAGGGAAAGGGAAGGGAAGGAAGGAAAAAGAAACAAACAGCAAGCAATTAAAATGAATCAGATATTGAGAGCGGTACAACATGCACGTAAAACACTGGTCGTCAAGACAGGCTTACCGTGAAGAGGTTCTTGTCGCGGACAGCCGGACCTTGTTTACGTCCTTTTGCTTTTGGTGGACCCATCCTGGCACAACTCAACCCCTAAATCAGTCAACACACGCGTACGACCAGACGTCTTAGCGGAAAACACTACTTACGGCAGACTTCAAACATATAGAAAACATTGCACATGGTGAAGATGATACAAAAGTCAGTTCTGGGTCTCCAGAAGAGTCAAAAACAGATCTGTTTGAATGGTTGTCTAACTGAAACAGATAGTTTCGCTGCCATGTTGTTTATGGTGACGATAGAATACACGACAGTTCCGCGGTGAATGGTTCGAAGAGTAATTTCATGACATCACGTTCAAAACAAACCAATAATTCAGCAAGACACTATCATTTTAGAGTAACAAAATATTGTTGCACTGCTGTTAATAACATTAAATAAATAAAACCGTAAATCAGTTATCTCGAAAGTACGTTTTTTTTTAGATCAGTGAAGAGCATTATTATATACATATCCAAGGGAGTTAACCGCCAACATTCGTGTTGGGCGCAAAGTAAGAATCCGGGGCAGAATTGGAATAATCGGGATTTCCCGAAACTTCATTTGATTTCCAACAAAGCGCCGCATTTCCAGAAACGAGCTGCCTCGTTATAAAAATGGCAACCCTTCGACTGGCACAAAAAAGTATACCCTTTTCACGGGTCATGAATAAGGTGTATGAAAAAGCAAGGTCTTATACAAGGGAAGTCTTGAATTGGGGGTGTGGGGGTACACTGTGTAACAATTCTCTCAGTGACACTCAGCGCATGCAGCTAACTAGTTGCTGCTGTCTCGATCTATTTTGAACACAATGAATTTTTTTCTCAGAGTAGAGTGTTAGTTTGTTACAACAGGCTGAAATCATCTTTAATTTGAATCAACATTGTGCAACAATCAATCACATCAATATAGCACACAGACTTGCACATTACGTTTCAAGAGCACTTGACGCCTCGAAATCAACTGGACCTGATAATATGCATCCAAGAGTGTTGAAAGAATTGGCTGACGTTTTAGCTGAAGTTTTAGCGATTGTTTTTAGGGCATCGCTAGCTGAAGGAACAGTACCATATCAGTGGAAGCAGGCAAATGTAACACCCCTTTTCAAGAAGGGCTGTAAGAGCAGTCCAGGCAACTACCGCCCAGTGAGTTTAACAAGCATACCATGCAAACTGTTAGAAAAGTTGATAAGAACCAGTGTTTTCTCTCATTTGACAGCCAACGACTTGTTATCAGATTGCCAGCATGGTTTTGTGGCAAAACGATCATGCGTGACAAACTTAATTAGCGTCATTGACGACTGGACAGATAGCTTAGATGATGGAGTACCGGTTGACGCTGTGTACCTTGATTTTGCTAAGGCATTCGATTGTGTTCCGCATGTGCGGTTACTGAAAAAACTAGAAGCATATGGTATCCATGGACTTGTCAAAGACTGGATCGGTGATTTTCTAAGTGATAGAAAGCAAAGGGTGAAGGTCAATGGGTCTATGTCAGACTGGAAAGACGTGACAAGTGGAGTGCCCCAGGGCAGTGTGCTGGGCCCGGTTTTATTTGTTATGGCATTAACGATCTCCCTGAAGTTGTGAGCAGTCTGTGCAGCATGTACGCTGATGATACAAAAGTGTACCGACAAATCAGAACTTGTGAAGATAGCAAGGAACTCCAGAAGGATTTGGACAGTTTGGTCGACTGGGCAGACAAGTGGCAGATGCGCTTTAATGCAGATAAGTGTAAGACATTACAGTTGGGTACAAAAAATCAGAAACTTGTGTATGATATGAGAAAACCTGGCAGCGTGGACAGGGTTGATCTGGAAAGCTCAAGTGCAGAAAAGGACCTTGGAGTCAATGTAGACAGTGAATTGAAATTCTCAAAGCACGTGGAAACACAAGTCAACAAAGCAAACAGAATCCTGGGTCTCATTAGACGGTCTTATGAGCATTTGGACGCAGAAACGCTAAGACTTCTCTTTGTTGCACTTGTACGGCCTCATCTGGAGTTTGCAAATGTGGTGTGGAGTCCCCGACTCGAGAAAGATAAAAATTTGATTGAAAGTGTATTAAGAAGAGCCACGAAGTGTATTCCAGGGTTGAAGACCTTGAGTTATGAAGAGCGCTTGAGAGTTTTGAAAGTTCCAAGCATGTGCTATAGGCGTATCCGGGGAGACATGATTGAAGCATACAAATTCGTGCATGGATACTACGATTGCAAGAACCCACTGGAGCTGAATAGCCTTTGTAATACCCGTGGACATCAGTTCAAGCTCAAGAAGAAACAATGCAGAACAGCTCTCCGACAATCTTTCTTCACGAACAGAATCATAGACACATGGAACTCCTTGGACAAGAATGTGGTAGAAGCGCCGACAATGAACAGTTTCAAGAATCGCTTGGACAATGCACTGAAAGATTATATGTATAGCCCAAATGTCAGTATGCCTCTCACTACACCAGCCAAGAAAAAGTTGATAGAATAGGCCACGGTCAAAAGATCGTGTAGGTTACCTAGCCCAAAAGTTAGGCTAGGATAGCAACTGATTCAAAAGATCAGACAAAGGCTTAACAGCCTAAGTACCAGTCTGATAACATAACATAACATAACATAACAAGAGCCCAGATTACCATGCAGTGACAAGAACCTACTCAGTAAAGGGACGTAATGCTGTCTCTGCAGCCCAGAGAGACTGTGTGAGTTTAATATATTATCAGTTAAGACTGAGTAAAAAATTATTACAATCGATAGTTACCAGTGAAAAGTTATATCGGAACACTCTTGTTGTGTTTTTGTTGTTGTAAAATGTAAGATCTGAAACGTTAAAAATTACGTAAAATTGGTGCGTTTTGGTTGAGTGGGATGGGTCGTTGACTGACCTGTGTTGCTACAGCCCGCCGAAGTTATCAAAAGTGTTTTTGCTTTTTTGTAATTCGGTTGGTTTGGTGCGTTATACAATGCATCTGCTTTTTCAAGACTAAGCATTGATCACTTTAAAACACAAGGATCATCATGGGCCATCATGACTTGTATCATTTTACATCGCATTCTAAGAAAGAGCAGAATTCTCACTATGCGCGCGGTACATTTCTAGAATCGCGTAGCGCAAAGTTGGAATTCCTACAATGGCGGCCATTGTTGGAATTCCAACAAAGCGCAGGTCATTTCCGGAAAAGCGCCGATGACGAGATGGGTCGCAACATTCGCGCGCGGTACATTTCTAGAATCGCGTAGCTCAAAGTTGGAATTCCTACAATGGCGAATGTGTTGCCATGACTGAACAAATGAAATAGCCTACATGTACTAGTAAAACACTCATTCAAAGAGGTATCAGTGTCCGGCAACAGAAGTGTGTGTATGTGCCAGTCAGTCACACTGAGTGAACGTGTGTGTGTGTGTGCCGTGTAAGTGTGGTGTGTGGTCACGGTGTGTGTGTGTGTGCGTGTGTGTCACGGCCCGTGTGTGTGTGCGTGTTTGTGTGTGTGTGCGTGCCCGTGTGTGTGTCCGCTGTGTGTGTGCGTGTGTGTCACAGTGTGCGTATGCCGGCGTCATATAGTGCGTGCGGGTGCATCAGTGCGTGCGTGTGTGTGTGTGTACGTGCGTGTGTCAGTGCATGCAGGCGTAAGTGTGCGCTTGCTTGCGTGCGTGTCAGTGCGCGCGTGCCGCGTCAGTGCATGGTGCGATACAACTATGGAGTACGAAAGAACCCAGAAGCAGTCATGCCGTAATAATTCACCGGAGTTTGCAACTGCATGACGGCGGTATATTATTACGTCAGCAAGTTCTTTATTGCTCAGGGGGAAAACACTTAGGCCTACTTGATCTGAAAGGGACCATCCTCCCAATGAAAATGTATGTACACCACTACATCTATATCTATATACCAGCGCTTTGAGCAGGGTTGAACCATGGATACATGCGCTATATAAATAGTATGCATTATTATTATTATTATTATTATTAGTCTAGGGGCAGGTTTCATGGGCCAGCAACACAGTCGTTCTATTGCAGTTGAACGAGTGAAATGCCGGACTGAAGTAATTCGACGAAATCCCATTCCAAAATAGATTTCAGCCGGCCCGGCGCGAACTGTGCCTCTTCGTACGGTACGATTACAATGCTACCTTCCCCCAGCACGAAAAAAATTCAAGTTTGACGCCCTCACGGCAAAACCACTATTCCTGAGGGTTTTCGGGTTTTAACCCGACTTTAGATGAGATACACAAGTGTATGCGTGTTTAGGTGGTATCAACCATCTGCACTTATGGCAGAATTACAGAGGTCTTAAGCGTGCCACGGTGGTGACACGGGGGTGGGACATAAAGTTTCTGACATAAAGTTGACCCGTGTCCGTCCGCCCGGCCCGGATTCGAACCTGCGACCTAACGATCACAAATCCAGAGCTCTACCACCTGAGCTACCCGGGCCCCTTCCCCCAGCACCGCGTTCGGACAACCGAACTCGGGTGACGAAGCTGTGGTTCGACTGTCAGTGTGACCACCGCGAGTCTATGGAACCTGCCCCAGGGTTTTGCCATGGCGGGATAACAAATTGCTTTCACTTGCACACTTCCAAAAATATACAGCCTGTCCTGCTGCTTTGTGTGCAGAAGGTGCTTTGTTAGCTGACTGAATTAATGCAAAAATGACAGCCGATGTCATTCAGAGACGTGTGTTCAGCAAAACAAATATCCCACAATATGTCAGTGTACAGGAAGCAGCCAGGCTATTAATCATTTGGTGTTTTTTCCAAGGGGAAGGAGATCTGCGGCGGTTAAAGGCACCGTACGCCTCCCGTAAACCATACTGTCAGGCTTTTACACACAGTACAAACACCCTTTCATTTAAACACTCACCGCTTGAGAACATCCTAGGTGCCCTACGTAAAGAGCGAGCAATTTTCAAAGAATTTATGTTTGCGTGGTTTATCTTACCCCTGAGCCATCGTGAACCCGTGTGATCCAGTTTCCTTTTTTTCACAATGTAGTTGTCATTTTTTTTTTCAATGCGACTCGCTGTAAGCTTATCTGCAATAGCACGTTATTATGTATCTCTGAATCTAAACGCAACAAACGGCTGCGATTCACACGAACTCTAACGATGGCTTTTGACTGTTCAGAGGAACTGGCGAAAGGCATAACCGTCGTCTGCTACGAGACCCACGACCTTGCGTGACCCTGCTTCCGGGCTTTTCTTTTTTCAAACTCTCAAAACTTCGAATTGTACTGATCTTGTCTTGATAAAAAAAGAACTCTTTTATGATTTAAGAATGTTTGTGTAACAAGCTGTCAATTTATTATTTAGATTTTAAAAGTTAGGTCTAGCACCAAAACGCGCCGTCCGATTGTCTGATCAGACAACACGCCAAAATAAATTCTTTGAAAATTGCTCGCTCTTTACGTAGGGCACCTAGGATGTTCTCAAGCGGTGAGTGTTTAAACGAAAGGGTGTTTGTACTGTGTGTAAAAGCCTGACAGTTTCTGTGATGGTTTACGGGAGACTTACTGTGCCTTTAGCGAGGACGTAAGCCATCTATAAACGTAACTTGGGTCCGCCTCGGGGTGAAGGAGGTTCACATCGCTCCGTTTTTGAGGCAGTGATATATATATATATATATATATATATGTGTGTGTGTGTGTGTGTGTGTGTGTGTGTGTGTGTGCAGTGTGTGTGTGTGGTGTGTGTGTGTGTGTGTGTGTGTGTTGGGAATGTGCCGCCTGACAAAAGATTGAGGCTTTAGTGCAGGTCCGGATTATGCATGTGGCTCACGTGACAAATATGTGTGTAAGTGCGTGCGTGCGTGCGTGCGTGCGTGCGTGCGTGCAGGCGTAACTGACGGTGTGCGCTTGCGTGCTTGCGTGCATTCGTCAGTGCATGGTGCGAGGATGACTGGACCCAAAGTTGTCATCCCGTAATAAACGACCGTTTGCAGCTGACGGCGGTGTATTACACCAGCAAGCTCTTTTTTGTTTAGGGATAAAATACTAAATTGAACACTCTCCTAATAAAATATAATGTGCACCGCCACATCTAGGGGCCGGTTTCATGGGCGAGCAACACAGTCGTTCTATTGCAGTTGAACGAGTGAAATGAAGTAATCCGACGTAATCCCATTCCAGAAAAGATGTCAGCCGGCCGCGAAATGTGCCTCTTATTGCGGGGAGTTGCCCGATTCTTTGCTACCTTCCCCCCGCACCGCGTTCGGACAACCGAAGTCGGCTGACGAAGCTGTGGTCCGACTGTCAGTGGGACAACCGAAGTCGGCTGACGAAGCTGTGGTCCGACTGTCAGTGGGACAACCGAAGTCGGCTGACGAAGCTGTGGTCCGACTGTCAGTGGGACAACCGAAGTCGGCTGACGAAGCTGTGGTCCGACTGTCAGTGGGACAACCGAAGTCGGCTGACGAAGCTGTGGTCCGACTGTCAGTGGGACCACCGCGAGTCAATGGAACCGATTCCAGGGTTTTGCCATGGCGGGATAATTAACAAATTACTTTCACTTGCACACTTCCAAAAATATACAACCTGTCCTGCTGCTTTGTGTGTAGACAGTGCATTGTTAGCTGACTGAATTAATGCACAAATATTACTGCCGATGTCATTTAGCGACGTGTGTTCAGCAAAACAAATATCCTAACTAACTGTGTACAGGAAGCAGCCAGGCTGTTCATCTTTTGATGTATACTCCAAGGGGAAGGAGATCTGCGGCGGTTAACTGCTATGCTATGCTAGGGACTGGGTGGCCGAGTGGTAACCCACTTGCGCTCGGAATCAAGAGGTTGCGTGTTCGACCCTGGGTCAGGCCGCTATTTTCTCCTCCCTTTCCTAACCTAGGTGGTGGGTTCAAGTGCTAGTCTTTCGGATGAGACGAAAAACCGAGGTCCCTTCGTGTACACTACATTGGGGTGTGCACGTTAAAGATCCCACGATTGACAAAAGGGTCTTTCCTGGCAAAATTGTATAGGCGTAGATAAAAATGTCCACCAAAATACCCGTGTGACCTGGAATAATAGGCCGTGAAAGGTGGATGCAGCGCCTAAAGGCAGTCGATCTACTGTGAATGCGTGATATATTGTGTAAAAAATTCCATCTCACACGGCATTAATAGGTAACATGCGCCTTGAGTCGCCTTGTGTGGTGAGATACGTGCGCGATATAAATCCTCGTAAATAAATAAATAAATAAAAATATGCTAACTTGGGTTTTCTATCTGCGGCGGTGAACGAGGACGTAAGCCATCTACGTGTAACTTGGGTCCGCCTCGGCGGGGTGAAGAGGACATCTGATAGAGGTTTTGCATCGCTCCGTTTTTGAGGCAGTGATTATAAAGTGCGTGCACTTTCTCACGAGAATTCGATAACAAGAATAGTGAATACACAATATTTTTGATTGCCCAAGCCTTGGGCCAAGGTTGGAAATGTGCCGCCTGACAAATGACTCAGCCTTTCTTGCTATCATCATAATCCTCAGCTTCTATGTCGTAATATCAGTGGTTGCAATAGCATAGGATGGATTTTTGTCTCAAAGACATCGGACACCGATTGACCAAAAAGATGTATGTATTTTGCTGTGAAAACAACAAGACGAATATTCTTTTTGACTGTCATTTTATTGTAGCGACGTTTTTATTGCCCTCAATATTTATAGCAGGCATAAAGATGCGGATGCCTGCAGGCTATGCAGGTGAAGACGGCCATGTTCTGACTGCTGATGAGCTGATATCACGTGCCACAGTATTAACTCTTCGCAAGTCGCTTCCACTGTCTAGCTAAGAACAACAACACAACAGCCAACATGCGCCCTTTTTTTGCAAGTCAATATATCAGTTACACTCACAAGTGATATAAACTCTGCAAACATTTTACTTTTTTTTGTGCGTTGAAAAAGATTGTTATTCTTGTTGTCATTTTGTAGTCCGATATTTCAATTACAGGAAGAAAAAAAAGCCATATAGGGCGACTCAACTTTGATTCTGAGGGATTGAAATTCCCACATTTTCTCAACTTTGAACAGCTCTTGCTATTGTTGTTTTCCCCCATTTCATTACATGAGGTTTTTTCAAAAGATAATTGAGAATGCAGTTCTGGTCACAAATTCTTGTTTGGTGTATAATTTTGTTTACAAACTCAAAAAAGTTCTTAAATGGTATGTGCAAGATTAACATAACGTTGCCTGGCCAGTTACGTGACACTATGACGTCGTTACTAATAAATACGTGTTATGTTTCCCCTCGCACTGATCACATCATCGCTACTCCTCTGATGTCCCCTTTGGAACTGAATTTATCGACTCTCTCCCTTACCCGCGTTGTAGTGCGCAATGCCACATGTGGCTCACGGTTAAGTTAACGTTAACCACGAAGGGCTTATTCTCTCTAATAGCTAGCGACAGACGTCAGGTATATATTGCCATACATTGTACATTATCAGCTCAGCTCGTCGTCTGCTTCTCGTTGCATCAGTACAGTTGTCGACACTACATGCAGGTGAACATTTCACTTCAGTTACTTTGTCACTTATTTTCTTGCTCTTTCTTTTCATAACTTGTGATGATGATGATGATGATGATGATGATGATGATGATGATGATGATGATGATGATTATGAGAAGGAGGAGGAGGAGGAGGAGGAGGAGGAGGTGTGTGTGTGGGGGTGTATAGGGGAAGGGCTCCTAATATGGACCGGCTCCTAATATGGACCACCTCCTGTTCTGACAAACTAGCGGCGCTAGAGCGCTCAAAACAATTTCATTCGCTGTATTCACCCTCTCTGGATAACTTGCACATGTCAAAACAGTTGCAGAAACACAAACGTAAAAACCGTTAGGCTTTTTCTCTTTTTTTTCACTTTTGGCAGCGTTCACTCTAAATTTGCCGCCTAAAACAGACTCGTTTATGTCCACAGCCAAAGCTTTTATCACACAAAACTTGCTACATATGACAGCTAGGACTGTATTTGTTACAGTTTAGCAGTGTTGACCCCGAGTTTCTACTGCAAACAAAAAATAATAGCAAAATCTCAAAGTATGCGTGAGTCCCCTAATATGGACCACCTTCAACAAATCGAAGAAAATAAAAGCTAAAGGCTATTTTCATTAATTCATTAAGAAGCTTGCTGAAAATAACCTATAACTAGCCCTCGAGATATCAAAAATATATAACAAATAGTCTTCTTTTCGTGGAAGTTGATAATTTCACTTATTTTCACTATGTAAAAATATATAACAAATAGTCTTCTTTTCGTGGAAGTTGATAATTTCACTTATTTTCACTATGTTTTTGATAAGCTTCTTTAGTTTCCTGGTGTGCTTCAAATAATGCTCTCATCAACCCAAAACAGATAAATCTAAAGCATATTTTAATTAGTCAGACTTGCACACTAAGTTGTATCATGTTATTTTGAAGTATAGGGGGCTTTTTACCGCGATTCGTGAAGGCCTCTCCACTGGTCCATATTAGGCGCCCAGGCTCCTAATATGGACCATTTGTGATTTTGTCTGTATTTAATTTTTGCTGAATGTCTATCAAAGCTATTTTACTCTAATTATTAGGCCTCACGGTTAACCTAAGAGAGAAGGACTACCAAACACAAAATGAAACTTCTTCGCAAGAAAACAAGCTAGTTATCAGCATAAAACAAAAAGCGGTCCATATTAGGAGCCCTTCCCCTACATGTGTGTGTGTATGTGTGTGTATGTGTGTGTGTGTGTGTGTGTGTGCATGCGTGCGTGCGTGCGTGTGTGTGTGTGTGAGAGCGTGTGTGTGTGTGTGTGTGTGTGTGCGTGCGTGCGTGCGCGCGCGCGTGAGTGTGTGTGTGTGTGTGTGTGTGTGTATGTGTGTGTGTGTGTGTGTGTGTGCGTGTGTGTGTGTGTGTGTGTGTGTGTGTGTGTGTGTGTGTGTGTGTGTGTGTGTGTGCACTCGAGCGCACGTGTGCATGAGTGAGTTCGCAAACCTTTTACAGAATGTAAACTTATACTTTGTTCAGAGTGCGTAACTCATAAAAGGAACAATGCGGAACGTGTCTCTTACCTGTGTGATTGTTGCTGTCACTTTGACGTGTCTCGTCATAACGACGACAGGTGAGTGATTTTAAACACTTCGTGTAGTTGACAGTGCCAATGTGATACGTTTAGTGAATATTTAGCATTGCACAAGTCGTATTTCATTTTTTTAATTTTGTTTTATGAAAAGTTCCATTTTTTAAACTATTGTGTTCTCTTTGAAACATAAGCAGTCTTTCTGTTTCGGATTTTTGTGTTTGTTTGTTACGTTTGTGTTTTCGAGGTAAGCTCGGGAACTTATAAAGGGCTGGCTTGCACACCTATTCTCAGCAATGAAGTGCAATGGCGACGTCAAAAGTAACGGAAAAAACCCCAATCACCGATCACACTGATACGGTTTTTCACACGAGGTTTTCTTCCTGTATACTATTCTATGTAAGGTTCGTCTTAACTTCCAGATACATTTCATATAATTTTTTTGGTTAACTTTCATTAATTATTTGCTTGCCTGTGGAGCAGTAACGTGTGTATCAGTAACGTATACATGTATCGTCCTCTATTTTGATTGACGGTCCACAGTATCCCGGTGACAATGAAAACACGCAATAATTATTATGTTTTCCTCCATATAGCATGTACGTGCGCATCCTCCTATAGGCATAGATTGCCCAGCTTCTGGAATTTGTTCTTGTAAACCATAGGTAACGTTTGTGTCATTAAATCAAACGCAAAGTTCTGACTTTTGTTTTGCAACAAATTAAGTGAATTAACAGTAGGCTTGCGTTTTCAGTGTGTTAAAGGTGTTGAAACACACTCATCTATGAACCTTTAAAACCCAAACGCAAGTCTATGAACTTAAAAGACTTTGTTTTCAATATCCCTTTAAAGATGTCTTACGTATGTAAACTCGCAGTTGGTGACACACGTAACGTCCCCCAATTCATCGACTTATATTTCAAGTGATTTTAAAGCTTCAAATGTTTGTCTTGAGTTTTCCTTCCATGTTGTATAGTTTTGTTCATGACAAAGTCAGCCGTATGTGCCGACGATAAATGAGTGAGAATGTTGCATGACTTAATTCACCCTAGCCAGGCGACAGTAACGCAGGGGCGGATCAGTTGCTTTGTAAGGGGGGGGGATGCACTTTGAACTGAAAGTGAATGTGATGGGCGCGAAGCGCCCGAATTTGCTAGGGGGGTCCGGGGGCATGCCCCCCCGGAAAATGTTTTGGCCCTAAGAAGCGAAATGGTGCCATCTGGTGCCATTTGAACTTAGAAATGGTCATAGAATCAGCTTTCCAAATTTTTTTTATTTTTTATTTTTTGCTGGACGGGGGGGTGCACCACCACCCTGTGCACCCCCCCCCCTCGTCCGCCCCTGTAACGTAT